>NW_027362763.1:671551233-671888733 GCF_046119375.1 Phyllobates terribilis | reverse complement strand
TGTAGAGTCTCTCTACTCCAACATTCCTCATGAGGATGGGATTGTAGCAAGCAAACATTTCCTACAAAAAAACAATCTGGCTACAGAACCAACTCTGCAATTCATCAGGTTTGTGCTCCATCACAATTATTTCTCCTTTGGGAACAATTTATACCAACAATGTATCGACAGCAAAATGTCCCCACAATATGCTAACCTATTTATGGCTAAACTACAGGAGGAGTTTTTGTCATCTTGCTCTATTAAACCTCTAGCATACTTCCGCTACATTGATGATCTGCTAATAATCTGGACAGGCTCAAAAGATGATCTGCTGACCTTCCACGATAACTTCAACAGGTTCCACCCAACCATCAAGCTCACCCTCAACTTCTCAAAATCCCAAATACATTTTCTGGACATGACCATATACATCAAAGACAACACCATACAGACATCAATTTACCATAAGCCCACAGGACGTCCAGCATATCTTAGATGGAACAGCTTTCATCCAAGACGCACAAAAAAATCCATCATCTACAGTCAAGCTCTGAGGTACATTCGAATCTGTTCAGACAGCAAGGACAGAAAACTGCAGCTACTATCCCTGAGGAATACATTCCTACAACAAGGATCCCATCCACTGGTAATAGATGAACAAATTCACAGAGCTACAAGGATACCAAGAAGTAGCCTCCTGGATTACAGACAAAGGGAGGACAACAACAGGCTTCTCTTGTGGTCACATACAACCCCCACATGAACATCCTAAGGATAACTGGTGCTGATCTCCAACCCATATTCCACAGAGACCACAAACTGAAAGAAATATTCCCAGAACTACCACTTCTCTCCTACAAACAGCCCCCTAACTTAAGGAATCTCCTTGTCAGAAGTGTCCTCTGATCACCATCAGTGACGGGCACATTCCCATGTAAAAACAAAAAATGCAAAACTTGTACCCACATATCACCATGAAATACAGTCTGTATACCTAACACAAATCAGGACTACAAAATCATGGATGTCTTTTCATGTACATCCTCCAGTGTGGTGACATGATACAATGTACAAGGTGTCCGGAAGGAGTTTATATTGGAGAAACGATGCAAAAACTGCAAACAAGAATGAATTTACACAGACACACAATTACGAATGAACTGGACACACCTGTGGGAAAACATTTCTCTGGCCGGCGACACTGTATGAAAGATCTAAAAGTTTTAATACTAAAAGGTCACTTCAAGGGCAACAGAGAAAGAAAAATTTGGGAATTCAAATTAATAAGGATGTTCAATTCACTGACAACAGGACTAAATATAACACCTGGCTTTATGACTCACTACATGGACACCATTCACACCTCCAGATAATTAAACATTCCCAAGGCCTCTCATTTTGCAACAAAAATGTTAGAACCTTGCTGTTAGGTTTTTTTTCCTTTGCTGGTCACATGACCTTGTTGGCCTATTTAATCCTGCTCCGCCCTTCTGGCTTTGCTGGACTTCATTGTATATCTACTTTCTAGCTAGCCTGTGCTCTGTATCTAACTCTGTTAGTTTGCTTGGTCTACGGACCTCTATGTTCTATCTATTTTGTTTGTTCGTCTGTCTGCTACTATTTCTGTTAGGAGGTGTCCCATACTCCTGCTGCGGGGTTGCTTTGTCCTTTGGAGGTCCCCAGTGCTCCTTGGACACATTTGGCTATGGACTTTATAACTGACCTTCCCTCCTCTGAGGGTTTTACTGTCATCTGGGTGGTCGTGGACCGTTTTAGCAAGATGTGTCACTTGGTTCCCTTCGTCAAACTGCCCTGCGCTAAAACTCTCGCTAAGGCCTTTGTCAAGGAAATTGTCAGACTTCATGGCGTTCCTACTGACATTGTTTCTGATAGGGGTCCTCAGTTCGTGGCTCGTTTTTGGCGTGCCTTTTGTGACAGATTGGGAGTTCATCTGTCGTTCTCGTCCGGATATCATCCTGAATCTAATGGCCAGACAGAAAGGAAAAACCAGGATGTTGAGCAGTTCTTGCGTTGTTTTGTGGCAGACAATCAAGAGGGGTGGTCTGAGTTTCTGCCACTTGCCGAATTTGCTCTGAACAATCATACATCTTCTTCTGCTGGTTGTTCGCCTTTTTTTTGTTGTTCTGGGAGACATCCGTCGTTTGGGTCGTTCTCCAAGTTGGGATCTGCCGTGCCTGAGGAGGAGAATTTTTCCGGTAATTTGGAAAGAGTTTGGACGGATGTGCGTGGTAATCTTCAGGAGGCCAACAGAAAATCTAAAGACTACTTTGATAGGAAACGACAGGAGGTTTTGTTCGCTGTTGGTGACATGGTTTGGTTGTCCTCTAGGAATCTGCGGTTGAGGATTCCTTCTAAGAAATTGGGTCCCAAGTTTGTAGGGCCCTTTAAGGTGCTTCAGGTTGTCAACCAATCTGCTGTTAGGTTGGAGGTTCCTACCTCCTGGAGAATTAATCCGGTCTTTCATGTCTCTCTGTTAAAAAAAGCTGTTGTGTCGGATGGTGACGCCTCTGCCTCTGTTCCTCCGGTGGTGGAGGACGGGGAATATGAAATTTCTCGCATCCTTGACTCTAGACGGTATAGAGGTAGTTTGCAGTATCTTGTGGCCTGGAAAGGTTTCGGACCCGAGGATAACTCTTGGGTGAGGTCAGATGATGTTTCCGCGTCCAGACTTATCAGAGCGTTTCACAGGAGATTTCCTGATAAGCCTGGTCCTAGGGGATCCGGAGGATCCTCTTAGAAGGGGGGGTACTGTTAGAACCTTGCTGTTAGGTTTTTTTTCCTTTGCTGGTCACATGACCTTGTTGGCCTATTTAATCCTGCTCCGCCCTTCTGGCTTTGCTGGACTTCATTGTATATCTACTTTCTAGCTAGCCTGTGCTCTGTATCTAACTCTGTTAGTTTGCTTGGTCTACGGACCTCTATGTTCTATCTATTTTGTTTGTTCGTCTGTCTGCTACTATTTCTGTAAGGAGGTGTCCCATATTCCTCCCAGTCCTTAGTACTTGTAGGGATTCCTTCCCCATATCTATAGGTCTCCGTACAGACTAGATTAGGACTTTAGCAGGTCTGATCGCAGGATCAGGTTCCCTGTTACATCGTAGGGATTCAGCTGAGTCTTATAGTAGGGACAGATCTCCTCTCTTTCCTTAGCTTTGGTAGCAGAACATAACAAAAAAAAACTAATTTGCTCTCCATAACTTATCTGTAGGAGGCATCACAACTTACACCTCATGAACAAATGTCTTGTTGTAACATCTCTCAGATGCTGTGCCTTTTGTCTTATGAATTCATTTGTAATCTTGCCTGAAGAAGGAGCCTCTGTGCTCTGAAAGCTTGCATATATATATATATTCTGGTTAGCCAATAAAGGTATCACTCCAAGAATACTTTTGTCATTTTTGGCATAAAAGTATTTACATATATATTAGATGGAAACTTCTGGTTTCAACTGTATATCATCAGTACTAGGTTTCCATACAGCCGACCACCCCTTTAATTTGTCCCCTTTTCTCCCTGGATAGGCCAATCCTGTGCTGAAGATGGTTTGCATGGGCGAAAATAACCAGATTGAGGAAGAAATCCGGATCAATGGAAGCGTCAGTGAATGGGCCGGTGGAGGAGGAGGAGGCGGAGGAGCCACTTATGTATTCAAGGTAACCTGCAAATAAGGAGACTGGGATGCAGGAAGGAGGTGGGTGCGGTGGGTATAATGGGTCTTGTGGGTATAATGGGTCCTGTGGGTGCGGTGGTATAATGGGTCCTGTGGGTGTGGTGGGTATAATGGGTACAGTGGGTGCGGTGGGTATAATGGGTACAGTGGGTGCAGTGGGTATAATGGGTACGGTGCCCCGTGTGTCACTCTTGTCAGATTGTGTCCTTCCCCAGAACTGGACCCACACTATACACTGGTCACATCCAAAGCTGCATCTAGAGCTCCGCTACCTGTAAATTAGAACCCACACCTGGCAGAGCGTCTACAGTGCTCTGCACACAGCATGATGGGAGATGTAGAGCTGTACTGTCATAGGGATTACACTACATCTCACAAAATGCAATGCAGCAGAACAGATATAGTCAGATGGTGATACATGTATCTATATATACAGTGATACACTGCCCTGCCCTCCTCTGCCCTCCTCTACTGTCCTCTGCCCTCCTCTGCCCTTTTCTGCCCTCCTCTGCTGTCCTCTGCCCTTTTCTGCCCTCCTCTGCCCTCCTCTGCCGTCCTCTGCCCTCCTCTGCTGTCGTCTGCCCACTTCTGCCCTCCTCCCTCCTCTGCCCTCCTCTGCCCTTTTCTACCCTCCTCTGCTGTCCTCTGCCCTCTTCTGCCCTCCTCCCTCCTCTGCCGTCCTCTGCCCTCCTCTGCCCTTTTCTGCCCTCCTCTGCCCTTTTCTGCCCTCCTCTATCGTCCTCTGCCGTCCTCTGTCCTCCTCTGCCTTCCTCTGCCCTCTTCTCCCGTCCTCTGCCTTCCTCTGCTGCCTTCCTCTGCAGTCCTCTGCCCTCCTCTGCCTTCCTCTGCTGTCCTCTGCCTTCCTCTGCCGTCCATAGCCGTCCTCTGCCCTCCTCTGCCCTCCTCTGCCGTCCTCTGCCCTCCTCTGCCATCCTCTGCCCTCCTCTGCTGTCCTCTGCCCTCCTCTGCTGTCCTCTGCCCTTCTCTGCCTTCCTCTGCTGCCCTCTACCCTCTTCTGCTGCCCTCTACCTTCCTCTACTGTCCTCTGCCCTCCTCTGCCTTCCTCTCCCCTCCTCTGCTGTCCTCTGCCCTCCTCTGCCTTCCTCTGCCCTCCTGTGCCCTCATGTCCCCTCCTCTGCCTTCCTCTACCCTCCTCTGCCTTCCTCTGCCCTCCTCTACCTTCCTCTGCTGTCCTCTGCCTTCCTCTGCCCTCCTCTGCCTTCCACTGCTCTGAAGGAACCGGGCAGGACCCCACACCAGAGGATCCTGCCCTGCACCAGAGGACCCCTGCACCAGAGGACCCCGCACAAGAGGACCCCGCACCAGGGGAGCCCACACCAGTGGACCCCACCCCAGAGTACCCCGCATTAGAGGACCCCACACTAGAGGACCCCGCACTAGAGGACCCCACACCGGGGGAACCCACACCAGTGGACCCCACTCCAGAGGACCCCGTATCAGCGGACGCCGCATCAGCGGACCCCGCATCAGAGGACCCCGCACCAGAGGACCCCACACCAGAGGACCCCACACCGGGGGAACCCACACCAGAGCACCCCACACCGGGGGAACCCACACCAGAGCACCCCTCACCAGAGGACCCTACACTAGAGGACCTCGGATCAGAGGACCCCCCATCAGAGGACCCCACATCAGGGGTCCCAACACTAGAGGACCCCACACCAGAGGACCCCACACCAGAGGACCCCGCACCAGAGGACCCCACACCGGGGGAACCCGCACCAGAGGACCCCGCACCAGGGGACCCCACACTAGAGGACCCAACACTGGGGAAACCCGCACCAGAGGACCCCGCACCAGAGGACCCCACACCAGAGGACCCCGCATCAGAGGACCCCGCATCAGAGGACCCCCGTATGATTACTGAGGCTGGGAGACCCCACCACAGATCACAATACATTTACAGTTATTTACTCTTTCTACAGATGGAGAATGGAAGATACATCCCGGTGTTGATCGCAGCAGGAGGAGGCGGAAGAGCGTACAGGGCGAAAGCCAATATCATTCACCCAGAAAGGCTGGAGAATAATTCCACCATGCCGGGGATAAATGGGAAATCTGGAGCAGCAGGTAATTTTTTTGTAAAATCAACATAAATTTGTAAAGTAAAAAAAATGCTTGTAATCCCCAACCTGACCTGATGGTGTGCTGTTCAGGAAAACCTACTCATGAGAATCATACAGCACAATGTGACTCAGTCTAAGCAGAAGAGGAAGCAGTCTCTACAGCGCCACCTAGTGGTCATGTTTTATTCAGTAATACTTATAGGGTTTGTACATAAAACATATTGAAACTTGACTTCTGATGTTCGTCCTCTTGTTTCTTTCTGCAGGAGGTGGAGGCGGCTGGAGTGATCACTCATCAATTTCTTCGGCTGGAAAATCCCTTTTGGGTGGGGGAAATGGCGGAGAATCCTGCCCACAGGCCATTAAGAAGTGGGGGTGGGAAACCAGAGGGGGTTTCGGAGGTGGTGGAGGCGGCTGCTCCTCAGGAGGAGGAGGTGGAGGATATATTGGTAAGTATTAAGATGTAATAGTAATATAAGAATGTAATACATTATATAAATGTGTGTGTATTTGTGTGGTGTGTATATATATATATATATATATATATATATATATATATATATATATATATATATATATAGTTGCGCTCAAAAGTTTACATACCCCGGCAGAACTTTTTCTCCACTCATGGTTATTGGTTGGGTGAAGCCATTTATTGTCAAACTACTGTGTTTTCTCTTTTTAAATCTTAATGACAACCAAATACATCCAAATGACCCTGATCAAAAGTTCACATACCCTGGTGATTTTGGCCTGATAAAATGCACAGAATTTGAGACAAATGGCTTTGAATGGCTACTAAAGGTAACATCCTCACCTGTGACCTGTTTGCTTGTAATCAGTGTGTGTGCATAAAAGCTGAGTGAGTTTCTGGGATCCAGACAGACTCTTGCATCTTTCATCCAGCCACTGACGTTTCTGGATTGTGAGTCATGGGGAAAGCAAAAGAATTGTCAACGGATCTACCGGAAAAGGAACTGTATAACACAGGAAAGGGATACAAAAAATATCCAAGGAATTGATAATGCCAGTCAGCAGCGTTCAAACTGTGATTAACAAATGGAAAATCAGGGGCTCTGTAAAAACCAAACCACGGTTAGGTAGACCAACAAAAATTTTGGCCATAACTGCCAGGAAAATTGTTTGGGATGCAAAGAAAAACCCACAAATAACATCAGCTGAAGTTCAGGACTCTCTGAAAACTAGCGGTGTGGCTGTTTCAAGATGTGCAATAAGGAGGCACTTGAAGAAAAATGGGCTGCATGGTCGAGTCGCCAGAAGAAAGCCATTACTGTGCAAATGCCACAAAGTATCTCGCCTACAATACGCCAAACAGCACAGAGACAAGCCTCACAACTTCTGGAACAAGGTAATTTGGAGTGATGAGACCAAAATTGAACTTTTTGGCCACAACCATAAACATTACATTTGGAGAGAGGTCAACAAGGCCTATGATGAAAGGAACACCATTCCTACAGTAAAGCACGGAGGTGGATCGCTGATGTTTTGGGGATGTGTGAGCTACAAAGGCACAGGAAACTTGGTAAAAGTTGAAGGAAAGATGAATGCAGCACGTTATCAGCAAATACTGGAGGCAAATTTGCACTCATCAGCCAACATGACAATGATCCAAAACACAAGGCCAAGTTGACCAGTAGAACAAAGTGAAGGTTCTGGAGTAGCCTTCTCAGTCTCCTGACCTCAATATCATTGAGCCACTCTGGGGAGATCTTAAGAGCGCAGTTCATGCTAGACAGCCCAGGAATTTACAGGAACTGGAGGCTTTTTGCATTTTGCCAAGAAGAATGGGCAGCTTTATCATCTGAGAAAATAAAGAACCTCATCCACAACTACCACAAAAGACTTCAAGCTGTCATTGATGTTAGAGGGGGCAATACACGGTATCAAGAACTGGGGTATGTGAACTTTTGAGCACAACTGTATATGTAAAGCGCCATGGAATAAATGGCGCTATAATAATAAATAATATTAGAGTGGGTGCAAATTGATTTGCAGGACAGGGTCCATTGGCCACAGCAGTAATCTCTGGCCGCTGTACGGAAGCTGTGAGAACCACCTCTGTACTGACGACATCCACAGCTCTTATTTGATTAGCCAGCTGGTATAACCTGGGTATCTCTTCTATATAATTATATATGTACAGCTGGTATAACCTGGGCATCTCCTCTATATAATTATATATGTACAGCTTGTATAACCTGGCCATCTCCTGTATATAATTATATATGTACAGCTGGTATAACCTGGGCATCTCCTGTATATAATTATAGATGTACAGCTGGTATAACCTGGGTATCTCTTGTATATAATTATATATATACAGATGGTATAACCTGGGTCTCTCTTGTATATAATTATATATGTACAGCCAGTATAACCTGGGCATCTCCTGTATATAATTATAAATGTACAAATGGTATAACCTAAGCATCTCCTGTATATAATTATATATGTACAGCTGTTATAACCTGGGCATCTCCTGTATATAATTATATATGTACATCTGGTATAACCTGGGCATCGCCTGTATATAATTATATATGTACAGCTGGTATAACCTGGGCATCTCCTGTATATAATTATGTATGTACAGCTGGTATAACCTGGGCATCTCCTGTATATAATTATATATGTACAGCTGGTATAACCTCGGCATCTCCTGTATATAATTATATATGTACAGCTGGTATAACCTGGCCATCTCCTGTATATAATTATATATGTACAGCTGGTATAACCTGGGCATCTCCTGTATATAATTATATATGTACAGCTGGTATAACCTGGGCATCTCCTGTATATAATTATATATGTACAGCTGGTATAACCTGGGTATCTTCTGTATATAATTATATATGTACAGCTGGTATAACCTGGCCATCTCCTGTATATAATTCTATATGTACAGCTGGTATAACCTGGGCATCTCCTGTATATAATTATGTATGTACAGCTGGTATAACCTGGGTATCTTCTGTATATAATTATATACAGCTCTGGCAAAAATGAAGAGACCACTGCCCAGTTTTCTCCACATGTCTGACTTCCATTCCATTCCAGCGTCAGTTGAATTCCAACCACCGTCCTCCTCATTCTACTTAATGAGCTTCTGATCACCTGAACCAAATCTTATGTAATGAGGGAAAGTATAAGAAACCCTGCTGTGCTCTTCACAATCCTCTTGCAATAGGACAAGCTGGATGGCAAAACAAGTGCTGGGAATAGTCCAAAAGTAATTTGAATGAAAATATAACTTTTCACCATGCCAAAGGAGCTGAAAATAAAAGTCTTGAGTGAGGAAAAGAAGGGCTCAGTTCTGGCTTTACTAGCAGAGGGATACAGTGAGTGTCATGTTGCCTCCATCCTTAAAATTTCGAAGACGGCAGTCCATTACAACGAAGTCAAGCAGCAGACATTGGGGACAACAAAGCTACAGACCGGCAGAGGGCGAAAGCGACTCTCCACTGACCGGGATGACCGTCATCTTATTCCAATGTCACTCAGCAACCGCAGGATGACATCAAATGACCTACAGAAGGAATGGAAAATGGCAGCTGGGGTGAAGTGTACGGCAAGAACAGTTGGTAACGGGCTCCTAGAGGCCTCAAGTCATGTAAAGCTAGAAAAAAGCCTTTCATCAATGAGAAGCCAAGGAGAGCCAGGCTGAAGATGGCCAAAGACCATAAGGATTGGACCATAGAGGACTGGAGTAAGGTCATCTTCATATTTGCCCAACACCTGGTCGTCTAATGGTTAGACGGAGACCTGGAGAGGCATACAAGCCTCAGTGTCTGCACCCACTGTGAAATTTGGTGGAGGATCGGTGATGATCTGAGGATGGTTCAGCAAGGCTGGAATTGGGCAGGTTAATCTTTGCGAACGACGTATGAATCAAGCTGCATACAAGGTTATCCTTGACAAACACTTGCTTCCTTCTGCTGAGGCAATGTTCCCCAACTCTGAGGACAATGCCCCATGCCACACAGCTAGGTCAATGCCCCATGCCACACAGCTAGGTCAATGCCCCATGCCACACAGCTAGGTCAATGCCCCATGCCACACAGCTAGGTCAATGCCTCATGCCACACAGCTAGGTCAATGCCCCATGCCACACAGCTAGGTCAATGCCCCATGCCACACAGCTAGGTCAATGCCCCATGCCACACAGCTAGGTCAATCAATGTGTGGATGAAGGAGCACCACATCAAGACTCTGTCATGGCCAGCCCAGTCTCCAGACCTGAACCCCATTGAAAACCTCTGGAATGTAATCAAGAGGAAGATGGATAGTCACAAGCCATCAAACAAAGAAGAACTGCTTACATTATTGTGCCAGGAGTGGCATAAGGTCACCCAAAAGCAGTGTGAAAGACTGGTGGAAAGCAGCCAAGACGCATGAAAGCTGGGATTAAAAATCATGGTTATTCCACCAAATATTGATTTCTGAACTCTCCCTGAGATAAAACATGAGTGTTGTTGTTTCTAAATGAATAAGAACTTGTTTTCTTTGCATTATTTCAGGTCTGAAAGCACGGCTTCTTTTTTATTTTGACGATCTCTCATTTGCTACAAATAAATACAACATTTTTAGCTTTGAATTTTGGAGACATGTTGTCAGAAGTTTATAGAATAAAACAACAATGTACATTTTACTCAAAAATATACCTATAAAGAGAAAAATCAGAGAAAATTAACATTTTGCAGTGGTCTCTTCATTTTTGCCAGAGCTGTATGTACAGCTGGCATAACCTGGGCATCTCCTGTATATAATTATATATGTACAGCTGGTATAACCTGGGCATCTCCTGTATATAATTATATATGTACAGCTGGTATAACCTGGGCATATCCTCTATATAATTATATATGTACAGCTGGTATAACCTGGGCATCTCCTGTATATAATTATATATGTACAGCTGGTATAACCTGGGCATCTCCTGTATATAATTATATATGTACAGCTGGTATAACCTGGGCATCTCCTCTATATAATTATATATGTACAGCTGGTATAACCTGGGCATCTCCTGTATATAATTATATATGTACAGCTGGTATAACCTGGGCATCTCCTGTATATAATTATATATGTACAGCTGGTATAACCTGGGCATATCCTCTATATAATTATATATGTACAGCTGGTATAACCTGGGCATCTCCTCTATATAATTATATATGTACAGCTGGTATAACCTGGCCATCTCCTCTATATAATTATATATGTACAGCTGGTATAACCTGGGCATCTCCTCTATATAATTATATATGTACAGCTGGTATAACCTGGGCATCTCCTCTATATAATTATATATGTACAGCTGGTATAACCTGGGCATCTCCTGTATATAATGATATATGTACAGCTGATATAACCTGACCATCTCCTGTATATAATGATATATGTACAGCTGGTATAACCTGGGCATCTCCTCTATATAATTATATATGTACAGCTTGTATAACCTGGGCATCTCCTGTATATAATTATATATGTATAGCTGATATAACCTGGGTATCTCCTGTATATAATTATATATGTACAGCTGGTATAACCTGGGTATCTCCTGTATATAATTATATATGTACAGCTGGTATAGCCTGGGCATCTCCTGTATATAATTATATATGTACAGCTGGTATAACCTGGGCATCTCCTGTATATAATTATATATGAACAGCTGGTATAACCTGGGTATCTTCTGTTATAATTATATATGTACAGCTGGTATAACCTGGGCATCTCCTGTATATAATTATATCTGTACAGCTGGTATAACCTGGGCATCTCCTGTATATAATTATATCTGTACAGCTGGTATAACCTGGGCATCTCCTGTATATAATTATATATGTACAGCTGGTATAACCTGGGCATCTCCTGTATATAATTATATATGTACAGCTGGTATAACCTGGGCATCTCTTGTATATAATTATATATGTACAGCTGGTATAACCTGGGCATCTCCTGTATATAATTATATATGTACAGCTGGTATAACCTGGGCATCTCCTGTATATAATTATATATGCACAGCCGGTATAACCTGGGCATCTCCTGTATATAATTATATATGTACAGCTGGTATAACCTGGGCATCTCCTGTATATAATTATATATGCACAGCTGGTATAACCTGGGCATCTCCTGTATATAATTATATATGCACAGCTGGTATAACCTGGGCATCTCCTGTATATAATTATTGATGTACCGCTGGTATAACCTGGGCATCTCCTGTATATAATTATATCTGTACAGCTGGTATAACCTGGGCATCTCCTGTATATAATTATATCTGTACAGCTGGTATAACCTGGGCATCTCCTGTATATAATTATATATGTACAGCTGGTATAACCTGGGCATCTCCTGTATATAATTATATATGTACAGCTGGTATAACCTGGGTATCTCCTGTATATAATTATATATGTACAGCTGGTATAACCTGGGCATCTCCTGTATATAATTATATATGTAAAGCTGGTATAACCTGGGCATCTCCTGTATATAATTATATATGTACAGCTGGTATAACCTGGACATCTCCTGTATATAATTATATATGCACAGCTGGTATAACCTGGGCATCTCCTGTATATAATTATTGATGTACCACTGGTATAACCTGGGTATCTTCTATATATAATTATATATGTACAGCTGGTATAATCTGGGCATCTCCTGTATATAATTATATATGCACAGCTGGTATAACCTGGGTATCTTCTATATATAATTATATATGTACAGCTGGTATAACCTGGGTATCTCCTGTATATAATTATATATGCACAGCTGGTATAACCTGGCCATCTCCTGTATATAATTATATATGTACAGCTGGTATAACCTGGGTATCCTTTATATATGTACAGCTGGTATAACCTGGCCATCTCCTGTATATAATTATATATGAACAACTGGTATAACCTGGGCATCTCCTGTATATAATTATATATGTACAGCTGGTATAACCTGGATATCCTCTGTATATAATTATATATGTACAGCTGGTATAACCTGGGTATCTACTGTATATAATTATATATGTACAGCTGGTATAACCTGGGCATGTCCTATATATAATTATATATGTACAGCTGGTATAATCTGGGCATCTCCTGTATATAATTATATATGCACAGCTGGTATAACCTGGGCATCTCCTGTATATAATTATATATGTACAGCTGGTATAATCTGGGCATCTCCTGTATATAATTATATATGCACAGCTGGTATAACCAGGGCATCTCCTGTATATAATTATATATGTACAGCTGGTATAACCTGGGCATGTGCTATATATAATTATATATGTACAGCTGGTATAATCTGGGCATCTCCTGTATATAATTATATATGTACAGCTGGTATAACCTGTGCATGTCCTATATATAATTATATATGTACAGCTGGTATAATCTGGGCATCTCCTGTATATAATTATATATGCACAGCTGGTATAACCTGGGCATCTCCTGTATATAATTATATATGTACAGCCGGTATAATCTGGGCATCTCCTGTATATAATTATATATGCACAGCTGGTATAACCTGGGCATCTCCTGTATATAATAACTGATGTACAGCTGGTATAACCTGGGCATCTCCTGTATATAATTATACATGTACAGCTGGTATAGCCTGGGCATCTCCTGTATATAATTATATATGTACAGCTGGTATAACCTGGGTATCCTCTATATATAATTATATATGTACAGCTGGTATAACCTGGGCATCTCCTGTATATAATTATATATGTACAGCTGGTATAACCTGGCCATCTCCTGTATATAATTATATATGCACAGCTGGTATAACCTGGGCATCTCCTGTATATAATTATATATGTACAGCTGGTATAACCTGGATATCCTCTGTATATAATTATATATGTACAGCTGGTATAACCTGGTTATCTACTGTATATAATTATACATGTACAGCTGGTATAACCTGGGCATCTCCTGTATATAATTATATATGCACAGCTGGTATAACCTGGGCATCTCCTGTATATAATTATATATGTACAGCTGGTATAACCTGGATATCCTCTGTATATAATTATATATGTACAGCTGGTATAACCTGGTTATCTACTGTATATAATTATATATGTACAGCTGGTATAACCTGGGCATGTCCTATATATAATTATATATGTACAGCTGGTATAATCTGGGCATCTCCTGTATATAATTATATATGCACAGCTGGTATAACCTGGGCATCTCCTGTATATAATTATATATGTACAGCTGGTATAATCTGGGCATCTCCTGTATATAATTATATATGCACAGCTGGTATAACCTGGGCATCTCCTGTATATAATTATATATGTACAGCTGGTATAACCTGGGCATGTGCTATATATAATTATATATGTACAGCTGGTATAATCTGGGCATCTCCTGTATATAATTATATATGTACAGCTGGTATAACCTGGGCATGTCCTATATATAATTATATATGTACAGCTGGTATAATCTGGGCATCTCCTGTATATAATTATATATGCACAGCTGGTATAACCTGGGCATCTCCTGTATATAATTATATATGTACAGCTGGTATAACCTGGCCATCTCCTGTATATAATTATATATGTACAGCTGGTATAAACTGGGCATCTCCTGTATATAATTATATATGTACAGCTGGTATAATCTGGGCATCTCCTGTATATAATTATATATGTACAGCTGGTATAACCTGGGTATCCTCTATATATAATTATATATGTACAGCTGATATAACCTGGGCATCTCCTGTATATAATTATATATGTACAGCTGGTATAACCTGGCCATCTCCTGTATATAATTATATATGAACAGCTGGTATAACCTGGGCATCTCCTGTATATAATTATATATGTACAGCTGGTATAACCTGGATATCCTCTGTATATAATTATATATGTACAGCTGGTATAACCTGGGTATGTACTGTATATAATTATATATGTACAGCTGGTATAACCTGGGCATGTCCTATATATAATTATATATGTACAGCTGGTATAATCTGGGCATCTCCTGTATATAATTATATATGTACAGCTGATATAACCTGGGCATCTCCTGTATGTAATTATATATGTACAGCTGATATAACCTGGGCATCTGCTGTATATAATTTTATATGTAGCTGGTATAACCTGAGCATCATCTGGTGCACAGTTATACATTGATGTAGCGCTGGTATAAGTTGCGCAGTTTAGTGTGATTTATGGTAGAAGTTGGTAGAAGTTGTAGGATATGAAGGTGACTTGTATCGGGGCCGATGAGATAAATGACTTTTCTTTATTACCAGTGTAAAATCTCGCAGACGCTCTATTTGTGGTAATGTATTAGAGAACATTATCCTGTCTGTATCTGCATTATTTAGTGATTTATTTCCACACTCGGGAATTTCCGGAGCATTTTTAGCTTTCAGGTATCGCAGCGCCGACACTGTGCTGAGGTCATGGAAAACCTAGCAGGAGACTCACATATAATTCACAGCCATGAATCAGAAAAACGCTCCAAATCCGTAGAAAATTCAGTAGTGCGCTTCTTACAGTGTGCCGAGCTGTGCATGTCTTGGTGTTCCAGAATAATGTCAGGATAACGGGAGTCCCAGCAGTCAAGCCCCAAGCATGTTATCCTTTATGGGATCACTTGTGATTTTGGAATAACCCTTTAAGTGTCATTTTTCTCAACATTATGCCTCCTACTCTAGTCTCTTCCAAAGTTCTGATGGTCCAATGTGTAGGGAACTGGTCCTGCATTATGGGAGGTGTAGGGACCAGGGTGACAATACTAGTTTGGTTCCCCACTTGCTTAATTGTGGCAAAGTCTAAAGAAACCATTGGACAAACCTCTTTCACCTACAGTTATATGAAAAAGTTTGGGCACCCCTATAAATCTTAAGCTTATTGTTTTATAAAAATTGGTGTTTTTGTAACAGCTACTTCAGTTTGATATATGTAATAACTGTTGGACACAGTAATGTTTCTGCCTTGAAATTAGGTTTATTGTACTAACAGAAAATGTGCAATCTGCATTCAAACAAAATTTGACAGGTGCATAAGTATGGGCACCTCACCAGAAAAGTGACATTAATATTTAGTAGATCCTCCTTTTGCAAAAATAACAGCCTCTAGTCGCTTCCTGAAGCTTTTAATGAGTTCCTGGATCCTGGATGAAGGTATTTTTGACCATTCCTCTTTACAAAACAATTCCAGTTCAGTTAAGTTTGATGGTCGCCGAGCATGGACAGCCCTCTTCAAATGATCCCACAGATGTTCAATGATATTCAGGTCCGGGGACTGGGATGGCCATTCCAGAACATTGTAATTGTTCCTCTGCATGAATGCCTGAGTAGATTTTAAGCGGTGTTTTGGATCATTGTCTTGCTGACAGATCCATCCCCTGCGTAACTTCAACTTTGTCACTGATTCTTGAACATTATTGTCAAGAATCTGCTGATACTGAGTGGAATCCATGCGTCCCTCAACTTTAACAAGATTCCCGGTGACGGCATTGGCCACACAGCCCCAAAGCATGATGGAACCTCCGCCAAATTTTACTGTGGGTAGCAAGTGTTTTTCTTGGAATGCTGTGTTTTTTTGCCGCCATGCATAACGCCTTTTTGTATGACCAAACAACTCAATCTTGGTTTCATCAGTCCACAGGACCTTCTTCCAAAAAGAAATTGACTTCTCCAAATGTGCTTTAGCATATCTCAGCCGACTCTGTTTGTGGCGTGCTTGCAGAAACGGCTTCTTTCGCATCACTGCCCCATACAGCTTCTCCTTGTGCAAAGTGCGTTGTATAGTTGACCGATGCACAGTGACACCATCTGCAGCAAGTTGATGCTGCAGCTCTCTGGAGGTGGTCTGAGGATTGTCCTTGACTGATCTCACCATTCTTCTTCTCTGCCTTTCTGATGTTTTTCTTGGCCTGCCACTTCTGCCCTTAACAAGAACTGTCCCTGTGTTCTTCCATTTCCTTACTATGTTCCTCACAGTGGAAACTGACAGGTTAAATCTCTGAGACCGCTTTTTGTATCCTTCCCTTGAACAACTATGTTGAATAATCTTTGTTTTCAGATCATTTGATAGTTGTTTTGAGGAGCCCATGATGCCACTCTTCAGAGGAGATTCAAACAGGAGAACAACTTGCAAGTGGCCACTTTAAGTAGCTTTTCTCATGATTGCCTACACCTGGCTATGAAGTTCAAAGCTCAATGAGGTTACAAAACCAAAAAAGTGCTTTAGTAAGTCAGTAAAAAGTAGGTAGGAGTATTTAAAACAAGAAAATGATAAGGGTGCCCATACTTATGCACCTGTCAAATTTTGTTTGAATGCAGATTGCACATTTTCTGTTAGTACAATAAACCTCATTTCAAGGCAGAAACATTACTGTGTCCAACAGTTATTACATATATCAAACTGAAATAGCTGTTGCAAAAACACCAATTTTTATAAAACATTAAGCTTAAGATTAACAGGAGTGCCCAAACTTTTTCATATAACTGTACATTCCTTGCTCCACTCACTTTGTTACAATCTATCAGCCTGGATTCAGGGACAAGTTAGAGCAGGGGTCTCAAACACGCGGCCCGCGGGCCGCATGCGGCCCCTGAGGCTGCTTTATGCGGCCCGCAGGCACAGACCCCTTGACGATCCCGACCTGGTCCAGGAGGAGCCGCCGACAGCAGCGCTGAATTGCCGCACAGAGACTGTTTCCCAGCACTGCATTTCCAATGCCAGCCGCTGACCAATCAGAGGCCAGCAGCTGATATCTGCGTGTCGGCGCAGCGAGTATGACGTCATTGCCATATGCAGATGTCAGCTGCTGGCCTCTGATTGGCCGGCGGCTGACATTGAAAATGCTGTGCTGGGAGACAGTCTCTGTGCGGCAATGCAGCGCTGCTGTCGGCGGCTCCTCCTGGACCAGGTCGGGATCGTCAAGGGGTCTGACTCTGTGGTGCCTGCGGGCCACATCTGCAGGAAGGCCGCCGAGGGAACGGAGGACAGGTGAGAATCCATCTTTTTTTTTTTTTTTTTTTTTTATGTGTGTGAAGAACAGCACAGGGGGCACATAGCCACAAGAGGGGACCTGGATGGGGCACATAGCCAAAAGATGGGGACCTGGATGGGGCACATAGCCACAAGAGGGGACCTGGATGGGGCACATAGCCACAACATGGGGACCTGGATGGGGCACATAGCCACAAGAGGGGACCTGGATGGGGCACATAGCCACAACATGGGGACCTGGATGGGGCACATAGCCACAAGATGGGGACCTGGATGGGGCACATAGCCACAAGATGGGGACCTGGATGGGGCACATAGCCACAGGATGGGGACCTGGATGGGGCACATAGCCACAGGATGGGGACCTGGATGGGGCACATAGCCACAGGATGGGGACCTGGATGGGGCACATAGCCACAGGATGGGGACCTGGATGGGGCACATAGCCACAGGATGGGGACCTGGATGGGGCACATAGCCACAAGATGGGGACCTGGATGGGGCACATAGCCACAAGATGGGGACCTGGATGGGGCACATAGCCACAAGATGGGGACCTGGATGAGGCACATAGCCACAAGATGGGGACCTGGATGGGGCACATTAGTACAAGATGGGGACTTGGATGGGGAACATTACTACAAGATGTTTGCCATTATTACTATATGATGCTAATTGTAAGACAATATTACTGAATGTGGCCAATTGGGGGAAACAAAATTGTAAAAATCAAAAAAATAAAAATAAAGCCTGAAAAAATATTGGGCACTAAAAATGCTGTTTTATATGTAAACTAAAGTAAACACAAAAAAGTGCACGTTTATTATCGCCACATCCATAACGACCCAAGCTATAAAAAAATAAACACGGAAAAAATGTTCAAAAGGTGTATACAAAAAAAAATGGTATCACTAAAAATGTCACATTGAACAAAGAATGCGGCCCCCCAAATTCAAATTTTTTCCATGTGCGGCCCATATACCCAGCCGAGTTTGAGACCCCTGAGTTAGAGGATACTGTAGATGAGCAGGAGGTAAAGTTTTTCATTGTAGGCACACTACCGTTGAAAAGTTTGGGGTCACCCAGAGAATTTTGTGTTTTCCATACTTTTATTTATCAAATTAGTTGCAAAATGATTAGAAAATATAGTCCAGACATTAACAAGGTTAGAAATAATGATTTTATTAGAAAGAATAATTTTCTCCTTCAAACTTTGCTTTCGTCACAGAATGCTCCTTTGCAGCAATTCCAGCATTGGAGACCTTTGGCGTTCTAGCTGTTAATTTGCGGAGGTCATCTTGAGAAATCCCCCCCCATGCTTCCTGAAGCCCCTCCCACAAGTTGGATTGGCTTGATGGGCACTTTTTTGTACCATACGGTCAAGCTGCTCCCACAACAGCCTAATGGGGTTGAGATCTGGTGACTGCGCTGGCCACTCCATTACAGATAGAAGACCAGCTGCCTGCTTCTTCCCTAAATAGTTCATGCATAATTTGGAGGTGTGCTTTGGGTCATTGTCCTGTTGTAGAATGAAATTGGCTCCAATCAAGCGCTGTCCACAGGGTATGGCATGGCGTTGCAAAATGGAGTGATAGCATTCCTTATTCAAAATCCCATTTACCTTGTACAAATCTCCCACTTTACCATCACATTACCTCCACCATGCTTGACAGATGGCGTCAGGCACTCTTCCAGCATCTTTTCAGTTGCTCTGAGTCTCACAAATGTTCTTCTGTGTGATCCAAACACCTCAAACTTTGATTCGTCTGTCCATAAAACTTTTTTCCAATCTTCCTCTGTCCAATGTCTGTGTTCTTTTGCCCATATTAATCTTTTCCTTTTATTAGCCAGTCTCAGATATGGCTTTTTCTTTGCCACTTTGCCCTGAAGGCCAGCATCCCGGAGTCGCCTCTTCACTGTAGACGTTGACACTGGCGTTTTGCTTGTACTATTTAATGAAGCTGCCGGTTGAGGAGCTGTGAGGCGTCGATTTCTCACACTAGAGACTCTAATGTCCTTGTCTTGTTGCTCAGTTGTGCAGTGGGGCCTCCCACTTCTCTTTCTACTCTGGTTAGAGCCTGTTTGTGCTCTCCTCTGAAGGGAGTAGTACACACCGTTGTAGGAAATCTTCAGTTTCTTGGCAAATTCTCGCATGGAATAGCCTTCATTTCTAAGAACAAGAATAAACTGTCGAGTTTCACATGAAAGTTCTCTTTTTCTGGCCATTTTGAGAGTTTCATAGAACAAACAAATGTAATGCTCCAGATTCTCAACTAGCTCAAAGGAAGGTCAATTTTATAGCTTCTCAAATCAGCCAAACCGTTTTCAGCTGGGCTAACATACTTGTGCAAGGGTTTTCTAGGGTTTTCTAAACATCCATTAGCTTCTTACACAGTTAGCAAACACAATGTACCATTAAAACACTGGAGTGGTGGTTGTTGGAAATGGGCCTCTATACACCTATGTAGATATTGCAATAAAAACAAGATGTTTGCAGCTAGAATAGTCATTTACCACATTAACAATGTATAGAGTGTATTTCTGATTCATTTAATGTTAACTTCATTGAAAAAAAAAGTGCTTTTCTTTCAAAAATTATGAAATTTCTAAATGACCCCAAACCTTTGAACGGTAGTGTATGTGTAATCGAGGTGCCTGGCCTTGGTGATGTTAGTGCTGGAAAAGAATGCTCTGGTAACAATAAGTTACTGAGAGGAGTTTTAGTTAACTGGATTTTGGGTCCGGGATTTAGGAACATCCAAAAGAGCTTGGGTGGGAAAGGTCATTCCCGTACATTCCAGTCTGGGACTTGCAGGTCCTATATGACACAGCTGGGTTGGCTCTGGTGTGTTCTGTAGTGTTGGACAGGAAAAGATCATTAATGGTGGACAGACTGTGCCCGAGGATAAGCGTTGCCTGTACTATTCTATAGAAAGGACTGTATTTTGTTATTGAACATTTTTGCTGCAGAAAAGATGTTTAATTTATGTTGAAAGTTTACACAAGAAAATAAACTTTATCCTGTTTGACACGGAAACTCATTCCTGTGTGAATCTCATCGGCTGCCAAATAGCGTGAACCCCTACAATACATTGTAGCAAACACTCACATTTCTGTGTCTATGTGATGCTGTGAGAGGGGAGAGGGAGCATCAAGTAAGAGCACAGTACCCACCCCGCTGGGGTCATGTATATGCTTAGCACCTGCAGATCAGACACGGAGAGAGAAATTGTGCATTTACAGAAATGAGACAGAAAATCCCAGAATTTACAGGTGGGACCAATGCGTGGATTTGACATGAAATTGTCGCATTTCTCCTGGCAGGAGGTAACGCAGCGGAAGACAACAGCCCTGATGCAGACGGGTGGGACGGGGTCTCCTACATCAGCCCCCTCGGAGTTTTGTACACTCCTCCCCTTAAAGGTAACGATTATTGGGGTGTTTAGTAATTTTATATATTATATTAGGCCAGTGTGTGTGGACATCGATGGGGATTGCGATTTGGATCCTTGTTTTAAAACTAAACTGCCAGATCATGAGACAGGAAGTGTTGTCAGGGGGACACAGCACCAGAGGTGCCGCAGGCATTGTCTCGGATCCGTTACGTGTCCTGCTTCATATTCTAGTGACTGAAAGCCACGGAGAAGTGGAGATAAAGCTGAACCTGAACTGCAGCCACTGTGAGATGGACGAGTGCTACCTGGATCCCGACTCCCAGGAGCTGACGTGTCACTGCGAGCTGGGCCGGGTGCTGGCCGGCGACGGGGTCTCCTGCATCGGTAACAGCGTCCTGATTGTGTTATCACAATGTCTGATTATTTCTAGGTTTCCATAGTTGTGTATCTGCCCTGTGCCATCAGTGAGGTGGAGAGCGCACGATGGACACCAGGTGGATATGTGAGAGGGGCCGTCCGGATGTCGCAGACCCTCTGTATTGTACCGCGCCACCACCGGCCCCACAACAGGAAAACAAACGCTAGTAACAGTTCAACATGGCTTTATTTCATCATCCAATGTGGAGGCTCTGGTATTTTTAATATTGCACAATGGCAGAACATAGCCAAAAATACATTCAGATTTAGTCTCTGGTCTCTCTACCTGGCGTGTGAGCTCATGTCACCACTAGTACAAGTAGTGGTCCTCTCCTGACGTGCTCTAGGGCATTACACCCTCTGCCCAGGCAATCCCTCGTCGCCAGTCCTGTGAGACCCACATCCAATGGCATTCCATCAGTCACTCTCTGTCTCTGCTCTTCAGTTCCTCGTCCTCACAGTGCCGACTAGTATAAGCGGGGGTCCTCTCCTGACATGTGCTCCAGGACCTCTTCCTCACAGTGCCCACTAGTACAAGCCGGGGTCCTCTCCTGATGTGTGCTCCAGGCCCTCATCGTCACAGTGCCCACTAGTACAAGCAGGGGTCCTCTCCTGACGTGCTCCAGGCTCTTGTCCTCACAGTGCCCACTAGTACAAATGGGGGTCCTCTCCTGACATGTGCTCCTGGCCCTCGTCCTCACAGTGCCCACTAGTATAAGCGCTGGTCCTCTCCTGACATGTGCTCCAGGTTGTTGTCGTCACAGTGCCCACTAGTAGGAGCAGGGATCCTCTCCTGACATGTGCTCCATGCCCTCTTCCTCACAGTGCCCACTAGTACGAGCGGGTGTCCTCTCCTGACATGTGCTCTAGGCCCTCGTCCTCACAGTGCCCACTAGTACAAGCGGGGGTCCTCTCCTGACATGTGCTCCAGGCCCTCTTCCTCACAGTGCCCACTAGTACAAGCGGGGGTCCTCTCCTGACATGTGCTCCAGGCCCTCTTCCTCACAGTGCCCCCTAGTACAAGGGGTAGTCCTCTCCTGACATGTGCTCCAGGCTCTCATCCTCACAGTGCCCACTAGTACAAGTGGGGGTCCTCTCCTGACATGTGTCCCAGGCTCTCGTCCTCACAGTGCCCACTAGTACAAGGGGTAGTCCTCTCCTGACATGTTCTCCAGGCTCTCATCCTCACAGTGCCCACTAGTACGAGCGGGGGTCCTCTCCTGACGTGTGCTCCAGGTCCTCTTCCTCATAGTTGCTACTAGTACAGGTGGTGGTCCTCTCCTGACATGTGCTCCAGGCTCTCACCCACAGTGCCCACTCGTACAAGCGGTGGTCCTCTCCTGACATGTGCTCCAGGCCCTTGTCCTCACAGTGCCCAGTAGTACAAGTGGGCGTCCTCTCAAACAGCTCCTCATATCTCAGTGTCCTGTACACTTGAGAGTTTTCATCTTAATCAGAGAATTATGGTGTAATAACCGGACCCCGCACTGAAGTGAGGCCCATTTAGGCATAGTCACTCCCCTACAGCGTTATGTTATACCCCTGACTAATCTTATTAAAGGGGTTGTCTCTATATTGTTTCTTCAGGAGCGCTCTGCTCACCGACCCCCAGCTTCCTGCAATCCTGGAAATTGACAGTTCGGACCAGCGGCATTGTCGCCCCGCGCGTCTGGACTGAGCGCTCCCCAAGGCTGCTGGCCACGGCAGCTTTACCTCTCCAGGATGGCAGAAGCGCAGGGGACTGTCAGAGCCAGCGATCCAGACAGAGGCAATAGCTTAATTCTCGAGCAGCGCTGCTCCTTCTAGGTAACCGGCCTCTCTGGGACTGCAGGGCGCCCAGATGCCGAGACAATGAAATGTGCACAATTCTCGAGAACGGAGAGGATTCGTGATAAAAGGTAAATTGCAAAGTTGTTTTTTACAAGAACTTTGACATTTTACCCCATGAAGAGCTTGAGACGACCTCTTTAAATCCTCCTAAAATCCCACATAATAAATGTTACTAATCTAAAGTCTCAGCGGTCACATATTAGCCCTGACGTCACAGTATAGCATCACCCCAGCGGCTGCGTAGGGGCTCTGACGTAGGAACTGGAGACTTGCTGGGGCGCACAGTGGTCTTCTCGTTGTACAGTGGGTACGGAAAGTATTCAGACCCCTTTAAATGTTTCACTCTTTGTTTCATTGCAGCCATTTGGTAAATTCTAAAAAGTTCATTTTTTTTCTCATTAATGTACACTCTGCACCCCATCTTGACTGAAAAAAAACAGAAATGTAGAAATTTTATTAAAAAAGAAAAACTGAAATATCACATGGTCATAAGTATTCAGACCCTTTGCTCAGTATTCAGTAGAAGCCCCTTTTGAGCTAGTACAGCCTTGAGTCTTCTTGGGAATGATGCAACAAGTTTTTCACACCTGGATTTGGGGGTCCTCGGCCATTCTTTCTTGCAGATCCTCTCCAGTTCCGTCAGGTTGGATGGTGAACGTTGGTGGACAGCCATTTTCAGGTCTCTCCAGAGATGCTCAATTGGGTTTAGGTCAGGGCTCTGGCTGGGCCAGTCAAGAATGGTCACAGAGTTGTTCTGAAGCCTCTCCTTTGTTATTTTAGCTGTGTGCTTAGGGTCATTGTCTTGTTGGAAGGTGAACCTTCGGCCAAGTCTGAGGTCCAGAGCACTCTGGAAGAGGTTTTCATCCAGGATATCTCTGTACTTGGCCGCATTCATGTTTCCTTCAATTGCAGCCAGTCGTCCTGTCCCTGCAGCTGAAAAACACCCCCATAGCATGATGCTGCCACCACCATGTTTCACTGTTGGGTTGGTATTGGGCAGGAGATGGGCAGCTCCTGGATTTCTCTGCACATACAGCTTAGAATAAATCACCAAAAAGTTCTATCTTCGTCTCATCAGACCAGAGAATCTTATTTCTCATAGTCTGAGAGTCCTTCATGTGTTTTTGAGCAAACTCTATGCAGGCTTTCATAGGTCTTGCACTGAGGAGAGGCTTCCGTCGGGCCACTCTGCCATAAAGGCCCGACTGGTGAAGGGCTGCAGTGATAGTTGACTTTGTGGAACTTTCTCCCATCTCCCTACTACATCTCTGGAGCTCAGCCACAGTGATCTTGGGGTTCTTCTTTACCTCTCTCGCCAAAGCTCTTCTCCCACGGATTGCTCAGTTTGTCTGGACGGCCAGGTCTAGCCGTGGTCCCAAACTTCTTCCACTTAAGGATTATGGAGGCCACTGTGCTCTTAGGAACCTTGAGTAATGCAGAAATTCTTTTGTAACCTTAGCCAGATCTGTGCCTTGCCACAATTCTGTCTCTGAGCTCCTTGGGCAGTTCCTTTGAGCTCATGATTCTCATTTGGTCTGACATGCACTGTGAGCTGTGAGGTCTTATATAGACAGGTGTGTGCCTTTCCAAATCAAGTCCTATCAGTTTAATGAAACGCAGCTGGACTCCAATGAAGGAGTAGAACCATCTCAAGGAGGATCACAAAGAAATAGACAGCATGTGACTTACATATGAGTGTCTGAGCAAAGGGTCTGAATACTTATGACCATGTGATATTTCAGTTTTTCTTTTTTAATAAATTTGCAAAAATTTCTACATTTCTGTTTTCTTTTAGTCAAGATGGGGTGCAGAGTGTACTTTAGTGAGGAAAAAAATAACTTTTTAGAATTTACCAAATGGCTGCAATAAAACAAAGAGTGAAAAATGTAAAGGGGTCTGAATACTTTCCGTACCCACTGTATGTGAGGGGCTTCCTCCCCAATCCGCTATCTCTGCCCATGATGGGAAAACTGGGCTCATTAATAAATGTGCTAATTTATTTGCTCTTTCTGTAAATTGCATTTTACTTGAGGAAAAATAAACCTGTGGAAACTCTGGTTTTCTTTTGTAGACGATCAGATGCAGTCGGCGCAGGAGCCTCACCTGCCTCTGTCTCTGGTGCTGTCCATTGTGACCTCCGGCCTCGTGGCCGCCCTCATTCTGGCCTTCTCTGGAATCATGATTGGTGAGTCAGCAGCAAATCGCAGGAAGATAACTCCCATCATTGAGTAGTCCACGCGTTCTAGGGCTAGTGGCGCCATAGATCCAGCTGGGGATCGTCCTCCCCGCCCCCGCTGACAGCCGCCGGCAGCGCTGCGGTGACCGCCCCTGCCAGCGCTCCGGTGACCGCCCCTGCCAGCGCTCCGGTGACCGCCCCCTGCCAGCGCTCCGGTGACCGCCCCATGCCAGCGCTCCGGTGACCGCCCTTGCCAGCGCTCCGGTGACCGCCCCTGCCAGCGCTCCGGTGACCGCCCCTGCCAGCGCTCCGGTGACCGCCCCTGCCAACGCTCCGGTGACCAACCCCTGCCAGCGCTCCGGTGACCAACCCCTGCCAGCGCTCCGGTGACCGCCCCATGCCAGCGCTCCGGTGACCGCCCTTGCCAGCGCTCCGGTGACCGCCCCTGCCAGCACTCCGGTGACCACCCCTGCCAGCGCTCCGGTGACCGCCCCTGCCAGCGCTCCGGTGACCGCCCCTGCCAGCGCTCCGGTGACCGCCCCTGCCAGCGCTCCGGTGACCACCCCTGCCAGCGCTCCGGTGACCGCCCCTGCCAGCTCACAGATCCGCCAGAATTATTCTGCAGGGTGATTATAATTAGCAGACTCCTCTCTGGTCTGTAATAATGACACCGGCGAATATAATGAGGTCCGGACTGATTGATTAATCCGTACGGTGAGCGTGAGGGTGAGGAAGATCGGCCGTAATGGCGGCAGCTGCCAGGTCTTACTGGTCTCTAGCTATACACGGGGCTTAGATACACAGCTCAGCAGACAGTATTACACATGGTAGGATTAGATACACGGCTCAGCAGAGAATATCACAGGATAGGATTAGATACACAGCTCAGCAGACAGTATCACACAGGATAGGATTAGATACACGGCTCAGCAGAGAATATCACAGGATAGGATTAGATACACAGCTAAGCAGACAGTATCACACAGGAGAGGATTAGATACACAGCTCAGCAGACAGTATCACACAGGATAGGATTAGATACACAGCTCAGCAGACCGTATCTCACAGGATAGGATTAGATACACGGCTCAGCAGAGAGTATCTCACAGGATAGGATTAGATACACGGCTCAGCAGAGAGTATCACAGGATAGGATTAGATACACGGCTCAGCAGACAGTATCACACAGGATAGGATTAGATACACAGCTCAGCAGACAGTATCTCACAGGATAGGATTAGATACACGGCTCAGCAGAGAGTATCTCACAGGATAGGATTAGATACACGGCTCAGCAGAGAGTATCACAGGATAGGATTAGATACACGGCTCAGCAGACAGTATCACACAGGATAGGATTAGATACACGGCTCAGCAGAGAGTATCACACAGGGATAAGATTAGATACACGGCTCATCAGTATCACACAGGGATAGGATTAGATACACAGCTCAGCAAACAGTATCACACAGGATAGGATTAGATACATGGCTCAGCAGACAGTATCACACAGGAGAGGATTAGATACACGCCTCAGCAGACAGTATCACAGGATAGGATTAGATACACGGCTCAGCCGACAGTATCACAGAGGATAGGATTAGATACACAGCTCAGCACACAGTATCACACAGGATAGAATTAGATACATGGCTCAGCAGACAGTATCACACAGGATAGAATTAGATACACGGCTCAGCAGAGGGTATCACACAGGATAGGATTAGATACACGGCTCAGCAGAGGGTATCACACAGGATAGGATTAGATACACGGCTCAGCAGAGAATATCACAGGATAGGATTAGATACACGGCTCAGCAGACCGTATCACACAGGATAGGATTAGATACACGGCTCAGCAGACAGTATCACACAGGAGAGGATTAGATACACGGCTCAGCAGACAGTATCTCACAGGATAGGATTAGATACACGGCTCAGCAGACAGTATCACACAGGAGAGGATTAGATACACGGCTCAGCAGAGAATATCACAGGATAGGATTAGATACACGGCTCAGCAGACCGTATCACACAGGATAGGATTAGATACATGGCTCAGCAGAGAGTATCTCACAGGATAGGATTAGATACACGGCTCAGCAGACAGTATCACACAGGATAGGATTAGATACACGGCTCAGCAGACTGTATCACACAGGATAGGATTAGATACATGGCTCAGCAGAGAATATCACACAGGATAGGATTAGATACACGGCTCAGCAGACAGTATCACACAGGATAGGATTAGATACACGGCTCAGCAGACAGTATCACACAGGATAGGATTAGATACACGGCTCATCAGTATCACACAGGGATAGGATTAGATACACAGCTCAGCAGAGAATATCACAGGATAGGATTAGATACACAGCTCAGCAGACAGTATCACACAGGATAGGATTAGATACACGGCTCAGCAGAGAATATCACAGGATAGGATTAGATACACAGCTAAGCAGACAGTATCACACAGGAGAGGATTAGATACACAGCTCAGCAGACAGTATCACACAGGATAGGATTAGATACACAGCTCAGCAGACCGTATCTCACAGGATAGGATTAGATACACGGCTCAGCAGAGAGTATCTCACAGGATAGGATTAGATACACGGCTCAGCAGAGAGTATCACAGGATAGGATTAGATACACGGCTCAGCAGACAGTATCACACAGGATAGGATTAGATACACAGCTCAGCAGACAGTATCTCACAGGATAGGATTAGATACACGGCTCAGCAGAGAGTATCTCACAGGATAGGATTAGATACACGGCTCAGCAGAGAGTATCACAGGATAGGATTAGATACACGGCTCAGCAGACAGTATCACACAGGATAGGATTAGATACACGGCTCAGCAGAGAGTATCACACAGGGATAGGATTAGATACACGGCTCATCAGTATCACACAGGGATAGGATTAGATACACAGCTCAGCAAACAGTATCACACAGGATAGGATTAGATACACAGCTCAGCAGACAGTATCACACAGGAGAGGGTTAGATACACAGCTCAGCAGACAGTATCACACAGGAGAGGATTAGATACACGCCTCAGCAGACAGTATCACAGGATAGGATTAGATACACGGCTCAGCCGACAGTATCACAGAGGATAGGATTAGATACACAGCTCAGCACACAGTATCACACAGGATAGAATTAGATACATGGCTCAGCAGACAGTATCACACAGGATAGAATTAGATACACGGCTCAGCAGACAGTATCACAGGATAGGATTAGATACACAGCTCAGCAGAGAGTATCACACAGGAGAGGATTAGATACACAGCTCAGCAGACAGTATCACACAGGATAGGATTAGATACACAGATCAGCAGACAGTATCACACAGGATAGGATTAGATACACGGCTCAGCAGAGAATATCACAGGATAGGATTAGATACACGGCTCAGCAGAGGGTATCACACAGGATAGGATTAGATACACGGCTCAGCAGAGAATATCACAGGATAGGATTAGATACACGGCTCAGCAGAGGGTATCACACAGGATAGGATTAGATACACGGCTCAGCAGAGAATATCACAGGATAGGATTAGATACACGGCTCAGCAGACCGTATCACACAGGATAGGATTAGATACACGGCTCAGCAGACAGTATCACACAGGAGAGGATTAGATACACGGCTCAGCAGACAGTATCTCACAGGATAGGATTAGATACACGGCTCAGCAGACAGTATCACACAGGAGAGGATTAGATACACGGCTCAGCAGAGAATATCACAGGATAGGATTAGATACACGGCTCAGCAGAGAGTATCTCACAGGATAGGATTAGATACACGGCTCAGCAGACAGTATCACACAGGATAGGATTAGATACACGGCTCAGCAGACAGTATCACACAGGATAGGATTAGATACATGGCTCAGCAGAGAATATCACACAGGATAGGATTAGATACACAGCTCAGCAGAGAGTATCACACAGGGATAGGATTAGATACACGGCTCAGCAGACAGTATCACACAGGATAGGATTAGATACACAGCTCAGCAAACAGTATCACACAGGATAGGATTAGATACACGGCTCAGCAGACAGTATCACACAGGAGAGGATTAGATACATGGCTCAGCAGACAGTATCTCACAGGATAGGATTAGATACACGGCTCAGCAGAGGGTATCACACAGGATAGGATTAGATACACAGCTCAGCAGACAGTATCACACAGGATAGGATTAGATACACGGCTCAGCAGACAGTATCTCACAGGATAGGATTAGATACACGGCTCAGCAGACAGTATCACACAGGAGAGGATTAGATACATGGCTCAGCAGACAGTATCAGACACTACAGGATTGGATACACGGCTCAGTAGACAGTATCTCACAGGATAGGATTAGATACACAGTTCAGCAGACAGTATCACACAGGATAGGATTAGATACACGGCTCAGCAGACAGTATCACACAGGATAGGATTAGATACACTGCTCAGCAGACAGTATCACACAGGATAGGATTAGATACACGGCTCAGCAGACAGTATCACACAGGATAGGATTAGATACACGGCTCAGCAGACAGTATCACACAGGATAGGATTAGATACACTGCTCAGCAGACAGTATCACACAGGATAGGATTAGATACACGGCTCAGCAGACAGTATCACACAGGATAGGATTAGATACACGGCTCAGCAGACAGTATCACACAGGATAGGATTAGATACACGGCTCAGCAGTCAGTATCACACAGGATAGGATTAGATACAAAGATCAGCAGACAGTATCACACAGGATAGGATTAGATACACAGATCAGCAGACAGTATCACACAGGATGGGATTAGATACACGGCTCAGCAGACAGTATCACACAGGATAGGATTAGATACACGGCTCAGCAGACAGTATCACACAGGATAGAATTAGATACACAGCTCAGCAGACAGTATCACACAGGAGAGGATTAGATACACGGCCACACAGGATAGGATTAGATACACGGCTCAGCAGACAGTATCACACAGGATAGGATTAGATACACGGCTCAGCAGACAGTATCACACAGGATAGGATTAGATACACAGCTCAGCAGACAGTATCACATATGTTAGGCTTGGATACCCTTTAGTTGGACAGTAGAGATACGTCTGATACATTGTACCGTCTCCCGTATCTCAGTGTATCGCAGGAAGCACCAGGAGCTCCAGGCCATACAGATGGAGCTGCAAAGCCCCGACTACAAGCTGAGCAAAGTCCGGACCTCCACCATCATGACCGATTACAACCCCAACTACTGCTTCGCCGGCAAGGTGACCTCCATCGGAGACCTGAAGGAGGTGCCCAGGAAGAACATCTCCCTGATCAGGTAACGAGCCATAATAATATCTAATAATGATCATCTGCAGCCGATATCAGATCAGTACACGGCTCCAGGACGGCTGAGCAACCACCGATCCTAACACCAAGGGAGACACAAGTAGCCCCTTAAAGGGGAACTCCACACAGAGCTTTACAGAGTCCAGGTCAGACCATCTAATCTATAACTCTGTTTATTTTCTTTGCATTTGGAAGATTTGATTATTTTTCGGCTTTGCAGTGTAGACTAGGACAGATGGAGCGGAGTCGTCTCATTATCAGCTGCTGGTAGCCTATAGAAGGCAGAATAATAACACTACACGCTATATACATAGATAAGGATTTGTGGCCCCCCTGTCACCTCCTGGTCTTCGGGTGCCATTCATTGCAGCCGCCATAAAACACACACTGCTGTATATTCTATAATTGATACCCAGAATAGTAACGATCTGTTACTAAAAGTCCGCAGAAAATTCCGGTGATGGATCTGTGCATTAGCTGCATTAACTTCCATGAACTCTCCGGCTGCCAGGGCCAGAGATTAACTAGAGTTCTCCAATGTGAGACATAAAGAAGGAGATCTCTGCCGCGGCTTCAGCCGGCCGCCGTTACCGGTGAATTGATGACCTGTCAGACAAGGACCTTGTGCCGGAGACACAATACAGTTTGTCAGAAGGTTCCGAGGACGGAAAGACGGATGAGATCCAGAGCCGAGGAGAACGTCCTAATGATGAATATGTTACCAGAAATGTCTACATCCTGTCACTCACCTTTATATGGACCCGGGGGAAAACAAGACCCCGCAGACCGACAAATATATCCATCCAATCACAGCAGATAAAAGTCTCCTCTAACAGCGGATTCATTGTAAATGTCAGACGTCCCCAATTTCTGTGAATTATTTAAGAAATCCTTCCAGGACAGATGACAGGTGTAGAGATGATGATAATAATGTAATCACTGCCAGGCGGATATAGCCGAGATCAGCCAAAATCACATGTAAGGGAGAGAGGAACAGGGAACGACAGAATGAGGAGCGAGAGATAGATACAGTTGAACCAGAAGTTTACATACACTATATAGAAAGACACATCTGCATCTGCAGGTTTTTCTCAATATCTGATATGAAATCAGAATAAACCTTTCCCGTTTTAGGTCAATTATTATTACCATCATTTTTAATGTCAGAATAATGAGAGAGAGAGAATGTGTTAAGGCATTTTTATCACTTACTGCAAAGTCAAAAGTTTCCATACACTAAGATTACTATGCCTTTAAACAATTCTGGACTGCCCATATGATGATGTCATGTGTTTGGAAGCTTCTTTTTGGCAACATCTGAGTTAATTAGAGACACACCTGTGGTTGTATTTTAATGCACACCTGAAACACACTGCTTCTTTGTGTAGCATCATGGGAAAGTCTAAAGAAATCAGCCAAGATATCAGGAAGAGAATTGTGGACTTGCACAAGTCTGGCTCATCCTTGGGTACAATTTCAAGATACCTGAAGGTGCCTTGTTCATCTGTACAAACAATTATACGCAAGTACAAACAAGATGGGAATGTCCAGCCATCATACCGCTCAGGAAGGAGATGGGTTGTGTGTCCCAGAGATGAATGTGCTTTGGTCCAACATGTGTATATCAACCCAAGGACAAAAGCAAAAGACCTTGTCAAGATGATGGCGGAAGCTGGTAAGATTGAGTCAATATCCACAGTGAAACGAGTACTGTATCAACATGGGCTGAAAGGCCACTCTGCCAGGAAGAAGCCAATACTCCAAAAGAAACATGAAAAGCCAGATTAATGTTTGCAAATGCACACAGGAACAAAGACCTTAATTTTTGGAGACATGTCCTGTGGTCTGATGAAACTAAAATTGAACTTTTTGGGCATAATGACCATCGTTATGTTTGGAGGAAAAAGGGAGAAGCTTGGAAGCCTAAGAACACCATCCCAACTGTGAAACACGGGGGTGGCAGCATCATGTTGTGGGGTTGTTTTGCTGCAGGAGGGACTGGTACACTTCACAAAATAGATGGCATCATTAGAAAAGAAGATTATGTGGCAATACTAAAGCAACATCTCAATACATCAGCCAGGAAGATAAAGCTTGGGCGGAAATCGGTCTTCCAAATGGACAATGACCCGAAGCATATGGCCAAAATGGTAACAAAGTGGCTTAAGGATAACAAAGTCAATGTTTTGGAGAGGCCATCACAAAGCCCTGATCTCAATCCTATTGAAACTTTATGGGCAAAGCTGAAAAGGCTGCGAGCAAAGCGACCTACAAACCTGGATCAGTTACAGCAGTTCTGTCTGGAGGAATCGGCCCAAATTCCAACCAACTATTGTGAGAAGCTTCTGGAAGGAGATCCCAAACGTTTCACCCAAGTCATAGTACTAATGAAATGGATGGAAACTTCTGACTTTGCAGTAAGTAATAAAAATGCCTTAAAACCTTCTCTCTCTCTCACTATTCCGGCATTTAACAAATATTATAAATGATGGTATAATCCTAACTGACCTAAAACGGGAAAGGTTTATTCTGATTTCATGTCAGATATTGAGAAAAACCTGCAGATGTGTCTTTTTATATCGTGTATGGAAACTTCTGGTTTCAACTGTAGATAGAGAATAGATGATGTCTTGTGGCTCTACAGCGGTCACTCCGCTTACTGACGTCGTCTTTACAGGGTTTTATTTCCCTCCTGGTTCATATTTTCTTCTCAAACAAAACCTACATATTTCTGTATAAAACCATCCAGAGCATTATAAGGTGACGCCTCAGATCCTGTATATTCAGCCTCTCAGGACGCGGGTAATTTATCTCTTACACCTGACCAACCTCACATAGTAATAATGAGAACAGGGGATTAGCCGGTCTGAGAGCCGAAAACTGCTGTTTTTTGAGATTGGATTTACAATGAACCAGAATAAATAACAGAAAAAAACACAACCGCAAGAAATGCAAATAAGATGCAAAACACTTCACCATTATTATACTCCGAGATACTTCATCTGCATGAAAGAGAAGAAGAGGGAAACAATGGTAAAAATATAGTCCCTATTTTATATATAAGAATATAACTACTATAATACTGCTCCTATGTACAAGAATATAACTACTATAATACTGCCTCCTATGTACAAGAATATAACTACTATATTACTGCCCCCTATGTACAAGAATATAACTACTATAATACTGCTCCTATGTACAAGAATATAACTACTATAATACTGCCCCCTATGTACAAGAATATAACTACTATAATACTGCCCCTATGTACAAGAATATAACTACTATAATACTGCCCCCTATGTACAAGAATATAACTACTATAATACTGCTCCTATGTACAAGAATATAACTACTATAATACTGCCCCCTATGTACAAGAATATAACTACTATAATACTGCTCCCTATGTACAAGAATATAACTACTATAATACTGCCCCTATGTACAAGAATATAACTACTATAATACTGCCCCCTATGTACAAGAATATAACTACTATAATACTGCTCCTATGTACAAGAATATAACTACTATAATACTGCCCCCTATGTACAAGAATATAACTACTATAATACTGCCCCCTATGTACAAGAATATAACTACTATAATACTGCTCCCTATGTACAAGAATATAACTACTATAATACTGCCCCTATGTACAAGAATATAACTACTATAATACAGCCCCCTATGTACAAGAATATAACTACTATAATACTGCCCCCTATGTACAAGAATATAACTACTATAATACTGCCCCCTATGTACAAGAATATAACTACTATAATACTGCCCCCTATGTACAAGAATATAACTACTATAATACTGCCCCCTATGTACAAGAATATAACTACTATAATACTGCCCCATGTACAAGAATATAACTACTATAATACTGCCCCCTATGTACAAGAATATAACTACTATAATACTGCTCCTATGTACAAGAATATAACTACTATAATACTGCCCCCTATGTACAAGAATATAACTACTATAATACTGCCCCCTATGTACAAGAATATAACTACTATAATACTGCTCCCTATGTACAAGAATATAACTACTATAATACTGCCCCCTATGTACAAGAATATAACTACTATAATACTGCTCCCTATGTAGAAGAATATAACTACTATAATACTGCCCCTATGTACAAGAATATAACTACTATAATACTGCCCCTATGTACAAGAATATAACTACTATAATACTGCACCTATGTACAAGAATATAACTACTATAATACTGCCCCCTATGTACAAGAATATAACTACTATAATACTGCCCCCTATGTACAAGAATATAACTACTATAATACTGCCCCTATGTACAAGAATATAACTATTATAATACAGCCCCCTATGTACAAGAATATAACTACTATAATACTGCCCCTATGTACAAGAATATAACTACTATAATACTGCCCCCTATGTACAAGAGTATAACTACTATAATACTGCCCCCTATGTACAAGAATAGAAATACTATAATACTGCCCCCATGTACAAGAATATAACTACTATAATACTGCCCCCTATGTACAGAAATATAACTACTATAATACTGCTCACGATGTACAAGAATATAACTACTATAATACTGCTCCTATGTACAAGAATATAACTACTATAATACTGCTCCTATGTACAAGAATATAACTACTATAATACTGCCCCCTATGTACAAGAATATAACTACTATAATACTGCTCCTATGTACAAGAATATAACTACTATAATACTGCCCCTGTCTACAAGAATATAACTACTATAATACTGCTCCTATGTACAAGAATATAACTACTATAATACTGCCCCCTATATGAAAGAATATACACTGTGTTCCAAATTATTATACAAATTATGCTGCGCATAACACATCTGCATCTCTGGCTGATATGGGCATAAAAGGGGACAAACTTATGGTGTGACCCCCATGCTCCCCTGACCTCTACCCCATTCAGAACCTTTGGAGCATCATTAAAAGTAGTGTCTATGATGGCGGGAGGCAGTTCACATCTAAGCAACAGCTCTGGGAGGGTATTCTGTCCTCATGCAAAACAATTGAAGCAGAAACCATCCAAAACCTGACAAATTCAATGGACGAGAGAGTTCAGAAGCTCCTTTCGAACAAGGGGTCCTATGTGAAAATGTAACATCACCTAGAATAAAGTTTTGAGTTGAAAACTGTTTGATTTCAGTGTGTAATAACCTGCTAATGCTTATAATTTCAAAAATGACCATTTTTTTGTTCTTTATTAATATGAAAAGGTTGAAAACTCTGCTGTGCATAATAATTTGGAACATGCATTTTGAGTGCAGTTTGAGTTTTTTATTTTTTAAAAAATATACTGTTATCATAGGCAGTTTGTACAAAAACCTTTCAATTGTACTCTAATAGTTATTTGACTGGAAAATTACAATGACTGCAATTCATATAGGGAATTTGGGAAAATCTGAGAAAATATTATTTGCATAATAATTTGGAACACAGTGTAAATATTTTAAACAGATTTGTATGAGATCTCAGATATAGAATTACCTGACCTATAAAACTGTCCCACTAGTTAACCCCTTTAGTGAACACGTTAAAATAAAAAAACTAAGCAAAAAACAATACTTAATTTTTGTTTATTCTGCCTCTCAAAAATCGGAATAGAAAGCGAAAAATGTCACGTTTCCGAAAATAGTACCAAAAAAACCTTAACCTTTCCCGCAAAAAGCAAGCCATCACATGATTGTCGGCTGAAAAATGGAAAAATTATAGCTCTCAAAATACGGCGATTCCAAAACTAGTCTTTGCAAAAAAAGTGTCTTTTAGTGTGTGACCGCTGTCAATCATAAAAACCCAATATAAATCTGGTATCACTGTAATCGCACCGACCCGAAGAATAAAGTCGTCTAATCACTTATACCGCACAAAAGGCGTAAAAAATAAATACAATCAATTGTTCATCTGCTGCTGATTTGTTCATTCTGCCTCCCAAAGATCGGAGTAAGGCTCGGCGCACAGGACGCCCAGGACTACCAGAGGCTCAAAGGTGAGATCCTTGCCCGACTGGGGGTCAATACATACGTGAGGGCTCAGCGCGTGTTTTCATGGGCCTATGTGGAGACCCGACCCGCCTGGTCTCAGGCTTATGACCTTTTGCAGCTGGTAAAGAGGTGGCTCCAGCCTGAGTCTTTGACTCCAGCCCAGATGATGGAAAGGGTGGTGGTGACCGGCTGGTGAGGACTCTGCCGGCCGCTATCCAACGTTGGATGGTGCAAGGGGACCCCGGCACCCTCGACCAGGTGGTCAGCCTGATTACGCGCTACTCGGCCACTCAGGACTTCATCCGAGACTCTGCTCCCTCGCGGCTGTCACTCAGATCCCTGCCAACCCAGGAACAGGGAAAGGGGTCGCGTCCCCCTGCTGAGGACAGTCAGCACCGTACCCGTGCTGAAGGGGTACCCCGGAGTGAAAGTGGCAGGAGACCGGTTACCTCCCAAACGGTCACAAGACCTAACAGTACCTCCACCATTAGGTGCTGGCGGTGTCAGGGACTGGGACATGTGGTTGCTAACTGCCCCCTGATTACAGAGCCCATGGACTGAAGGTATAACCACCGGGTCTCAATGTATGCCCAGACTGTCGGCACGGCGAGCAACGAACCCCCCCGGACAGTGAACCCCAACTGTGCCAGGTACTGGTTAATGGGTACCCCACGGAGGCCCTCCTAGACTCAGGGAACCTAGTGACTTTGGTACATGGATCGCTAGTGGCAGGAGACAACCCCAGTGGACAGACAGTCGGGGTTGTGTGTATCCATGGGGACCTCCGAGAGTACCCAACTGCGGAAGTAGTTTTGTCCACGCCATGTGGCGACATAAAACGTGGTGGGAGTGGTAAAAACTTTTCCCTATGGGACTGTGTTGGGAAGAGACTTGCCCCTCTTCTGGACTCTGTGGAAAAACAAAATCCACTCTCCCCCGGTAAAATTTGTTACAGGTGCTGTACCCGACGAACCCGAGTCAGGGGTACCTGCCGTAGGGGTGTCCAACCTAGGGACAGAGTGTGACCCCAATAGGTCTCCCCTAGAGGTGCTGGCAGGAGAGGTCGAGGAGATCCCATTGATCCCTGAGCTGGAAGTGTCCCGGGGCACGTTTGGGACAGCTCAGCTACAGGATCCCACTCTGACTCGGGCGCGGGAAAGGGTGTTAGAGGTAAATGGCGTAGCTCAACAGCCCGGTGCAGATACTGTATTCCCACGCATGGTGGTCAACGGTGAGTTGCTCTATAGGGTAGACAAGATCAGGGACGAGGTTGTGGAACAGTTAGTGATACCTCAGTCGTACCGTCGGGCGGTTCTAGATTTGGCACACACACACCTGCTGGGTGGACACTTAGGGGTTAAAAAGACGCAAGAGCGTATCTTGCAGCGGTTCTTTTGGCCAGGGATTTACGTGGAGGTCCAAAAGTACTGTGAATCCTGCCCCAAATGTCAGTTGACCTCACCCACCGCAAATTTCCGTAGCCCATTGGTACCCCGGCCAGTGATAGAGGTACCTTTTGAACGGACTGCAATGGACTTGGTAGGGCCCATTGTAAAATCCGCTCGTGGCCACCAACATATACTGATGGTCGTCGACTATGTCACCCGGTACACGGAGGCTATACGGCTACGCCACATCTCGGCATAAGTGATTGCACGGGAGCTGTTTGCCATGTTATGTCGCCTTGGACTACCTAAGGAGATCCTGACGGATCAAGGGACCCCTTTTATGTCCAAGGTGACGAGAGAACTGTGCAAACTGCTAAAAATTAAACAATTGTGCACCTCAAACCGACGGGCTAGTAGAACGGTTCAATAAAACCCTCAAGTCCATGTTAAAAAAGGTGGTTTCTAAGGACTGAAGGGATTGGGACATGTTGCTACCCTATTTGATGTTTGCCGTTCATGAGGTACCACAGGCTTCCACAGGGTTCTCTCCTTTTGAGTTATTGTACGGCAGACACCCTAGGGGTCTGTTGGATGTAGCCAAGGAGACTTGGGAGCAAGAACACGTGGCTAGTATGCAAGACCGGATTGCGGCGGTCATGCCCATCGTGAAAGAACATCTGTTAGGTGCCCAGAGGCGCACATGTAATAAAAGAGCCACGGTCAGGTCTTTTAACAAGGGTGATCGGGTGTTAGTACTGGTACCCACAGCCGAGAGTAAGCTCATGGCCAAGTGGCAAGGGCCATATGAGGTTCGAGAAAAGGTGGGGGAGGTAAATTACTGGGTGTATCAGCCCGGAAGGAGGAAACCGGAGCAGCTTTATCATGTAAACCTGCTAAAACCTTGGAAAGATCAAGAGTGTTTAGTTACAGACGTCACTCCGGGCATGCCTCCAGAGAGGTCTCTACCTCCAGCCAGGGATGCGTCTGGGGGAGAGGTCAGGATAAGTGATGTCCTCACTAAACAGCAGCGACGGGAGGCTCGCTCGCTGGTACAGCAGAATACCGACGTGTTCTCAGAGCTACCAGGTAGGACTACAGTTCTCCAACATGACATTGTCACCGAACCTGGGGTAAAGGTGCAAATAAGACCGTACCGGGTACCCGTGGCCCGGAGGCGAGCCATCATGGCTGAGGTAGAACAAATTCTCCAGGCATCATCAAGGAATCACAGAGTGAGTGGGCTAGCCCCATTGTACTGATTCCGAAACCAAACGGATCGTTACGCTTCTGTAACGGTTTCCGGAGATTAAATGAAGTGCCGAAGTTTGACCTTTATCCAATGCCCAGGGTGGACGAGCTGATTGAGAGACTGGGGCAGGCCCAGTACTTTACCACGCTTTATCTCACCAAGGGTTATTGGCAGGTACCTCTTACAAAATTGGCGAAGGAAAAGACCTCCTTCGTAACTCCGGAGGGTCTATACCACTATGTGGTCTTACCTTTTGGGTTACATGGGGCCCCGGCTACATTCCAGAGGTTGATGGACATAGTGCTCAAGCCTCATCAGGAGTACGCATCCGCGTATCTGGATGATATTATCATCTTTAGCACCGACTGGCATACGCATCTATCCCAGGTACAAGCAGTGCTGGATTCTCTCAGAGCCGCGGGGTTAACGGCAAACCCAAAAAAATGTGCAATAGGGCTAGAGGAAGCCCGATATTTGGGATATGTGATTGGCCATAAAAAACTGGCCTAAACCATCAAGTACAAAGCAGGTGAGGGCGTTCCTTGGCATCCTTGGGTATTACCGCCGGTTTATACCTAATTTTGCTGGGAGAACAGCGGCCCTGACTGATCTCTTGAAAGGAAAAAAATCGGTAATGGTTCGGTGGATCCCTTAGGCAGAAGAAGCCTTTCAGTCCATGAAGTTGGCCCTGTGTGGACAGCCGGTCCTCATCAGCCCCAACTTCAAGGAAACCTTCATTGTACAGACAGATGCCTCGGAGGTAGGCCTAGGGGCGGTATTGTCACAAAAAGTGAATGGTGAAGAGCACCCGGTCACCTACTTGAGTAGAAAACTTATCCCGGCAGAGAAAAACTATAGCGTGGTAGAGAAGGAGTGTTGGGCTATTAAGTTGGCCTTCGAATCACTACGTTATTATTTACTCGGGCGTCAGTTCCGCTTGGTGACGGACCACTCACCCTTGGTATGGATGAAAAATGCCAAGGAGAGGAATGCGCGAGTCACCAGGTGGTTCCTGTCACTGCAAAATTTCAGTTTCTCTGTAGAGCATCGCCCTGGGAAGTCGCAGGCAAACGCGGATGCCCTGTCCCGGGCACCCTGTATGGTGGCAAATGTTCAACCCCACAAGTTTGAACAGAGGGGGGGATATGTGAGGCAGTGACTGGGATCGTATACGAGGGACGTTATATATCCCCCAGAATGTGTACAGAGGCCTATTAAATCCATTGGAGTGCATTGCAGTCACAAACTCACCTGCGGCTGCAATGCAGGAATGAAGGTGAGCATTGACCTGGTCAGGCTATCTGGCTAAGGCAGATTCGTAAAACCCGGCAGGGCCTTCATTTCTTGGGGGAGGCTACAGGAAGGCAGTGGGGCGGCCTCCTCCCTCCAACCCGGGTTTTCCAATGGCTCTTGCCACAGGTCCTTTAAAAACCCTGCACTAAGGATTAAGTGTGTTCAGTATTGGGACCTGGTAGGAGCACAGCAGGAAAGCTTGGCTGGACTGTGTATAGCTGAACCCACGCCTGGAAAGGCTCTGCACCCGTCAGGCTCTGAGCGGCCCGGCGCGGCCATTGCCCACGGCAGCCGTTATATATGGACTTCTGTTAACCCGGCTGTGAACTGGAGGACTTTCTGTTTACCCGTGAGTTGCTGAAATGAAAGCTGTTTATGTTGGACTTGCTTGGGTCACTGCCTCAGTTACTGCACAGTGTGAACACCGCCGCCTTACACAGTGCATAAAAGTGCCATTGGCCACAGTTTTGTGAACCTCTGAAAAAAAAGACACTGCTGAACAGAGGCCAGACGGAGTCCAGAGAAAACTTTGCTGCCTCATTATAGTGAATGGATCCCTCGGGGGTTTCATCTGAATTACGTCACTCGGAGATTTAAATGGAAACCACAATATCAGTGCTCAGCATAGAGCACAGGATAAATGGGAACATTTTACATAACATTTTGAATCACAATAAAAGTTTCGACTCAATCCACAAAAAAAGCAAGTCCCCACTCAGGTCCGTCATCTCTTAATGAAAATATAGGGGCTTTCACGTTACTAGTAGCACAAAGGCTCTGGAAAAGCGAAATAGCTTTTGTCCCCCAAAAGAAATTCAGCAAATTTGTGCTCCCAAATATAAATGCCCCACTCCCTTCTGAGCCCAACAGTGTGCCTAAACCACAGTTAGCGTCCACATGTTTGGTATTTTTGTAGCGATGAGAGCCCGTCTAATTTACGGGTGCATGTCTCCAGAAGCACGAGCTGGGCACAATGTACTGGTCACTACAATGTACTGGTCACTACAACATACTGGTCACTACACTACAACGTACTGGTCACTATACTACAACGTACTGGTCACTATACTACAACGTACTGGTCACTGCAACGGCAGTTTGCAATTTTCACTCTGCAACATCGGTGCTGCTTGTTTCTGGAAAACACCCATATAGTTAAAATCCTCATCACATAAATTCCCAAAGGGGTATAATTTCCTGAGTGGGGTCACTTGAGGGGGGATTCTTGTCTTCTAGCACTTAAGGTCTCTGTGTATGGAGTCTGCATACTATTCTAGGAAAATCTGCTCTCCACAAGGCAAATAGCGCTTTGTCCCTCCTGAGTCTCACCGTGTGGCTAAGCAGTACTGTATAGCCACATATGAGGTATTTCTACATTCAGCAAAAATTGTGTGATAAATTTTGGTGTAATTTTTACCCATTTCCCAGTGTGAAAATGTACAATCTGTGGCTAAAACAAAACTTTGGTGGTAAAAATGTAATTATTCTTTCTTCACCACCCAATGGTGTAAAACTCTGTGAGGCACATGCTCACTGCACCCCTAGATGAATTCATTGAGAGGTGTAGTTTGTAAACTGGGATCTCTTATGGGGGTTCTGCTGTTCTGGCACTTTAAGGGCTCTGCCAATGTGACATGGCACCGTATAAATAAATTCCTTGAGGGGTCTAATTTCCAAAATGGGGTCACTTGTGGGGGGGGTTTCCACTGTTTAGGCACATCAATTGATCTCCAAACGCGGTATGACACCTGCAGACCATTCCATCAAAGTCTGCTTTCCAAAATGTCACTCCTTCCTTTCTGAGCCCTGCCATGCGCCCAAACAATAGTTTTCCCCCACATATGGGGTAACTGCATGCTCAGGAGAAATTGCACAACATATTTTGGGGTCCATTTTCTCCTCGTGAAAATATTTTTTTTTGCTAAAATAACATTTTTCTGGAGAAAAATTTGATTTTTTTTTTTATTTTCACAAGTCACTGTTATAATTTTCTGTGAAGCACCTGGGGATTCAAGGTGCTCACCACACATCTAGATAAATTCATTGGGGGATCTAGTTTCCAAAAAGGGGGCACTTCTTGGGCATTTCCACTGTTTAGGCACATCAGGGGCTCTGCAAACTTGACATGACGCTCACAGACCATTCCATCAAAGTCTGCATTCCAAAATGTCACTCCTTCCCTTCCGAACCCTGACATGCGCCCAAACAGTGGTTTTCTCCTACATATGAGGTATCAGCATACTAAAGAGAACTTGCACAACCACTTTTGGGGTCCAATTTCTCCTGTCACCCTTGTAAAAATAAAAAAATTGGGGCTAAAAGATCATTTTATTGGAAAAAAAAAGTGATTTTTTATTTTCACGGCTCTACGTTATAAACTTTTGTGAAACACATGGGGGTTCAAAGTGCGCACCACACATCTAAATAAGTTCATTAAGGGGTCTAGTTTCCAAAATGGGGTCACTTGTGGGGGGTTTCCACTGTTTAGGCACATCAGGAGCTCTCCAAACGCCACATGGTGTCTGATTTCAATTCCAGCGAGTTTTGGGTTGAAAAAGTCAAACAGTGCTCCCTCCCTTCTTAGCCCTGCTGTGCGCCCAAACAATGGTTTTCAACCACATATGAGGTATCAGCTTACTCAGGAGAAATTGCACAACTTTTGGAGTCCAATTTCTCCTGTTACCTTTGTAAAAATAAAAGAATTGGGGCTAAAAATCATTTTTGTGGAAAAAAAGTGATTTTTTTATTTTCACGGCTCTACGTTATAAACTTTTGAGAAACACTTGGGGGTTCAAAGTGCGCACCACACATCTAGATAAGTTCCTTAAGGGGTCTAGTTTCCAAAATGGGGTCAGTTGAGGGGGGTTTCCACTGTTTAGGCACATCAGGGGCTCTCCAAACGCGACATGGCGTCCACTAATTATTCAAGCAAATTTTACATTCAAAAAGTCAAATGGTGCTCCTTCCCTTCTGAGCCCTGCCGTGCGCCCAAACAATGGTTTTCCCCCACATATGGGGTATTAGTATACTCAGGAGAAATTGCACAACAAATGGTTTGGTGAAATTTCTCCTTTTACCCTTATGAAAATGCAAAATTTGGAGCTAAAAAACATTTTTGTGGGAAAATGTGAAAATGTTATTTTTACGGCTCAATGTTATAAACTTCTGTGAAGCACCTGACGGTTCAAGCTGCTCACCACACATCTAGATAAGTTCCCTGAGGGGTCTAGTTTCCAAAATGGTGTCACTTGTGGGGGGTTTCCACAGGGGGTTTCCACCGCTTAGGCACATCAGGGGCTCCCCAAACATGAAATGGCGTCCGCTAATTATTCAAGCAAATTTTACATTCAAAAAGTCAAATGGTGCTCCTTCCCTTCCGAGCCCTGCCGGGCGCCCAAACAGTGGTTTTTCCCCACATATGGGGTATCGGCGTTCTCAGGAGAAATTGAACAACAAATTTTGTGGTTCATTTTTTCCTGTTACCATTGCAAAAATAAAAACATTTGGGTCTAAAGTTAAATTTTTGTGAAAAAAAGTTATATGTTCATTTTTTCATTTTCACCTGAAGGATTAATAAACTTCTTGAATGTGGTTTTGAGCACCTTGAGGGGTGCAGCTTTTAGAATGGGGTCGCTTTTGGGTATTTTCTGTCATCTAGACCTCTCAAAGTGACTTCAAATGTGATGTGGTCCCTGAAAAAATGGTTTTGAAAATTTTGTTGGAAAAACGAGAAATCGCTGGTCAACTTTTAACCCTTAGGCTATGTGCCCACGTTGCATTTATGAAGCAGAAAATTTCTGCTTCATTTCTGCAAGTCCTCTCCCAGAAAAACGCATGCGGAATTCCGCACGCGTTTATCGCGCATTTTTCGCGCGTTTATCACGCGTTTTCCACATGCGGAATTGCCTTGCGTTTTTTATGCATTGGACAAAGGCAATTCTGCTTGCGGAAACGCAAAATTAAATGACATGCTGCGGATTTTTGAATGCAGCATAAACGCTGCGGAAAAATCCGCAGCATGTGCATAGAACTTGCGGAATCCCATTGGGGACCATGGGGTGCGGGTTACCAAGCGTTTTACAAGCGTTTCCGCTGCGGAAATTCCGCATCAAAAACGCTTGAAAAACGCTACGTGGGCACACAGCCATATAACTTCGTAAGAAAAAAATAAATTGGTTCCAAAATTGTGCTGATGTAAAGTAGACATGTGGGAAATGTTATTTATTAACTAATTTGTGGGAGATATCTCTCTGATTTAAGGAAATGAAAATTCAAAGTTTGAAAATTGCTACATTTTTGCCAAATTTACGATTTTTTCACAAATAAACGGCAGTCATATCAAATTAATTTTACCACTATCAGGGGGATCCGTGGAAGCGTTCCAGAGTTATTACGTCATAAACTGACAGTGGTCAGAATTGTAACAATTGGCCTGGTCATTAACGTGTAAACAGCCTTAGGGGCTAAAGGGGTTAAACTCTGTAACATACCTGACGGCGTCCTTGCATAGTGGTCCATCTCCCACTGTGCAGGAGCGCGCACTTGATCTCCTGTCCAGAATGTCTCTCTGGCTTCCCTCCATGCTGTCTTGTTTGTGTCTGTGTCTGTCTCTGCTGCTTAAGGGCGGCGCCCGATCACTTCCTGCTCTTTGTACCTGCTGTGGGTCACGCCCCTTGTGCGTCCTCAGCCTATTGCTGTCTGACACTTGGTATATAGCTCAGCAGCTCCCTTCTATCCCTGCCTGAGCATATGTGTTTCTTTCAGTGTGTGCTTGCACTCTGAAGGTGCCAGGTCCCGTCTTTGTTTCCCTGTCCGCCTTTCCTGGAGGCTTGTTTCCAGGCCTGTCTGAACTAAGTCCTGTATGTTTCCTGCCTTGCGGTGTCAGCTCCCGTGTCTGAACTGTGTCCTGTATGTCTCCTGCTTTACGGTATTAGTTCCCGTGTCTGAACTAAGTCCTGTATGTCTCCTGCCTTGCGGTGTCAGCTCCCGTGTCTGAACTGTGTCCTGTATGTCTCCTGCTTTACGGTATTAGTTCCCGTGTCTGAACTAAGTCCTGTATGTCTCCTGCCTTGCGGTGTCAGCTCCCGTGTCTGAACTGTGTCCTGTATGTCTCCTGCTTTACGGTATTAGTTCCCGTGTCTGAACTAAGTCCTGTATGTCTCCTGCTTTACGGTATTAGTTCCCGTGTCTGAACTAAGTCCTGTATTTCTCCTGCCTTGCGGTGTCAGCTCCCGTGTCTGAACTGTGTCCTGTATCTTGTCTGTCCTGTCTGAACACGCTCCTTGCCTGTTCGTCCCGCCTCTTTGGGGGCAGTATTCCCAGACCCGCTCCTGTATCCCGCTGCAGTGTCGGTCTCCTCCGTACACTCAGTTCCAGTCTGAACTCTCTCCTATCCTTTACCTGTTTTGCCTCTATGCCCGTTCCCTTCCTTTTTCTGCAGAGTCTGAACTTGTACCTAACTCCTGCCTGTTGTCTCTGTACTCCCGTTTGTGAGTTTGTGGTCCACTCGCTACTTCACTGCAAGTACCCTGTGGGTGTCTGGCTCTGCCTTTCCCTTCCTGTCTGTTCAGTGTGAACAGAGCCCTGTCCTCCCTGCTCAGCCCTGTCTGCACTTTAGTTGTGCTTGCCTGTACCTCTCTGCCTGTATTGTTCCTGAGTCCCAGTGTGTACTGGGTCCTATCCCGCCTGTGTTCCTACCTGCTAGTGCCTCCCCGTTTGCACTCTATCTGTGCTTACCTTTACCCGCCTGCCTGCCCGCCTGCCTGCATACCCGCCTGCCTGCATATCCGCCTGCCTGCATCCCAGTCTGTGTGCCAGTCTACCAGTCTGTTCCTGTATTCCCCTGTGTGGGTCAACAGCCGTGTCCGGGGTCTGTCCTGGAGTAGCACCTGGTCCCTCTGCTCGGTTCCTCCTTGGTGCTCTGGCGTCGTATGCCGTCGTGCGACCCTGGTCGGATCGGGCAGATACTTAGTTACGCCCCTCCAGGTATTCACTCTCCGGCACGGTCCAGTGGAATCACTACCAATCACATGCACACGCCGCTCTAGCCCGGGCGTGTGCATAACAGCATGCTCAGGCCATGGTTCCCGTTGAGCCCCACGGCCTTCGCTCTCTGAGAAGTTTCCAGCGAAGACTTGCATTAAAATAAATAAATAAATTTTTTTTCCCTTAGCTGAGTTCCAGGCGAATTACGCACCGTCCAGATGGATCTATCAGCTCTCGTTCCTGCGGATCCGCCACGTTACTATGGGGATCCAAGACAGTGTCGTGCATTTGTGGAGCAATGCATGCTACACTTTAAGGCCTACCCTCTTTATTTTCCTTCCGATTGGGCTAAAGTGTCCTTTATTATGTCTTACCTGGCGGGGGATGCCTTGGAATGGATCAACCCCCTATATGAGACACAGGATCCGATCCTCCGGGACCTAATGGCCTTCCTGGTGGCCTTTCTAATGGTCTTCGATGATCCTAACCCGGAGGCTCCTGCTGAAGCTTCACTTCCCAATATCCCGGAGCAGCCCCAATGGGTAATGTGTGTGGGTAGCGTAATAGTTCTCCAGCCCAATGAGACTACTGCCCACCCAGAATCCTCACAGGGTGACTACGCTTTCCGGAATACTTCTCCCAACCTCAAGAGGCAGTCCAGACGTGCTAGACTTAGAGGCAAGCAGTCACGCCTGGGACTGTCCTCCCTGAGACCTCCTGAACCCTTCGGGGTGCTACCTGGTAACGAAAGGACAGAGACTCTCCTATACTCTGTACCTGATACCTCGCTCGCTTCGTCCAGTGAGTCCAACCTGGTGTACTCCGAAGCAGAGGTTACTCCCGAGTCTCTACACCCCTCCGACCAGGCGGAGGACCTCCAGTTGTGTTTAGAACCCTTCGGGGTGCCACCTGGTGGTGAATGGACAGAGACTTTCCTTTACTCGGTACCCGATACCTCGCCTGCTTCCTCCAGTGAGTCCGACCTAGTGTTCTCCGAAGCAGAAATTACTCCCGAGTCTCTACACCCCTCCGACCAGGCGGAGGACCTCCAGTTGTGTTTAGAACCCTTCGGGGTGCCACCTGGTGGTGAATGGACAGAGACTTTCCTATTTCCTGTACCTGATACCTCGCCTGCTTCCTCCAGTGAGTCCGACCTAGTGTTCTCCGAAGCAGAAGTTACTCCCGAGTCTCTACACCCCTCCGACCAGGCGGAGGACCTCCAGTTGTGTTTAGAACCCTTCGGGGTGCCACCTGGTGGTGAATGGACAGAGACTTTCCTATTTCCTGTACCTGATACTTCGCCTGCTTCCTCCAGTGAGTCCGACCTAGTGTTCTCCGAAGCAGAAGTTACTCCCGAGTCTCTACACCCCTCCGACCAGGCGGAGGACCTCCAGTTGTGTTTAGAACCCTTCGGGGTGCCACCTGGTGGTGAATGGACAGAGACTTTCCTATTTCTTGTACCTGATAACCCGTCTATTTCTTCCTGTGAGCTTGACAAGATGTACCTCGAAGCAGAGATTACCCTCAAGTCTCTGTCCCCCTCCAACCCAGTGAACGACTGGTCCTCGAATTCCCTGCGGAAGATTCTGGCAGGCCTGAAGAAGAGGGGGCGTAAGGGGGGAGGTACTGTAACATACCTGACGGCGTCCTTGCATAGTGGTCCATCTCCCACTGTGCAGGAGCGCGCACTTGATCTCCTGTCCAGAATGTCTCTCTGGCTTCCCTCCATGCTGTCTTGTTTGTGTCTGTGTCTGTCTCTGCTGCTTAAGGGCGGCGCCCGATCACTTCCTGCTCTTTGTACCTGCTGTGGGTCACGCCCCTTGTGCGTCCTCAGCCTATTGCTGTCTGACACTTGGTATATAGCTCAGCAGCTCCCTTCTATCCCTGCCTGAGCATATGTGTTTCTTTCAGTGTGTGCTTGCACTCTGAAGGTGCCAGGTCCCGTCTTTGTTTCCCTGTCCGCCTTTCCTGGAGGCTTGTTTCCAGGCCTGTCTGAACTAAGTCCTGTATGTTTCCTGCCTTGCGGTGTCAGCTCCCGTGTCTGAACTGTGTCCTGTATGTCTCCTGCTTTACGGTATTAGTTCCCGTGTCTGAACTAAGTCCTGTATGTCTCCTGCCTTGCGGTGTCAGCTCCCGTGTCTGAACTGTGTCCTGTATGTCTCCTGCTTTACGGTATTAGTTCCCGTGTCTGAACTAAGTCCTGTATGTCTCCTGCCTTGCGGTGTCAGCTCCCGTGTCTGAACTGTGTCCTGTATGTCTCCTGCTTTACGGTATTAGTTCCCGTGTCTGAACTAAGTCCTGTATGTCTCCTGCTTTACGGTATTAGTTCCCGTGTCTGAACTAAGTCCTGTATTTCTCCTGCCTTGCGGTGTCAGCTCCCGTGTCTGAACTGTGTCCTGTATCTTGTCTGTCCTGTCTGAACACGCTCCTTGCCTGTTCGTCCCGCCTCTTTGGGGGCAGTATTCCCAGACCCGCTCCTGTATCCCGCTGCAGTGTCGGTCTCCTCCGTACACTCAGTTCCAGTCTGAACTCTCTCCTATCCTTTACCTGTTTTGCCTCTATGCCCGTTCCCTTCCTTTTTCTGCAGAGTCTGAACTTGTACCTAACTCCTGCCTGTTGTCTCTGTACTCCCGTTTGTGAGTTTGTGGTCCACTCGCTACTTCACTGCAAGTACCCTGTGGGTGTCTGGCTCTGCCTTTCCCTTCCTGTCTGTTCAGTGTGAACAGAGCCCTGTCCTCCCTGCTCAGCCCTGTCTGCACTTTAGTTGTGCTTGCCTGTACCTCTCTGCCTGTATTGTTCCTGAGTCCCAGTGTGTACTGGGTCCTATCCCGCCTGTGTTCCTACCTGCTAGTGCCTCCCCGTTTGCACTCTATCTGTGCTTACCTTTACCCGCCTGCCTGCCCGCCTGCCTGCATACCCGCCTGCCTGCATATCCGCCTGCCTGCATCCCAGTCTGTGTGCCAGTCTACCAGTCTGTTCCTGTATTCCCCTGTGTGGGTCAACAGCCGTGTCCGGGGTCTGTCCTGGAGTAGCACCTGGTCCCTCTGCTCGGTTCCTCCTTGGTGCTCTGGCGTCGTATGCCGTCGTGCGACCCTGGTCGGATCGGGCAGATACTTAGTTACGCCCCTCCAGGTATTCACTCTCCGGCACGGTCCAGTGGAATCACTACCAATCACATGCACACGCCGCTCTAGCCCGGGCGTGTGCATAACAAACTCTATGATTGGAAAATACTATTTTATCTCCTTTATATTTTGCAGAGGTCTGGGTCATGGGGCATTTGGAGAAGTGTATGAAGGTCAAGTAATGTCCATTCCTAATGACCCTCCCCTAAAGGTTGCAGTGAAGGTAGGTGATATCGGGGGGATATTGATTATATGATGACTCCTTACCTGTATGTGCAGTATAAAGATGGTAGCAGAAAGGTCTGCAGCGAGGTCCTCAGACCTGTGGCCATTGGTTGCTGATCGTCCCATACAGAGAATCTGCTCCACGATCCGGAGCTCCATTCACTGCTGCTTTCAAGTGAATTTGCAGCCTGCGAGTGACCATAGACTTCTCCTCGACTTGACATATTGTCCATGACAAGGAAACTTCCCAGGCAGAACCCAAAATCGCTACAAAAAGTCTATCCTAGAGGATGATCTTTTTAAATTAAAGTCTGTTGTACATTGTCCTAAAATCCATCACAGAAAAATAGTGTCCATACCGGGGTCGATCTTGTTCATTGTCAGAAATATCCATCGTCGGTCAGCGCTGTACTTTCCGCCAGGCAGCTGTTGGCACTGGTGGTTGGGGTGGCAGAAGTTATAATAGTCGCAGCTCACATCACAACCATTGGGTGGCAGAATCGTTTTCAAAGCTGACCATCTAGCTTTTACAAGCTGCTTTGAACTGCTGCTCTAGAAAAAATCCATAGTCGAACACTATTTGCAAACACTCAAGCTTTGTGAGTTTCTCTCCTCCCGTCCCCCGTGCTCAGACAGGAAGACTGCTTGGAGAATGGATTTTTTGCAAGAGCAGCAGATCAAAGCAGCTTGTAAAAGATCATGAACCGGGCAGTTAAACCAGCACTTTTCAGACGGTATTGGAGACAGAAGGAAGCAAGAAATTCAGAACTTTGCAAAGGTTGATCAATAATTAAATAAAAAGTAAACTTTTGTTACTCTTTAAGAAATGGCTGAATAACATTTGTAGCAATTTGACAGAAAAGGGCAAATCAACAACTTTATTTACTGAGACTCACTTTTTTTATGACCTTTTTAACCTGGTCTTTCTTATAGAGTAAATCAGCAACAAGGTAACACCAGATCATTACTTAGGAGATAGACAAAAGATACAAAGTTGTTGTTTTTTTTCTCTTTTGCTCTGAGCTTTGATTGACAGCTTATTTTGAGAACCAATTCCTTGAACAATAAATTTAGACATAAGTCGGTCCGAGCCGAGCCGGACACATTGCTGATTGTCAGTTCCTTTTGATTAAAGTAGTTAGAGGTCCAAGATCTTCCATAAAACAGCGATACACCGGAGCCATCCATTACTGCTTTCTTGCTACATTGACGTGATTCCGGAAGCTTAGAGCCGACTCGTAAACCGTCCTTTCTGAGACATCTTAAATCTTGTGAAGATTTCTGCAGGTGCGCGCCACTTCTCCATTCTCTTCATGTCGGTGTCTGAGAAGCAGGAGACGGGGGGAGTTATTTTTTTCCTCTGATGAAACTTTTTTATTTTACTTTTACAAGTTTACAAATAATTGATACAAGTGCAGCGCGGCGTCGCTTCATTATTCTCCAAACAGAAGGCATAAAACCGACCCTGCAAAATATATCTATATAGTAAAAGAACCAGAAGACGGCTGTAAAACAGATCCCGAGCCCTAAGTAACAACTCTGAACCAATATAAAGTTATAGGCCCAAGGACTCGAAACAGTTTTATGGCTGATCATCGTATAATGGAAAGTTCTGCAACTCTCCAATAGACTTTGGTCCCAATTCATCAATTGCATTTTTTTAAAGAAATGTTCTGTCTTTTTATATTTCGCTGTTGGACTTTGCGCCGAATTCGTCGAAACAGCGCACGATGTTTAATTTAAAAAAAACATCTGTTCATTTGCACGATACTTTCAAGAAGCTTTAAAATGTCGGGTGAAGAAAAATATGATTTTTTTTACTTAAAAATAAAAAATGTTGCAATATTTTGAAAAGTTGCAATTAATTATTTATAAAAAAACATCTGGATATCCAATATCACGGACACATTACTGAGCAAACAAAAAAAAACTATTGTAAAAATGGCACAAAAACGTAAAGAATTTGGTGCAAAAATAAAAATACCTAAAACCCAAACTTTTATGGAATAAAAAGGTGAAACAAAAATGATGAATCTGGGCCTTCGTGCGCTAATTTCTGCTTGATGCCATTAAATTGGAAAAATTCTTGTCTAAATCTACGAAGCTGCACACCCAAAACCTCTCACAGCTGAGCTTTCGTTACAATTGCATCCAGTTGTCTGTAGAAGAAACATCACAAGTCATAGATTGTATCAGTGGAGGTCGGTGTATCAGTCTGGACTGGAGGCAGGCTGCAATTGTAACAAATCCTCAGTTGTAAAATATAAAAAAAAATATTAGGTCTTTTCAGATTTCAGAGGCAGAATCTGTCAGAAGCAACTTGTTGATGATTTCCAACTTAGAGATTTAAGCAAATCCCATATTATATACCTAATTAGAAAAGTCTCTTCAATGGAGAATCATTAACTATTAGTCAAAGTGCTCTGGAGGACCCTGCGCATCCATTGTTTTCAGTGCAAACGGTGTAATACTTCAGTTCTCCTGTGGTGGCGCTGCAGGGAAACTGAACACCTTATGGCAGGTTCCCGCGCAGATATTAGAGCAGCAGGGCGACCTGTGATCAGCATGTAATCGGAAGATGCTTTTATGGAGGTGGAGTTGGAGAACCTGTCACCGCTCCTGAAATGTCTCTTGTATTCTTCATCAGATCCCAATTCTGATTTATCTCAATATTTTTTTTTACCTCTGTTCCTCTGTTATTCTTCCTATAAATTCATTAATAAATTGACACTTGGAGAGAATATTCCTGAAAATGTCCAATGACTGCTTGACGCTCTCAGAAACACAATCCTTATAAATGGTCCATTTATTCATCAATTTCCAGGAGGAATAACAAAGGGACGTCACAGCGTGTAATTATAAGATACAAGTATTTATTAAATCAGGTGTGGCGACGGGTTCTTTTTAACCCCTTCACGACATATGACGCACATTTACATCATATGTCGTGTCCCTGACTTTGATGCATGCTTGCACTCTGAACCCGCATCTTTCCTGGCAGATGATGGCTGTGTTATTCAGCCATCATCTGCCTCTTACACTTGCGGGAGGAGCAGAGGTTTTCCCCCGCAGTTGTTAACCTGTCAATCTCCGGCAGTGGCATTAAATGCATGCCGGCAGTGGGGCATGTCAGTCCTTGCATCCTTTGGCGCCTGTGACGTGATCGCGGGCCGTTAATGGGCTGCTATGGATCTGCTGATGACCCCTGTGCCTGTCATTGCGATCCTCCTTTATCCGCGTTTAGCTGGCATTCATAGGAGATCATGATTTTAGCTAGACATAGTAGTGTTGACGCCCTGCTATGTGTAGCGCAAGCCAATGGACGATTGTAGCTTTAAGTCCCCTAAGGGGACTATTAAATGCAGTAAAAAGTGGGGGAAAAAAATGAAAATAAAGAAATAAAAATCCAAAAATACACATATTTGGTATCGCCACGTTCAGAAACGTCCAGTCTATCAAAATATAAAATAAATTAATCCGATCAGTAAACGGCGTGAGAAGAAAAAAAAAATCCAAAAAACAAAATTACGTTTTTTTAGAGAACCACAACATTGCAATAAAATGCAAGAAGAGGCGATCAAAACATCGTACCTACCCGAATATGGTATCAATAAAAACTCATCAGCTCAGGCCACTTAAAATAAGCCCTCACCCGGCCCCAGATCACAAAAAATAAAAAATGTTAGAGGTTTCGGAAAATGGCAACAAAAGCAAAATTTTTATTTTTTTATTTTTTTTTTTTTTTACAAATTTCAGATTTTTTTTTTTCACCACTTAAATAGAAAAAAACTCTGCATGTTTGGCGTCTGCGCACTCGTTCTGACCTGGAGAATCATATTGTCAGGTCAGTTTTACCGTATAGTGAACATAGTACATAAAAGAAAACAAAAAACAATTGTGGAATTGCACTTTTTTTTTGCAATTTCAATGCACGTGGATTTATTTCTTTTTTTTTTGCGCTTTCCAGTGCATCACATGGTGTCATTCAAAAGTACAACTGGTCCTGCGAGAAACAAGCCCTCGTACTTTTTTATGGATGGAAAGATAAAAAAGTTATGGCTCTTGGAAGAAGAAATAAAAAAAAAAATGGAAGATAGCATTGCACAAAAAAAACGTGGCTCTGCTACATCTTTTGGGAAAATGAGGGACGTGCCCCTTTAATTTGTGGGTTTTTTTTCACCGCGGCCTTCTGAAATGTGTGAGACAAGAGAGTAATAAGTAATGGATGGCGCTGGCGGCTGATGAGAGGATGATGTGATCAACCTGAATATTAAGTGCGCGCCGAGCGTCTTGGAAGTCAGCAGTTCGGCCTTTTTTGAAGTCCTCAGACTGTCGATACATTGAATTCTGTAGATGCCGACTCAGCACCGGCGCGGCGCCTGTTTTACCGTAACAGCGTTGTTTCAGCTCAGGAATTTGGATAATTTCTTGACAGACTTCACCTTTCGTGGTCACAGTCCTGAAAAGTCCTTGAAAAGTACAGATCCTCGGGGTAAAGATTATGGAGGTGACGGATTAGGGGCAAACACAGAGCCAGGCGTTACTTTCTGCTGTGATATAAGCATTTTGCTCTGTATTGTTATATTCATGGTTCTGATTATCGTGGGGAAAATTATTGGCCAGGGTGGACTGAGGTTTGCTTTGTTTTTGGCCCACCTTCCTTCTGGTTGCAGTTGCAAAAATCTTTCTGCTTGCAGCCGCCACTAGGGGGAGCTACTGACAACTTGAACTTTTCACTTCTATCCAAGGCTTCTGAGCCCTATAGAGATATATGGTGTATAATAACAATGATATGCAGGGAATTGGGCTCACCCCTGAACAACCAGGGCTAATAGGTGTTAAACACTAAACTGAAGGACTCATCCCCAAATGTTAGATGTTACCCATGCCCATCTCCTAATATCACAAATTTACCACCAGAGCAACAAATATATGATACACTATCCCCTAGGCCACCAGGAATATAATCACTGACTCCTAAAATCCTTTATCTCTATGGCTCCTGAAGTTTTGACTCCTATGAAATAAATAATAAAAAATAGTTTCAAAATTCTCTGTAAATTATTTCCTCACTGACCCACAAGGACTAATAAATATTCATCTTTAACGTTCTAGACCTCCCCAGATATTCTATATTACTTATTACATTCCTCAAGCATCATAGATTTACCACCAATATTAGGTGCTGCTAACCCCTCTAGACCACCAGGGATATTATCAGGAATATTATCTCTGACCCCTAAAATAATCTATCCCAATGGCTGTATATCAGATTTCTGACCCCCATAAACATAAAGGATTTGTAGGGAATGTTGGAACTTTCTGAAACACCAGGACTAATAGGTGTTAACCGATAATTTGCTTCAGACATCCCCAAATAATAGATATTACCCATTTCCATCCCCGAGCATCATATATTTGCCACCAAAGCAACAGAGATATTAAGTAATAATTCTTAAACCCCTCTAGACTACCAGGAATATTATCACTAACCCCTAGTATCATTTATCCCTATGGCAATGTTTCAGAGGTCTAAACTCCTATAAAGACATAAACATGATTAGCAGAGAACTTTGGAGCTTCTGGGGCTCATCACTGAACCACCAGGACTAATAGATACTCACCTATAATCTCCCAGGATATTAGGGATTACCCCATAACCTAGCCTTGCAACACTGGGATCCTAGGTTGATATCCCACCAAGGAATTAGTATGGTCTCCATGTGTTTGCGGGGGTTTCCTCTGGGTTCTCTGGTTTCTTCCCACACTCCAAAGATTGATAGGGAATGTAGATTGTGAGCCCCGATGGGGACAGCGATGATGATATCTGTAAAGCTGTGGAATATGATAGCGCTATATAAGTGAGTAATATAAATAAACCTCTAGACCACCAGGGATTTTAACACTAAGATTACCCCAAAATCATTTCTCCTTAGGCAGAGGAATTTAGATCTTTTGGGGTTCATCACTGAACTACCAGGACTAATAGGCGTTCTGCTCCAGGCTTCCCTACATAATAGATATTACCCATCCCAGTCACCAATAATTACATATTTCTACCAGAGCAACAGGGATATTAGATACTAACCCCCTAACCACCTGGGATATTATCAGTGACACCTAACATTAGATCCCTATAGAGATACATTATAAAATGAAATCGTTAGAGCGAGAGATATTATAAAAATGATTTGCTGATAACTTTGGGTCTTATTGGGTTCATCACTGAACCACCAGGGCTAATAAGTATTAACCTGTTCAATATCTGCCCTGATATTAAACCTCCCCTGTAACCTTCCTCCAGCATCACAGATTTTATTAGGTAAGAACCCCTAAATCACCCTAGACCACCAGGGATATTACCAGGAATATCTTCATTGTCACATAAAATAACCAATGTAAAAATGTGTGATCTGTTAATTTATGGGGGTAAAAAAAAAGCGCTTTGTGATCTATTTTCCTCGTTTCCAGACTCTCCCGGAGGTTTGCTCTGAGCAGGATGAACTGGACTTTCTTATGGAGGCGCTGATTATCAGGTGAGGGCATCAAAACTTTGATAAAGTGAAGATATTGTGAGACAGGGCAACTTTTAAATGATGACAAATATGTAACCTTTTAAAGGCATCTGATAGAAGCCTTTGTGAACAGTCCCCTTTAAAACATTTTTTAAAGGGGGACTCCATTTAGCGCAGTTATATGGCTGGGGGTGTAACATATGTATCACTTGCTGCTGCCCAGAAGAAAAGGGGGAAGGAAAGTGACCATTGCTCTGAGGACAGGATTCTGTTTTCCTCCGCAGTAAATTCAACCACCAGAACATCGTGCGATGCATCGGAGTCAGCTTACAGGCCTTGCCCCGCTTTATCCTGCTGGAACTGATGGCCGGTGGAGACCTGAAGTCGTTTCTCCGACAGACGCGACCAAGACTGGTGAGAGCAGCACGACTATGGGATTGGAAATGCTACATTTAGGACAGTTGTATACCTTTAAGAGATATATCCTATTGATGTGCCATATATGTCAGAGGGGGGAATACCCCTTTAAGTATATATTAATAGACAGCAACAAAACTATAAAAGTTACCAGTCAAATTTTGATGTGCAATTTATACGAAGTTACAGGCCGGCAGCACTATCTGTACCTAAATGTAGAGACTAGGAGTCAGAACGATCTGTGCCAGCATTATTTACACAGAGACTGGCAGTACTATATCTATATGCATACTGTACATGGGGAAACAAGGGAGGCAGCACTGTCTGTGCCTACACCATTTACAGCATTATCAGTACCTTAATGATGTACACGGAGGCAGAACTCTCTGTACTTATAGTCCTGAGCAAATGTTTTAGGCAGGTGTGGAGAAAATGCTGCAAAGAAAGAAGAAGCTTTCATAAGCAAAAGTGTTAATAGTTTATAACATCAATTACCAAAATGCTAAATAAATGAATAAAAGAGAAATGTAAATCCCATCAGTATCTGGTGACTGCCTGTCACCTCCATCATCAGTATCTGGTGACCGCCCGTCACCTCCATCATCAGTATCTGGTGACCGCCCGTCACCTCCATCATCAGTATCTGGTGACCGCCTGTCACCTCCATCATCAGTATCTTGTGACCGCCCGTCGCCTCCATCATCAGTATCTGGTGACCGCCCGTCACCTCCATCATCAGTATCTGGTGACCACCCGTCACTTCTGTCATCAGTATCTGGTGACTGCCCGTCACCTCTGTCATCAGTATCTGGTGACTGCCCGTCACCTCCATCATCAGTATCTGGTGACCGCCCGTCACCTCCATCATCAGTATCTGGTGACCGCCCGTCACCTCCATCATCAGTATCTGGTGACCGCCTGTCACCTCCATCATCAGTATCTGGTGACCGCCCGTCACCTCCATCATCAGTATCTGGTGACCGCCCGTCGCCTCCATCATCAGTATCTGGTGACCGCCCGTCACCTCCATCATCAGTATCTGGTGACTGCCCGTCACCTCCATCATCAGTATCTGGTGACCGCCCGTCACCTCCATCATCAGTATCTGGTGACCGCCCGTCACCTCCATCATCAGTATCTGGTGACCGCCTGTCACCTCCATCATCAGTATCTTGTGACCGCCCGTCACCTCCATCATCAGTATCTGGTGACTGCCCGTCACCTCCATCATCAGTATCTGGTGACCGCCCGTCACCTCCATCATCAGTATCTGGTGACCACCCGTCACCTCTGTCATCAGTATCTGGTGACTGCCCGTCACCTCTGTCATCAGTATCTGGTGACTGCCCGTCACCTCTGTCATCAGTATCTGGTGACTGCCCGTCACCTCCATCATCAGTATCTGGTGACCGCCCATCACCTCCATCATCAGTATCTGGTGGCCGCCTGTCACCTCCATCATCAGTATCTGGTGACCGCCCGTCACCTCCATCATCAGTATCTGGTGACCGCCCGTCGCCTCCATCATCAGTATCTGGTGACCGCCCGTCACCTCCATCATCAGTATCTGGTGACTGCCCGTCACCTCCATCATCAGTATCTGGTGACCGCCCGTCACCTCCATCATCAGTATCTGGTGACCGCCCGTCACCTCCATCATCAGTATCTGGTGACCGCCTGTCACCTCCATCATCAGTATCTTGTGACCGCCCGTCACCTCCATCATCAGTATCTTGTGACCGCCCGTCGCCTCCATCATCAGTATCTGGTGACCGCCCGTCACCTCCATCATCAGTATCTGGTGACCACCCGTCACCTCTGTCATCAGTATCTGGTGACTGCCCGTCACCTCTGTCATCAGTATCTGGTGACTGCCCGTCACCTCTGTCATCAGTATCTGGTGACTGCCCGTCACCTCCATCATCAGTATCTGGTGACCGCCCATCACCTCCATCATCAGTATCTGGTGGCCGCCCGTCGCCTCCATCATCAGTATCTGGTGACCGCCCGTCCCCACCATCATCAGAATCTGGTGACCGCCCGTCGCCTCCATCATCAGTATCTGGTGACCGCCTGTCACCTCCATCATCAGTATCTGGTGACCGCCCGTCGCTTCCATCATCAGTATCTGGTGACCGCCTGTTACCTCTATCATCAGTATCTGGTGACCGCCCGTCTCCTCCATCATCAGTATCTGATGAGCGCCCGTCACCTCCATCATCAGTATCTATTGACCGCCCGTCACCTCCATCATCAGTATCTGGTGACCGCCTGTCACCTCCATCATCAGTATCTGGTGACCGCCCGTCACCTCCATCATCAGTATCTGGTGACCGCCCGTCACCTCCATCATCAGTATCTGGTGACCACCCGTTGCCTCCATCATCAGTATCTGGTGACCGCTTGTTGCCTCCATCATCCATATCTGGTAACCACCTGAGGCCTCCATTATCAGTATCTGGTGACTGCCCGTCACCTTCATCATCAGTATCTGGTGACCGCCTGTCACCTCCATCATCAGTATCTTGTGACCGCCCGTCGCCTCCATCATTAGTATCTGGTGACTGCCCGTCGCCTCCATCATCAGTATCTGGTGACTGCCCGTCACCTCCATCATCAGTATCTGGTGACCGCCCATCACCTCCATCATCAGTATCTGGTGACTGCCCGTCACCTCCATCATCAGTATCTGGTGACCGCCCGTCACCTTCATCATCAGTATCTGGTGACCGCCTGTCACCTCCATCATCAGTATCTGGTGAAGCAGCACTAGCTATGCCAACATAATTTATAGGACGACACAAAAGGCCGTGATATCTGCATCTAGCTTATTTACAATGAGACACAAAGAAGAATAAAAAGTATTATCTGTGTTATCTCTGTCTATAACATTTCCAAGAAGAATCAAGGAGGCAGTACTATCTGTACCTACACAACATACAAGTAGAGACAAGGAGGAAGTACTATCTGTACCTACACAACATACAAGTAGAGACAAGGAGGCAGTACTATCTGTACCTACACAACATACAAGTAGAGACAAGGAGGCAGTACTATCTGTACCTACACAACATACAAGTAGAGACAAGGAGGAAGTACTATCTGTACCTACACAACATACAAGTAGAGACAAGGAGGAAGTACTATCTGTACCTACACAACATACAAGAAGAGACAAGGGGGCAGTAATATCTGTACCTACACAACATACAAGAAGAGACAAGGGGGCAGTACTATCTGTACCTACACAACATACTAGAAGAGACAAGGGGGCAGTACTATCTGTACCTACACAACATACAAGAGACAAGGAGGCAGTACTATCTGTACCTATACAACATACAAGAAGAGACTAGGGGGCAGTACTATCTGTACCTACACAGCATACAAGAAGAGGCAAAGAGTCAGTACTATCTGTAACTACACAACATACAAGAAGAGGCAAGGAGGCAGTACTATCTGTACCTACACAACATGCAAGAAGAGGCAAGGAGGCAGTACTATCTGTAACTACACAACATACAAGAAGAGGCAAGGAGGCAGTACTATCTGTAACTACACAACATACAAGAAGAGGCAAGGAGGCAGTACTATCTGTAACTACACAACATACAAGAAGAGGCAAAGAGGCAGTGCTATCTGTAACTACACAACATACAAGAAGAGGCAAGGAGGCAGTACTATCTGTACCTACACAACATGCAAGAAGAGGCAAGGAGGCAGTACTATCTGTAACTACACAACATACAAGAAGAGGCAAGGAGGCAGTACTATCTGTAACTACACAACATACAAGAAGAGGCAAAGAGGCAGTACTATCTGTACCTACACAACATACAAGAAGAGGCAAGGAGGCAGTACTATCTGTACCTACACAACATACAAGAGACAAGGAGGCAGTACTATCTGTACCTACACAACATACAAGAAGAGACTAGGGGGCAGTACTATCTGTACCTACACAACATACAAGAAGAGGCAAAGAGGCAGTACTATCTGTAACTACACAACATACAAGAAGAGGCAAGGAGGCAGTACTATCTGTACCTACACAACATGCAAGAAGAGGCAAGGAGGCAGTACTATCTGTAACTACACAACATACAAGAAGAGGCAAGGAGGCAGTACTATCTGTAACTACACAACATACAAGAAGAGGCAAGGAGGCAGTACTATCTGTAACTACACAACATACAAGAAGAGGCAAAGAGGCAGTACTATCTGTAACTACACAACATACAAGAAGAGGCAAGGAGGCAGTACTATCTGTACCTACACAACATGCAAGAAGAGGCAAGGAGGCAGTACTATCTGTAACTACACAACATACAAGAAGAGGCAAGGAGGCAGTACTATCTGTAACTACACAACATACAAGAAGAGGCAAAGAGGCAGTACTATCTGTACCTACACAACATACAAGAAGAGGCAAGGAGGCAGTACTATCTGTACCTACACAACATACAAGAGACAAGGAGGCAGTACTATCTGTACCTACACAACATACAAGAAGAGACTAGGGGGCAGTACTATCTGTACCTACACAACATACAAGAAGAGGCAAAGAGGCAGTACTATCTGTAACTACACAACATACAAGAAGAGGCAAGGAGGCAGTACTATCTGTACCTACACAACATGCAAGAAGAGGCAAGGAGGCAGTACTATCTGTAACTACACAACATACAAGAAGAGGCAAGGAGGCAGTACTATCTGTAACTACACAACATACAAGAAGAGGCAAGGAGGCAGTACTATCTGTGCTGTTTTCATAAAGAAACGTGGTACCAATACAATTAGTAGTAAAAAGAGAGAATTATAAAACCGGAGCATCTGAACATACAGACAAATCCTTGACCCCTTACCCACGATTCTGCAGTCTGAACATTGGCAGCCGTCCGGCTCTGTATGACCTGGAAGAAAGAATTTTTTTTTTATGTTCCAAGAAAATATATAAAAGATATATATATAAAATTCTCCTTCTGCTGCTCCTCGGCTTGTCCTGTAATCTTTGTCAGACTGTCAGAATAGCATTGTCAGAGGGAATTACTCTCATAAATAGTCTTCAGTGGAAGCAGCCTCCATCTTTTTCTCCTTTCAAGCACATTAGTGCAGCGGCAGCAGTGAAAGAGAAGAACGTTCCGCAGTCAGAACATCACATTCTATCCTGTTTATCTCACAGACATCATACATCACCCGCCCCATCTTCTCTGTTTCCAAAACTCATCTCCATCTGATAAGATACTAATAGGAAAGTAACTAATGGACAATCCCTCCAACAACCGCGCGAGAAACGGATCTCACAATCTACCGAAATCAGACACACTGTAGAAAAGAGAACCTGAAGTTTCTTACCACCAAATGTATCCTCTATATCGACACATTGGGGCAGTTCTTATACATAAAGTACAATATTATAGTAGTTATATTCTTGTACATAGGGGTCAGTATTATAGTAGTTATATTCTTGTACATAGGGGGCAGTATTATAGTAGTTATATTCTTGTACATAGAAGCAGTATTATAGTAGTTATATTCTTGTACATAGGGAGCAGTATTATAGTAGTTATATTCTTGTACATAGGAGCAGTATTATAGTAGTTATATTCTTGTATATAGGGGGCAGTATTATAGTAGTTATATTCTTGTACATAGGGAACAGTATTATAGTAGCTATATTCTTGTACATAGGGGCAGTATTATAGTAGTTATATTCTTGTACATAGGGGCAGTATTATAGTAGTTATATTCTTGTACATAGGGGCAGTAATATAGTAGTTATATTCTTGTACATAGGAGCAGTATTATAGTAGTTATATTCTTGTACATAGGGGGCAGTATTATAGTAGTTATATTCTTGTACATAGGAGCAGTATTATAGTAGTTATATTCTTGTACATAGGGGCAATATTATAGTAGTTATATTCTTGTACATAGGGGGCAGTATTATAGTAGTTATATTCTTGTACATAGGGGGCAGTATTATAGTAGTTATATTCCTGTACATAGGGGGCAGTATTATAGTAGTTATATTCTTGTACATAGGGGGCAGTATTATAGCAGTTATATTCTTATACATAAAGTACAATATTATAGTAGGTATATTCTTGTACATAGGGGCAGTATTATAGTAGTTATATACTTGTACATAGGGGCAGTATTATAGTAGTTATATTCTTGTACATAGGGGCAGTATTATAGTAGTTATATTCTTATACATAAAGTACAATATTATAGTAGTTATATTCTTGTACATAGGAGTAGTATTATAGTAGTTATATACTTGTACATAGGGGCAGTATTATAGTAGTTATATTCTTGTGCACAGGGGGCAGTATTATAGTAGTTATATTCCTGTACATAGGGGGCAGTATTATAGTAGTTATATTCTTGTACATAGGAGCAGTATTATAGTAGTTATACTCTTGTACATAGGGGCAGTATTATAGTAGTTATATTCTTATACATAAAGTACAATATTATAGTAGTTATATTCTTGTACATAGGAGTAGTATTATAGTAGTTATATACTTGTACATAGGGGCAGTATTATAGTAGTTATATTCTTATACATAAAGTACAATATTATAGTAGTTATATTCTTGTACATAGGAGTAGTATTATAGTAGTTATATACTTGTACATAGGGGCAGTATTATAGTAGTTATATTTTTATACATAAAGTACAATATTATAGTAGTTATATTCTTGTACATAGGGGCAGTATTATAGTAGTTATATTCTTATACATAAAGTACAATATTATAGTAGTTATATTCTTGTACATAGGAGTAGTATTATAGTAGTTATATACTTGTACATAGGGGCAGTATTATAGTAGTTATATTCTTGTACATAGGGGGCAGTATTATAGTAGTTATATTCCTGTACATAGGGGGCAGTATTATAGTAGTTATATTCTTGTATATAGGAGCAGTATTATAGTAGTTATACTCTTGTACATAGGGGCAGTATTATAGTAGTTATATTCTTGTACATAGGGGACAGTATTATAGTAGTTATATTCTTGTACATAGGGGCAGTATTATAGTAGTTATATTCTTGTGCACAGGGGGCAGTATTATAGTAATTGTATTCTTGTACATAGGAGCAGTATTATAGTAGTTATACTCTTGTACATAGGGGCAGTATTATAGTAGTTATATTCTTATACATAAAGTACAATATTATAGTAGTTATATTCTTGTACATAGGAGTAGTATTATAGTAGTTATATACTTGTACATAGGGGCAGTATTATAGTAGTTATATTCTTGTGTATAGGGGCAGTATTATAGTAGTTATATTCTTATACATAGGGGGCAGTATTATAGTAGTTATATTCTTGTACATAGGAGCAGTATTATAGTAGTTATACTCTTGTACATAGGGGCAGTATTATAGTAGTTATATTCTTATACATAAAGTACAATATTATAGTAGTTATATTCTTGTACATAGGAGTAGTATTATAGTAGTTATATACTTGTACATAGGGGCAGTATTATAGTAGTTATATTCTTATACATAAAGTACAATATTATAGTAGTTATATTCTTGTACATAGGGGCAGTATTATAGTAGTTATATTCTTATACATAAAGTACAATATTATAGTAGTTATATTCTTGTACATAGGAGTAGTATTATAGTAGTTATATACTTGTACATAGGGGCAGTATTATAGTAGTTATATTCTTGTACATAGGGGGCAGTATTATAGTAGTTATATTCCTGTACATAGGGGGCAGTACTATAGTAGTTATATTCTTGTACATAGGAGCAGTATTATAGTAGTTATATTCCTGTACATAGGAGCAGTATTATAGTAGTTATATTCTTATACATAAAGTACAATATTATAGTAGTTATATTCTTGTACATAGGAGTAGTATTATAGTAGTTATATACTTGTACATAGGGGCAGTATTATAGTAGTTATATACTTGTACATAGGGGCAGTATTATAGTAGTTATATTCTTGTACATAGGGGGCAGTATTATAGTAGTTATATTCCTGTACATAGGGGGCAGTATTATAGTAGTTATATTCTTGTACATATGGAGCAGTATTATAGTAGTTATATTCTTGTGCACAGGGGGCAGTATTATAGTAGTTATATTCTTGTACATAGGGGGCAGTATTATTGTAGTTATATTCTTGTACATAGGAGCAGTATTATAGTAGTTATATTCTTGTACATAGGAGCAGTATTATAGTAATTGTATTCTTGTACATAGGAGCAGTATTATAGTAGTTATATTCTTGCACATAGGGGCAGCATTATAGTAGTTATATTCTTATACACTGTACAGTACAATTGATCTTTTTATTCTTTATTTTCTCTTTTGTTTTATAAAGTAAATTTTGCATCATTGTAATTGTTTTTTCTATATTTTCTGTCATTCTTTCACTTTTCCCATCCTTTATTTCTCTCTAGAACCAGCCATCTTCTCTTACCATGACGGACCTGCTGAACGTGGCTCATGATATAGCCAATGGCTGTCAGTATCTGGAGGAGAACCACTTTATTCACAGGTACCTGCAGAAAGGTTTCTTCAGCAGGGCATGTTTAGTGTTGTTATTCGAGCTGTTGGTAACAATGTTACTGTGGTATTGTTACGTGCACACTGTAAGATGCTATCAAATTTTTATCATATGGCGGTATTATATATATAGTGGGTACGGAAAGTATTCAGACCCCTTTTCATTTTTCACTCTTTGTTTCATTGCAGCCATTTGGTAAATTCTAAAAGGTTCATTTTTTTCCTCACTAATGTACACTCTGCACCCCATCTTGACTGAAAAAAAACAGAAATGTAGAAATTTTTGCAAATTTATTAAAAAAGAAAAACTGAAATATCCCATAGTCATAAGTATTCAGACCCTTTGCTCACACACCCATATGTAAGTCACATGCTGTCCATTTCCTTGTGATCCTCCTTGAGATGGTTCTACTCCTTCATTGGAGTCCAGCTGTGTTTAATTAAACTGATAGGACTTGATTTGGAAAGGCACACACCTGTCTATATAAGACCTCACAGCTCGCAGTGCATGTCAGGCCAAATGAGAATCATCAGCTCAAAGGAACTGCCCAAGGAGCTCAGAGACAGAATTGTGGCAAGGCACAGATCTGGCCAAGGTTACAAAAGAATTTCTGCATTACTCAAGGTTCCTAAGAGCACAGTGGCCTCCATAATCCTTAAATGGAAGACGTTTGGGACCACCAGAACTCTTCCTAGACCTGGCCGTCCATCCAAACTGAGCAATCGTGGGAGAAGAGCCTTGGTGAGAGAGGTAAAGAAGAACCCCAAGATCACTGTGGCTGAGCTCCAGAGATGCAGTAGGGAGATGGGAGAAAGTTCCACAAAGTCAACTATCACTGCAGCCCTCCACCAGTCGGGCCTTTATGGCAGAGTGGCCCGACGGAAGCCTCTCCTCAGTGCAAGACATATGAAAGCCCGCGTAGAGTTTGCTCAAAAACACATGAAGGACTCCCAGACTATGAGAAATAAGATTCTCTGGTCTGATGAGACGAAGATAGAACTTTTTGGTGATAATTCTAAGCGGTATGTGTGGAGAAAACCAGGCACTGCTCATCACCTGCCCAATACAATCCCAACAGTGAAACATGGTGGTGGCAGCATCATGCTATGGGGGTGTTTTTCAGCTGCAGGGACAGGACGACTGGTTGCAATTGAAGGAAACATGAATGCAGCCAAGTACAGAGATATCCTGGATGAAAACCTCTTCCAGAGTGCTCTGGACCTCAGACTTGGCCGAAGGTTCACCTTCCAACAAGACAATGACCCTAAGCACACAGCTAAAATAACAAAGGAGAGGCTTCAGAACAACTCTGTGACCATTCTTGACTGGCCCAGCCAGAGCCCTGACCTAAACCCAATTGAGCATCTCTGGAGAGACCTGAAAATGGCTGTCCATCAACGTTCACCATCCTACCTGACGGAACTGGAGAGGATCTGCGAGGAAGAATGGCCGAGGATCCCCAAATCCAGGTGTGAAAAACTTCTTGCATCATTCCCAAGAAGACTCATGGCTGTACTAGCTCAAAAGGGGGCTTCTACTCAATACTGAGCAAAGGGTCTGAATACTTATGACCATGGGATATTTCAGTTTTCTTTTTTAATAAAATTTCTACATTTCTGTTTTTTTTCAGTCCAGATGGGGTGCAGAGTGTACATTAATGAGAAAAAAAATGAACTTTTTAGAACTTACCAAATGGCTGCAATGAAACAGAGTGAAAAGTTTAAAAGGGTCTGAATACTTTCCGTACCCACTGTAAACTATACGCTAATTCAGTTTTAAAAACCAAAATGGAGAATGGGGGGCGCTATTTCACAGCAAGATGGCTAAAATGACCCCTGATGGTTGGATAGCTCGTTGTAGGTATAAACTTCCAAGAAACTTGGTATAAAAGTCTTCGGATCATCTGAGAGAAGCGGCTCGTCCTGAGGTGACCGTCGCAGCGATTTATTGATTGACCTTTATTAAAATAATTGATCATGTCTTTCCAGAGACATCGCTGCGAGGAACTGCCTCCTCACCTGTCAAGGTCCTGGCAGAGTTGCAAAAATTGGAGATTTCGGGATGGCTCGCGATATATACAGGTAATAAGACCCAGAGTGATTAATAAAGAAAACACAACTCATCCTTCTTCTTCACCTGGGGTTAAGACGTCTGATGTCTCTGCCGTCTGTTCCAGGCTTCTGAATAATAAAATGTCAGGCAGATTATGCCAACTGCGATTCTTCCTAGCCATGTGAACGCTGTACTGAATCCTGCTCGCATTGGGCTGCATTGTATACATTGCATGCGACATGCGGCATGCAGCTGCACAGAGCGCTCCGTATCCTCTCCTGGGCCCTACACCTGCATCAGTGTCTGTCCACCATCCTGCTCACTAATCGTGATGATCTATAAAACTTTATCCTCTGATAGATGCGACTCGGCCACACCGGCTTTTGTGATACTTGAGGGAGGCATTATGGGACTTGTAGTTACTACAACTGTTGTCTATTGGAGATATACAGCACATATTTGTCAGCTCTAATGTAACATCTAGGAGGTTCCCAGAAAAAGAAGAGGCCTCCCCGACCCTGATAAAGAGGTGGCAAATCTCTGGGGTGCAGACGCAGCCTCCCAGGCGGCAGGACTACCAAAGTGTTTCTTGTGCTCCATCTTTACAGGGGGCCCCAGAGTCCAAATGCACAGTCAGGGGACATGAAAGAGGCATAGCGGCATAGCAGGGCATGGTCTGAATAATTGGGTGCATCTATAAGGGGGGGCATTTTACACCCCATAGTCAAAGTCCTCCTGGATATATAAATAGTGATGAGATGAACCAGTACTAGAGGCCGTCTGTACTAATGCAGAGTAACATCATCAGACGACTGTAAAAAAAAAAAAAAAGTCAAAGGGAAACTCCAGACAGAACCGATATAAACCATGCCGGTCATCAATGGATAGAGCACAGATATCACTATCACTTAGAAGGAGCTTTTGTCTGTGTTCATTGCTTTCTTGTAAGTGTTTTATCTCACCCAGGGCTAAAATGCTCAGTATTTCTGTATATTGTCCTCCATGCTACTGCTTTCTAGTAAGTGTTTTGGCTCCCCCAGAGCTGGATTCACAGCTACACAGATCAGTGCTGCTATATATTGTCCTCCATGCTACTGCTTTCTAGTAAGTATTTATCTCACCCCATAGCTTAATTCACAGCTACACAGCCCAGTGCTGCTATATATTGTCCTCCATGCTGCTGCTTTCTAGTAAGTATTTATCTCACACTAGAGCTGGATACACAGCTCAGTGCTGCTATATATTGTCCTCCATGCTGCTGCTTTCTAGTAAGTATTTATCTCACCACATAGCTTAATTCACAGCTACACAGCCCAGTGCTGCTATATATTGTCCTCCATGCTGCTGCTTTCTAGTAAGTATTTATCTCACACTAGAGCTGGATTCACTGCTACACAGCTCAGTGCTGCTATATATTGTCCTCCATGCTGCTGCTTTCTAGTAAGTATTTATCTCATACTAGAGCTGGATTCACAGCTACACAGCTCAGTACTGCTATGTGTTGTCCACCATGCTGTTGCTTTCTAGTAACTGGTTTGGCTCATCACAGAGCTGGATTCACACCTATATTGCTCAGTACTGCTGTTTATTGTCTTCCATGCTGCTGCTTTCTAGTAAGTATTTATTTCACACTAGAGCTGGATTCACAGACACACAGCTCAGTACTGCTGTATATTGTTCACCATGCTGTTATTTTCTAGTAAGTGTTTTGGCTCACCCCAGAGCTGGATTCATACCTATACTGCTCAGTACTGCTATATATTGTCCTCCATGCAGCTGCTTTCTAGTAAGTATTTATCTCACTCCACAGCTGGATTTACAGCTACACAGCTCAGTACTGCTGTATATTGTCCTCCCTGCTGTTGCTTTCTAGTAAGTGTTTTGGCTCACCCCCAGAGCTGGATTCACAGCTACACAGCTCAGTGCTGCTATATATTGTCCTCCATTCTGCTGCTGCTTCTTAACATGTGCTACATAGTGACAGGAGAGCAGGAATCTCTCACGTCTGTGCGTGCTGTGTATGGGAAACATAATAGCAGCTAGAAAATTAAAGAGATAGCACCAGAAAAGGGGAACAATAATGAAAATTGCAGGATACCAGTCATCCACTGACCAGACAGTGTTATTCCTCATGTACACACAGGCAGCTTATTCTGAGTAGTCACGTGAGAATGATCTGTTTTCATCTGTTTTTCTCTCCCATTAACTTGCCACATACAGATCGCCCCCTAGTGGTAAAGAAAAGAAATTGACTAATTAGAAATAAGTTGCAAATAATTCTTCTACTGGCAGAAATGGCAACTTTATTATTACCCCAATAGGTTAGAAAAAAAATCAGCATGAGATCAGAACAAGCAGCAACAGTTCAACAATACAACAAACTGCATAAAAAGCTTCAAAGCAGAACAAACATAACTAATATTTAATGCAGAGCGTTGTCTGACCGGAACAACAATTACTTCCTTGAAAGGTCACGTCCAATACTTTGCAGATCATAAAAGCACTGAACGCTGCTGATAATTATATATAAGAGCTGAAGATTGTTGTTTTCCTTTAAATAATTACCAGAAATTATAGCACATTTAGTTATGATAATTCCTTCTAAATGGACGCTGCAGAAGAACATCTTTAAAGCTCTTACCAATGTCATATTTTCCTTTTTTAAGGGATGATGATTATAACTGTTATAAAGAACCCCAAAATGCTCATTCTCACATTTTTTTTTCCATCAATGCAAGTGAAAGGAACCAACAATTGATACATTGTTTAAGGGAATATTTAATGTTTATGATACTCCGTATCACCCCTTAGAATTAGTCTTTGTGACTAAATTGAGGCTTCTAATAATTTAATGTGATGGATGCTTCCATCCAAAGTTATTGAATTTTATATTTGACAATTATTTTATTTGCATGCAGTACCTTTTCCTACCACTGCCATCCACAAACTTTTTCCATAGATGACAATGCAACAGCGCCCCCATCACTGATGTAGAATGCTCTGATCTTTGAAATGCAATAACATTGGGATACTTAGTCCGCCAGTGATGGGATAAACTTTATTTTTTTCAGCAGGAAGAGCTCTGTAATATATTTTTTTTTACAGGTGGTGCATTGCTTTACACTAATATTTAACCTTGAGTTGAGAGCCATAAAGTGTCGTCTTTTTTTGTGACCAGTAGATTAATGCCTTCTCCCCAGGGCCAGTTATTACAGAAAAGGAGGCTGTGCCATGCTGCCAGTAAAGTGGATGCCACCTGAGGCCTTCATGGAAGGGATATTCACTTCTAAGACAGACACGTGGTAAGTCTCTACTGTAAAGCGAGTTAATGAACTGTTGCAAAGTTTGCAAAAACTTTTTCAGGTTGGTTCCCATTTTGATTTTTTACTCCTTCATTTTTCGCCACTGATTTGCAGACTGTTTCACTGTAGTTTTTTATTTTAAGGTCTTTTGGAGTTCTCCTGTGGGAGATTTTCTCTTTGGGTTACATGCCGTACCCCAGTAAAAGTAATCAGGAAGTTCTGGAGTTTGTGACCAGCGGAGGAAGGATGGATCCCCCCAAAAACTGCCCAGGACCCGTGTATGTAAATGTGGATAGATAAACTCACCAACTATTCAATTTTGCATAAAATATAACTTTGAAATATTAATTTGTTCGTCTATAAGGGAAAGTCTAGTCGGGTCCAGTCTCCAGTCACATCCAGAGCTGCAAATAGAATTCTTGAATTACATTTCACATGTCAAGTCATTGTGTGACTCCATTTACGGCACTGCTTATGCCACGATCATGCCAGGATTGGCAGCCATGAGAAACACACATTTTTGGGATTTTTTGCATTTTTAAACTTTATTTTTCTACCACTAGTGTGCAAATCCAATGTTACAGTTTTGAAAGCAGCTTTGGATGTGACTGGAGTGGTGCACCCTGCCAAAAAATATTTTGGTCAAGTAATAAATATAGCAGAAGCTGTAATCGCCCCCAGCTCTCGCGCCGTGCAGCATTGGGGTTGTCTGTTGGCACGCTGCAGTCAGCAGGTTTTTGAGTGCAGCTCTAGATGTGAATGCAGCATTTTAAATAATATAACTCTAATTGGTCTGATCATTTGATGTAGTAAAGAGGTGAGGGGGCCGGTAATCAGGAAGCAGGTGTGCAGAGAGTCCCACCCTGTATATTATAGCCGGATGTTTTTTCTACCTGTGCATTATAGGTACCGGATAATGACGCAGTGTTGGCAGCATCAACCCGAGGACCGGCCGCACTTTTCCATGATACTGGAGAGAATCGACTACTGCACACAGGTATCAGCCAAAACCCAATGATTGTCCCTAAAATAGCAGAATACAGCGGGGGCCCCACAACCAGGGCCCAGCGTCTGCCAGCCAGAGCCCTACAACCAGGACCCAGTGTCTGCCAGCGGGAGCTCCACAACCAGGACCCAGCGTCTGCCAGCCAGAGCCCTACAACCAGGACCCAGCGTCTGCCAGCGGGAGCTCCACAACCAGGACCCAGCGTCTGCCAGCGGGAGCTCCACAACCAGGACCCAGCGTCTGCCAGCCAGAGCCCTACAACCAGGACCCAGCGTCTGCCAGCGGGAGCTCCACAACCAGGACCCAGCGTCTGCCAGCGGGAGCTCCACAACCAGGACCCAGCGTCTGCCAGCCAGAGCCCTACAACCAGGACCCAGCGTCTGCCAGCGGGAGCTCCACAACCAGGACCCAGCGTCTGCCAGCCAGAGCCCTACAACCAGGGCCCAGCGTCTGCCAGCCAGAGCCCTACAACCAGGACCCAGTGTCTGCCAGCGGGAGCTCCACAACCAGGACCCAGCGTCTGCCAGCCAGAGCCCTACAACCAGGACCCAGCGTCTGCCAGCGGGAGCTCCACAACCAGGACCCAGCGTCTGCCAGCGGGAGCTCCACAACCAGGACCCAGCGTCTGCCAGCCAGAGCCCTACAACCAGGACCCAGCGTCTGCCAGCGGGAGCTCCACAACCAGGACCCAGCGTCTGCCAGCGGGAGCTCCACAACCAGGACCCAGCGTCTGCCAGCCAGAGCCCTACAACCAGGACCCAGCGTCTGCCAGCGGGAGCTCCACAACCAGGACCCAGCGTCTGCCAGCGGGAGCTCCACAACCAGGACCCAGCGTCTGCCAGCCAGAGCCCTACAACCAGGACCCAGCATCTGCGAGCGGGAGCTCCACAACCAGGACCCAGCGTCTGCCAGCCAGAGCCCTACAACCAAGACCCAGCGTCTGCCAGCCAGATCCCTACAACCAGGACCCAGCGTCTGCCAGCCAGAGCCCTACAACCAGGACCCAGCGTCTGCCAGCCAGAGCCCTACAATCAGGACCCAGCGTCTGCCAGCCAGAACCCTACAACCAAGACCCAGCGTCTGCCAGCGGGAGCTCCACAGCCAGGACCCAGCGTCTGCCAGCCAGAGCCCTACAACCAAGACCCAGCGTCTGCCAGCCAGAGCCCTACAACCAAGACCCAGCGTCTGCCAGCGGGAGCTCCACAACCAGGGCCCAGCGTCTGCCAGTGGGAGCTCCACAACCGGGACCCAGCGTCTGCCAGCGGGAGCTCCACAACCAGGACCCAGCGTCTGCCAGCGGGAGCTCCACAACCAGGACCCAGTGTCTGCCAGCCAGAGCCCTACAACCGGGACCCAGCGTCTGCCAGCCAGAGCCCTACAACCAGGACCCAGCGTCTGCCAGCCAGAGCCCTACAGCCAGGACCCAGCGTCTGCCAGCCAGAGCCCTACAACCAGGACCCAGCGTCTGCCAGCCAGAGCCCTACAACCAGGACCCAGCGTCTGCCAGCCAGAGCCCTACAACCAGGACCCAGTGTCTGCCAGCCAGAGCCCCACAACCAGGACCCAGCGTCTGCCAGCGGGGGGGAGCCCCACAACCAGGACCCAGCGTCTGCCAGCGGGAGCTCTACAACCAGGACCCAGCGTCTGCCAGCCAGAGCCCTACAACTGGGACCCAGCGTCTGCCAGTGGGGGGAGCCCCACAACCAGGACCCAGTATCTGCCAGCCAGACCCAACAACCAGAGCCCAGCGTCTGCCAGCGGGAGCCCCACAACCAGGACCCAGCGTCTGCCAGTGGGGGGAGCCCCACAAACCAGGACCCAGCGTTTGCCAGCCAGAGCCCTACAACCAGGACCCAGCGTCTGCCAGCGGGGGGGAGCCCCACAACCAGGACCCAGCGTCTGCCAGCCAGAGCCCCACAACCAGAGCCCAGCGTCTGCCAGTGGGGGGGAGCCCCACAACCAGGACCCAGCGTCTGCCAGCGGGGGGAGCCACACAACCAGGACCCAGCGTCTGCCAGCAGGGGGAACCCCACAACCAGGACCCAGTGTCTGCCAGCAGGGGGGATCCCCACACCCAGGACCCAGAGTCTGCCAGCTGGAGCCTCCTCTCTAACAGGCTGCTCAAGCCAAGCTAACAAATTACATATTCAAGGTCCATCAACAGCAGCCCAAGACCAGACCCCTTAAAGAAAAATAATGACGCTGCAGACCAGACCCCCTAAACAAATACAGACACTAGACCAAACCCTATAACGTACATATTATATAATAGTATATATATAATAGAGCTGAAAACAGACCTGAGACCCGACCCCCCCGAATACAGACCCGAGACCAGACCCCCCCGAATACAGAACTGAGACCAGACCCCCCGAATACAGAACTGAGACCAGACCCCCCGAATACAGAACTGAGACAAAGACTCCCCAAATACAGAACTGAGACAAAGACTCCCCGAATACAGAACTGAGACAAAGACTCCCCGAATACAGAACTGAGACCAGACCCCCCCGAATACAGAACTGAGACCAGACCCCCCGAATACAGAACTGAGACAAAGACCCCCCGAATACAGAACTGAGACAAATACTCCCCGAATGCAGAACTGAGACAAATACTCCCCGAATGCAGAACTGAGACCAGACCCCCCGAATACAGAACTGAGACAAAGACTCCCCGAATACAGAACTGAGACCAGACCCCCCGAATACAGAACTGAGACAAAGACCCCCCGAATACAGAACTGAGACAAAGACCCCCCGAATACAGAACTGAGACAAAGACCCCCCGAATACAGAACTGAGACAAAGACCCCCCGAATACAGAACTGAGACAAAGACCCCCCGAATACAGAACTGAGACAAAGACCCCCCGAATACAGACCCGAGACCAGGCCCCCCCAATACAGACCCGAGACCAGGCCCCCCGAATACAGACCCAAGACCAGACTCCTCCGAATACAGACCCGAGACCAGACCCCCCCCGAATAAAAGACCTAAGACCAGACCCCCCCCGAATACAGACCCGAGACTAGACCCCCCGAATACCGACCCAAAACAAGACCCCCCTGAATGCGGACCCAAGACCAGATCCCCCTGAATACAGATCCGAGACCAGATCCCCTTGAATACAGATCCGAGACCAGACACCCCCCCGAATATAGAACTGAGACCGGACCCCCCGAATGCAGACCCGAGACCAGACCCCCCGAATACAGACCCGAGACCAGACCCCCCGAATACAGAACTGAGACGAAGACTCCCCAAATACAGAACTGAGACAAAGACTCCCCGAATACAGAACTGAGACAAAGACTCCCCGAATACAGAACTGAGACCAGACCCCCTGAATACAGAACTGAGACCAGACCCCCCGAATACAGAACTGAGACAAAGACCCCCCGAATACAGAACTGAGACCAGACCCCCCCGAATACAGAACTGAGACCAGACCCCCCGAATACAGAACTTAGACAAAGACCCCCCGAATACAGACCCGAGACCAGGCCCCCCGAATACAGACCCGAGACCAGACCCCCCGAATACAGAACTGAGACCAGACCCCCCCGAATACAGAACTGAGACAAAGACTCCCCGAATACAGAACTGAGACAAAGACTCCCCGAATACAGAACTGAGACAAAGACTCCCCGAATACAGAACTGAGACAAAGACCCCCCGAATGCAGAACTGAGACAAAGACCCCCCCGAATACAGAAATGAGACCAGACCCCCCCGAATACAGAAATGAGACCAGACCCCCCCGAATACAGAACTGAGACCAGACCCCCCGAATACAGAACTGAGACAAAGACCCCCCGAATACAGAACTGAGACCAGACCTCCCGAATACAGAACTGAGACAAAGACCCCCCGAATACAGAACTGAGACAAAGACTCCCCGAATGCAGAACTGAGACCAGACCCCCCGAATACAGAACTGAGACAAAGACTCCCCGAATGCAGAACTGAGACCAGACCCCCCCGAATGCAGAACTGAGACAAAGACTCCCCGAATGCAGAACTGAGACCAGACTCCCCCGAATACAGAACTGAGACCAGACCCCTGAATACAGAACTGAGACCAGACCCCCCGAATACAGAACTGAGACAAAGACCCCCGAATACAGAACTGAGACCAGACCCCCCGAATACAGAACTGAGACAAAGACCCCCCGAATACAGAACTGAGACAAAGACCCCCCGAATACAGACCCGAGACCAGGCCCCCCGAATACAGACCCGAGACCAGACCCCCCGAATACAGAACTGAGACCAGACCCCTCGAATACAGAACTGAGACAAAGACTCCCCAAATACAGAACTGAGACAAAGACTCCCCGAATACAGAACTGAGACAAAGACCCCCCGAATACAGAACTGAGACAAAGACTCCCCGAATGCAGAACTGAGACCAGACCCCCCGAATACAGAACTGAGACCAGACCCCCCGAATACAGAACTGAGACCAGACCCCCCGAATACAGAACTGAGACCAGACCCCCCGAATACAGAACTGAGACAAAGACCCCCCGAATACAGAACTGAGACCAGACCCCCCGAATACAGAACTGAGACCAGACCCCCCGAATACAGAACTGAGACAAAGACCCCCCGAATACAGACCCGAGACCAGGCCCCCCGAATACAGACCCGAGACCAGACTCCCCGAATACAGAACTGAGACCAGACCCCCCGAATACAGAACTGAGATAAAGACTCCCCAAATACAGAACTGAGACAAAGACTCCCCGAATACAGAACTGAGACAAAGACTCCCCGAATACAGAACTGAGTCAAAGACCCCCCGAATGCAGAACTGAGACAAAGACCCCCCCGAATACAGAACTGAGACCAGACCCCCCCGAATACAGAACTGAGACCAGACCCCCCCGAATACAGAACTGAGACCAGACCCCCCGAATACAGAACTGAGACAAAGACCCCCCGAATACAGAACTGAGACCAGACCCCCCGAATACAGAACTGAGACAAAGACCCCCCGAATACAGAACTGAGACAAAGACTCCCCGAATGCAGAACTGAGACCAGACCCCCCGAATACAGAACTGAGACAAAGACTCCCCGAATGCAGAACTGAGACCAGACCCCCCCGAATGCAGAACTGAGACAAAGACTCCCCGAATGCAGAACTGAGACCAGACCCCCCGAATACAGAACTGAGACAAAGACTCCCCGAATGCAGAACTGAGACCAGACCCCCCCGAATGCAGAACTGAGACAAAGACTCCCCGAATGCAGAACTGAGACCAGACCCCCCCGAATGCAGAACTGAGACCAGACCCCCCGAATACAGAACTGAGACCAGACCCCCCCGAATACAGAACTGAGACAAAGACCCCCCGAATACAGAACTGAGACAAAGACCCCCCGAATACAGAACTGAGACAAAGACTCCCCGAATGCAGAACTGAGACCAGACCCCCCGAATACAGAACTGAGACAAAGACTCCCCGAATGCAGAACTGAGACCAGACCCCTCCGAATGCAGAACTGAGACAAAGACCCCCCGAATACAGAACTGAGACAAAGACCCCCCGAATACAGAACTGAGACCAGACCCCCCGAACACAGAACTGAGACAAAGACCCCCCGAATACAGAACTGAGACAAAGACCCCCCGAATACAGAACTGAGACAAAGACCCCCCGAATACAGAACTGAGACAAAGACCCCCCGAATACAGAACTGAGACAAAGACCCACCCGAATACAGACCCGAGATCAGGCCCCCCCAATACAGACCCGAGACCAGGCCCCCCGAATACAGACCCAAGACCAGACTCCTCCGAATACAGACCCAAGACCAGACCCCCCCCCCCGAATAAAAGACCTAAGACCAGACCCCCCCCCCGAATACAGACCCGAGACTAGACCCCCCGAATACCGACCCAAAACAAGACCCCCCTGAATGCGGACCCGAGACCAGATCCCCCTGAATACAGATCCGAGACCAGATCCCCCCCCCGAATACAGAACTGAGACCGGACCCCCCGAATGCAGACCCGAGACCGGACCCCCCGAATGCAGACCCGAGACCAGGCCCCCCGAATACAGACCCGAGACCAGACCCCCCGAATACAGACCTGAGACCAGACCCCCCCGAATACAGACCTGAGACCAGGCCCCCCGAATGCAGGATGTAACTCAGGATCAGTAATGTAATGTATGTACACAGTGACTGCACCAGCAGAATAGTGAGTGCAGCTCTGGAGTATAATACAGGATGTAACTCAGGATTAGTAATGTAATGTATGTACATAGTGACTGCACCAGCAGAATAGTGAGTGCAGCTCTGGAGTATAATACAGGATGTAACTCAGGATCAGTAATGTAATGTATGTACACAGTGATTGCACCAGCAGAATAGTGAGTGCAGCTCTGGGGTATAATACAGGATGTACCTCAGGATCAGTAATGTAATGTATGTACACAGTGACTGCACCAGCAGAATAGTGAGTGCAGCTCTGGAGTATAATACAGGAGGTAACTCAGGATCAGTAATGTAATGCATGTACACGGTGACTGCACCAGCAGAATAGTGAGTGCAGCTCTGGAGGATAATACAGGAGGTAACTCAGGATCAGTAATGTAATGTATGTACACAGTGACTGCACCAGCAGAATAGTGAGTGCAGCTCTGGAGTATAATACAGGATGTAACTCACGATCAGTAATGTAATGTATGTACACAGTGACTGCATCAGCAGAATAGTGAGTGCAGCTCTGGAGTATAATACAGGATGTATCTCAGGATCAGTAATGTAATGTGTGTACACAGTGACTGCACCAGCTGAATAGTGAGTGCAGCTCTGGAGTGTAATACAGGATGTAACTCAGGATCAGTAATGTAATGTATGTACACAGTGACTGTACCAGCAGAATAGTGAGTGCAGCTCTGGAGTGTAGTACAGCATGTAACTCAGGATCAGTAATGTAATGTATGTACACAGTGACTGCACCAGCTGAATAGTGAGTGCAGCTCTGGAGTATAATACAGGAGGTAACTCAGGATCAGTAATGTAATGTATGTACACAGTGACTGCACCAGCAGAATAGTGAGTGCAGCTCTGGAGTATAATACAGGATGTAACTCAGGATCAGTAATGTAATGTATGTACACAGTGACTGCACCAGCAGAATAGTGAGTGCAGCTCTGGAGTATAATACAGGATGTAACTCAGGATCAGTAATGTATGTACACAGTGACTCCACCAGCAGAATAGTGAGTGCAGCTCTGGAGTATAATACAGGATGTAACTCAGGATCAGTAATGTAATGTATGTACAGAGTGACAGCACCAGCAGAATAGTGAGTGCAGCTCTGGAGTATAATACAGGATGTAACTCGGGATCAGTAATGTAATGTATGTACACAGTGACTGCACCAGCAGAATAGTGAGTGCAGCTCTGGAGTATAATACAGGATGTACTCAGGATCAGTAGAGGATCAGTAATGTATGTACACAGTGACTCCACCAGCAGAATAGTGAGTGCAGCTCTGGAGTATAATACAGGATGTAACTCAGGATCAGTACAGGATCAGTAATGTAATGTATATACACAGTGACTACACCAGCAGAATAGTGAGTACAGCTCTGGAGTATAATACAGGAGGTAACTCCGGATCAGTAATGTAATGTATGTACACAGTGACAGCACCAGCAGAATAGTGAGTGCAGCTCTGGAGTATAATACAGGATGTAACTCAGGATCAGTACAGGATCAGTAATGCAATGTATATACACAGTGACTGCACCAGCAGAATAGTGAGTGCAGCTCTGGAGTATAATACAGGATGTAACTCAGGATCAGTAATGTAATGTATGTACACAGTGACTGCACCAGCAGAATAGTGAGTGCAGCTCTGGAGTATAATACAGGATGTAACTCAGGGTCAGTAATGTAATGTATGTACACAGTGACTGCACCAGCAGAATAGTGAGTGCAGCTCTGGAGTATAATACAGGATGTAACTCAGGATCAGTAATGTAATGTATGTACACAGTGACTGCACCAGCAGAATAGTGAGTGCAGCTCTGGAGTATAATACAGGATGTAACTCAGGATCAGTACACGATCAGTAATGTATGTACACAGTGACTGCACCAGCAGAATAGTGAGTGCAGCTCTGGAGTATAATACAGGAGGTAACTCAGGATCAGTAATGTAATGTATGTACACAGTGACTGCACCAGCAGAATAGTGAGTGCAGCTCTGGAGTATAATACAGGATGTAGCTCAGGATCAGTAATGTAATGTATGTACACAGTGACTGCACCAGCAGAATAGTGAGTGCAGCTCTGGAGTATAATACAGGATGTAACTCAGGATCAGAAATGTAATGTATGTACACAGTGACTGCACCAGCAGAATAGTGAGTGCAGCTCTGGAGTATAATACAGGATGTAACTCAGGATCAGTAATGTAATGTATGTACACAGTGACTGCACCAGCAGAATAGTGAGTGCAGCTCTGGAGTATAATACAGGATGTAACTCAGGATCAGTAATGTAATGTATGTACACAGTGACTCCACCAGCAGAATAGTGAGTGCAGCTCTGGAGTATAATACAGGATGTAACTCAGGATCAGCACAGGATCAGTAATGTAATGTATGTACAAAGTGACTCCACCAGCAGAATCGTGAGTGCAGCTCTGGAGTATAATACAGGAGGTAACTCATGATCAGTAATGTAATGTATGTACACAGTGACTGCACCAGCAGAATAGTGAGCACAGCTCTGGAGTATAATACAGGATGTAACTCAGGATCAGTAATGTAATGTATGTACACAGTGACTGCACCAGCAGAATAGTGAGTGCAGCTCTGGAGTATAATACAGGATGTAACTCAGGATCAGTACAGGATCAGTAATGTAATGTATGTACACAGTGACTGCACCAGCAGAATAGTGAGTGCAGCTCTGGAGTATAATACAGGATGTAACTCAGGATCAGTACAGGATCAGTAATGTAATGTATGTACACAGTGACTGCACCAGCAGAATAGTGAGTGCAGCTCTGGAGTATAATACAGGATGTAACTCAGGATCAGTAATGTAATGTATGTACACAGTGACTGCACCAGCAGAATAGTGAGTGCAGCTCTGGAGTATAATACAGGATGTAACTCAGGATCAGTAATGTAATGTATGTACACAGTGACTGCACCAGCAGAATAGTGAGTGCAGCTCTGGAGTATAATACAGGATGTAACTCAGGATCAGTAATGTAATGTATGTACACAGTGACTGCACCAGCAGAATAGTGAGTGCAGCTCTGGAGTATAATACAGGATGTAACTCAGGATCAGTACAGGATCAGTAATGTAATGTATGTACACAGTGACTGCACCAGCAGAATAGTGAGTGCAGCTCTGGAGTATAATACAGGATGTAACTCAGGATCAGTAATGTAATGTATGTACACAGTGACTGCACCAGCAGAATAGTGAGTGCAGCTCTGGAGTATAATACAGGATGTAACTCAGGATCAGTAATGTAATGTATGTACACAGTGACTGCACCAGCAGAATAGTGAGTGCAGCTCTGGGGTATAATACAGGATGTAACTCAGGATCAGTAATGTAATGTATATACACAGTGACTGCACCAGCAGAATAGTGAGTGCAGCTCTGGAGTATAATACAGGAGGTAACTCAGGATCAGTAATGTAATGTATATACACAGTGACTGCACCAGCAGAATAGTGAGTGCAGCTCTGGAGTATAATTCAGGAGGTTACATGGGATGAGTAGTGTAATGTATGTACGCTGACCCCCTCTTCTATGTATTATCTGCAGTATATTGCTCCATAGTTGACGTTCCTGTATAGATGCGGCTGGAGAGGTTCGGCCTCATCAGTCTTTTCATCATATTGATTTTGCTGCTGGATTTGGAAGAAAAACCTCTTCTCCGCTCCCGTCCCTCTATGTCGGCTCCTCTGATTCTCGCTCTCTGCAGTCGTATATTGTCGCATTATTGGATCCTTTTACTTTTAGCCAAAAAAAGAAAAAGATTCCACCCTGGGAGCAGAGCCAGACGACTCGCGTCATGAAATAGACGATTATAAATCAATTAGTGGCGGCTTTTCATTAACCTCTGCTGCATAATGTGTTGTTTAATTAACCGCTGTTCTGTGGATGGACGACGCCACGAGATGGGAAGAAAGGGAGCGACAAGACGGACAAGAGATAGCGCGAAGCCGCGAGGGTCTGACGGAGCAACAAGACGGACTAGAGATAGAGCGAAGCCTCGAGGGTCTGACGGAGCGACAAGACGGACAAGAGATAGAGCGAAGCCTGGAGGGTCTGACGGAGCGACAAGACGGACAAGAGATAGAGCGAAGCCTGGAGGGTCTGACGGAGCGACAAAACGGACAAGAGATAGAGCGAAGCCTCGAGGGTCTGATGGAGCGACAAGACGGACTAGAGATAGAGCGAAGCCTCGAGGGTCTGACGGAGCGACAAGACGGACAAGAGATAGAGCGAAGCCTGGAGGGTCTGACGGAGCGACAAAACGGACAAGAGATAGAGCGAAGCCTCGAGGGTCTGATGGAGCGACAAGACGGACTAGAGATAGAGCGAAGCCTCGAGGGTCTGATGGAGCGACAAGGCGGACTAGAGATAGAGCGAAGCCTCGAGGGTCTGACGGAGCGACAAGATGGACTAGAGATAGAGCGAAGCCTCGAGGGTCTGACGGAGCGACAAGACGGACAAGAGATAGAGCGAAGCCTCGAGGGTCAGACGGAGCGACAAAACGGACAAGAGATAGAGCGAAGCCTCGAGGGTCTGACGGAGCGACAAAACGGACAAGAGATAGAGCGAAGCCTCGAGGGTCAGACGGAGCGACAAGACGGACAAGAGATAGAGCGAAGCCTCAAGGGTCAGACGGAGCGACAAAACGGACAAGAGATAGAGCGAAGCCTCGAGGGTCTGACGGAGCGACAAGGCGGACTAGAGATAGAGCGAAGCCTCGAGGGTCTGACGGAGCGACAAGACGGACAAGAGATAGAGCGAAGCCTCGAGGGTCAGACGGAGCGACAAGACGGACAAGAGATAGAGCGAAGCTTCGAGGGTCTGACGCACGTGTACAAGTAGTAATGAGGCATCTGGGGGAGGAGTAATTGTAACGAAGCGTCAGCCGTGAGGTTTACGCTTCACTACTGTTACATCTATGAAATGGATAACGGCATTAACCAGGTTGGGAAAAAACTCATCGGAGAAACACCGAGACCTCCTCCTCCATGTGCGGATCTCTAGCAGCTGGAAAAGCAATGTGACATCACTGATCCTGACCATGGAGCACAAGCCCTGGACCTCGTCATTGCTACCAGCCAGAAATAGGTCCATTCCCAAGATCAATGATGTCATTGCTACCCAAGAGAAAATTATTTATTCCGACAGTGGACCTCACTGACATCATCAACCTCGACAATGGCGCCAGCCCAAAACAGAACCAATCTCTATCCAAAGATCTGCAAACCGTGATGGTTTCAAGCAGAGGAGCAATGGACGGTTAGCGCTGACATCATTGGTTCCAAAAGTGACCATTGTGACCGGTAACAAAGACATGATCCAGTCCCACAATTGACTCCACCTAGTTGATATGATAAAATCGATCCCGACAATAGATCACTCGCTAACTGGTAGTAGTGACATCATGGGGCTCACAACAATAAATGTTATTAATCTTACCCAATCACAGTATATATAAACTAAAGGGAAGACATTTTAAAATTATATAAAAACATACCAAACAATTGTGCAAAAAAACAAAACAACCCGACCCATAGACTAACAGACTAAATGTTGTACGCTAATTACCAATCAAACAGAAAAAAACCCAACCAATAACCTAGGTTATAATCATGGTTCAGCCTCCCATCTACTGTTAGTAGTCGTATTGTCCGAGGTCAGCCTATACCCTCCTAGGTATACCTAAACAAGTAGTATATTGGTTAGATGATTTTCAGTATGACATATATCTATAACCATCCACTCAAAGGAAGATGTCTAGTACCCAATTTGAACTATAACCATCCATTCAGGTGAAAAATGCTTAATGCCGACGCGTTTCGCCACCAACTGTCGTAGCGCCTCTTCAGGGGTAACACAAGTTAACAAGCCAATATATGGTCATGTATAACACATTACAGATAGCAGTTTCTGTTTACGCCACTGAGAAATCAGCATATAAGTCTTCTCCCAGTGTCTCTTGCTGCAGCTTTTATTTAGAGATTCATCTAGTGTTCCCCGTGACCTAAGGAGACAGAAGAGGAGCAGTGGTAGTAGTTCATCTAATATTCCCCATAAAAAAATAAAATAAATAAATTAGCCCGTTCCTCTGTGGCTCATATATTATATAAAAATGAGACCTACGTATAGAGGCTGCTATTCCATCATCATTTATAAACACTCATCAGATCAGAGCCAAATACTCCATTTGATGATATAGACCTGAGTCTGTCCCGCTCCATCCAGGACCCCTCAGGAATGATTTCTCTCCTAGACAAATAAACATAATGTTTTATGGGTTACACTATCGAGCCCCTGGGACACATAAAAAAAAAAGGGGGATTCAGGATATTAAATTCAACTCCAACAGTTTATAATCCTTAAGAGATAAATACCCAAGAGGGTAAAGTTCACGTGATCAATAGCCGCACCGCACTTACATAGAGCCCATAATCAAGAGAGACCGGCGCCATGTACTCCAGGGAATTCTGGAAATAGAAAAGTTGTTTTTTTATTGCTTAAAAAGATATCCCAAGTTAAAAAATTGTATACACCAAGACCCCTTATGGGTCGATAGGTGTACATGACGGCTTCAAACCCTAGCGGTTCAGGGGAAATATTCCCGAACAAGTGAGACATAGAAAAAAGAGAGAGGGGGAGTCCATTGATCATGTGAACTTTACCCTCTTGGGTATTTATCTCTTAAGGATTATAAACTGTTGGAGTTGAATTTAATATCCTGAATCCCCTTTTTTTTTTGTTATTTTTTTCTCCGTGTACTGAGTGTTCCCTTTAATGGGGCATTGGATAGTAGTGGGAAGGTTCATGCGCTCCAGCTTGGGACGCATGGCTCTCGATGCAGGCGCAACTATGTGATGCGCACTAACGCAGGTATAGGGCGTCTGGTTGTGCGTTTCATGTGTGGAGCGCGCGTTATGGTGGCGCACCCTGCGTTTCTGTTTGGGGCGCCTCCTGACTGGCACGTGTGCAGTTGGATGATGTGTTGTGGTGTTGGCGGTCATCTGATCGGCGTACACCGGATGTGTCTGTGGTGTGGCGTTCACTTAGCGCGGTTTGGTGGCGTGCATCGCCGTGATGGTACTGAGCATCGGGATTATGGCCCTTTATGTGCACGACGCTGGCATGAAAATGGTTAAGGAGGGGAAGTGCAACGGTCCTATTGCAAAGGCAGTTTGACCATCAGATTTGGATGATTGGTCCTTGAGGGCTATAAGACACGTCCATGTTCTTAGGTAGGAACCAGGAACATTGTCTCCAGGATCAGGATTGCCCTGTGGGAAGAAAACTTTAAATAGGGGTGCACTTTCATTTATTTGACTTGGTTCCCCCTCTCCTTCTGTGTTCTGTGGATCTGAAACCTTCAGTGTGGAAATATCATTTATTAAGAATCTGGAGTTTTACAGGTAAGCCTGTATTCTTGGGTTTCCTCAAATTGGATACAAGGGAGGGGGTCAGTTTTTCTGATACACCCGCTCTGAGGGTCCAAAGTTAGTTTAATGCTGGGGGAATTTTAGTTTATAAGAACCTTTCATCACTATATGTTTTTATAGGAAAGGAGCGCTGTCCCTGAGTTATAAAGGAAATCATAACTGAGAGATGAAATCTTGATTGTTAGTTCTTGTGTAAAAATACCCTGGAATAAAATATAAAGGAGGAGAGGAGCCGACCTCTGCTGTACGGTAATATGCTTAGTCTGGTGAAGGAGCGGCCTTTTTCTCTTTTTTTTTTTGTGTCCCAGGGGCTCGATAGTGGAACCCATAAAACATTATGTTTATTTGTTTAGGAGAGAAATCATTCCTGAGGGGTCCTGGATGGAGCGGGACAGACTCAGGTCTATATCATCAAATGGAGTATTTGGCTCTGATCTGATGAGTGTTTATAAATGATGATGGAATAGCAGCCTCTATACGTAGGTCTCATTTTTATATAATATATGAGCCACAGAGGAACGGGCTAATTTATTTATTTATTTATTTATTTATTTATTTTATTTTTTTATGGGGAATATTAGATGAACTACTACCACTGCTCCTCTTCTGTCTCCTTAGGTCACGGGGAACACTAGATGAATCTCTAAATAAAAGCTGCAGCAAGAGACACTGGGAGAAGACTTATATGCTGATTTCTCAGTGGCGTAAACAGAAACTGTTATCTGTAATGTGTTATACATGACCATATATTGGCTTGTTAACTTGTGTTACCCCTGAAGAGGCGCTACGACAGTTGGTGGCGAAACGCGTCGGCTTTAAGCATTTTTCACCTGAATGGATGGTTATAGTTGAAATTGGGTACTAGACATCTTCCTTTGAGTGGATGGTTATAGATATATGTCATACTGAAAATCATCTAACCAATATACTACTTGTTTAGGTATACCTAGGAGGGTATAGGCTGACCTCGGATAATACGACTACTAACAGTAGATAGTTTGATTGGTAATTAGTGTACAACGTTTAGTCTGTGGGTCGGGTTGTTTTGTTTTTTTGCACAATTGTTTGGCATGCTTTTAACTTTATACCTTAATAAATATATAATTTTAAAATGTCTTCCCTTTAGTTGATATAGTAGTGACATCATCAATCTTGACGACAGACCTCCCTCTAGCAGGTAGTAATGACATCATTGACCTTGACGACAGACCTCCCTCCAGCTGGTAGTAATGACATCATTGACCTGGACGACAGACCTCCCTCCAGCTGGTAGTAATGACATCATTGACCTTGACGACAGACCTCCCTCTAGCTGGTAGTAATGACATCATTGACCTTGACGATAGACCTCCCTCTAGCTGGTAGTAATGACATCATTGACCTGGACGATAGACCTCCCTCCAGCTGGTAGTAATGACATCATTGACCTTGACGATAGACCTCCCTCTAGCTGGTAGTAATGACATCATTGACCTGGACGATAGACCTCCCTCCAGCTGGTAGTAATGACATCATTGACCTTGACGACAGACCTCCCTCTAGCTGGTAGTAATGACATCATTAACCTTGACCATAGACCTCCCTCTAGCTGGTAGTAATGACATCATTAACTTTGACCATAGACCTCCCTCTAGCTGGTAGTAATGACATCATTGACCTTGACGATAGACCTCCCTCTAGCTGGTAGTAATGACATCATTGACCTTGACGATAGACCTCCCTCTAGCTGGTAGTAATGACATCATTGACCTTGACGACAGACCTCCCTCCAGCTGGTAGTAATGACATCATTGACCTTGACGACAGACCTCCCTCTAGCTGGTAGTAATGACATCATTAACCTTGACCATAGACCTCCCTCTAGCTGGTAGTAATGACATCATTAACTTTGACCATAGACCTCCCTCTAGCTGGTAGTAATGACATCATTGACCTTGACGATAGACCTCCCTCTAGCTGGTAGTAATGACATCATTGACCTTGACGATAGACCTCCCTCTAGCTGGTAGTAATGACATCATTGACCTTGACGATAGACCTCCCTCTAGCTGGTAGTAATGACATCATTGACCTTGACGATAGACCTCCCTCTAGCTGGTAGTAATGACATCATTGACCTGGACGATAGACCTCCCTCTAGCTGGTAGTAATGACATCATTGACCTTGACGATAGACCTCCCTCTAGCTGGTAGTAATGACATCATTGACCTGGACGATAGACCTCCCTCCAGCTGGTAGTAATGACATCATTGACCTTGACGACAGACCTCCCTCTAGCTGGTAGTAATGACATCATTAACCTTGACCATAGACCTCCCTCTAGCTGGCAGTAATGACATCATTAACCTTGACCATAGACCTCCCTCTAGCTGGTAGTAATTCATTGACCTTGACCATAGACCTCCCCCTAGTTGGTAGTAATGACATCATTGACCTCGACGATAGACCTCCCTCTAGCTGGTGGTAGTGACATCATTGACCTTGACGATAGACCTCCCTCTAGCTGCTAGTAGTGACATCATTGACCTTGACGATAGGACTTCCTGGAAGCAATGACATCATTAATTTTGACAATGGCCTCTCCAGTTTCCAGTAACAAAACACATCATCCCATGAAGGTAGTGCCCATCTCCATCTGCAGGTTGGGAGCAGTGACATCATCAAATGTACTGATTGACCTTCCTCTAGCTGCTCGTGATGACATCATTGATCGCTTTGTCTGCTCGTGATGACATCATCTATTCTGACAATTAACCTCTTTCTGACTTGTAGCAGTGACATCCTCAACCTTGACAGTAGACCTCCCTATAGTTGTTCTAATGACATCATCAAGTAGACAATGGACTCTCCAGTTCCCAGCAGTGAAACATTCTCTCCCTCCATTGAATGATGTTTCCACAGGTCTGCAAACCAGTAATGGTTTCATGCAGCGATGGAATAGACCCCACTGGCCGGGAGCAATAACATCATTGATCCCAATAATTGCCCCCAACAGCTGGTAGTAATGACATCATCAAATCTTACAATTGACCCCCCCCCCCCTTTAACTAGTAGTGATGTCATAATCTATTCTGAAATTAACCTAATAGAAATTACATCAATCTAGTCAATGGTTCTTTCACTTGTTTCTAGCGATGACGTCACTTATTCTGCCCTACCTCTATCTGTAGGAATGACATCATCGATCTTAACAATGAAATCTCCCGTTTCCCAGCAGTGAAGCAGTCACTCCCTTTATGGGACTGTATTTACAGCCACCACTAGAGGGAGCTTAGGAGCAGTGTATGCAATAAGCTCGAGCGCTCCCTCTAGTGGTGGCTGCAGGCAGCATTAAATCCTTGACTTCCCTTCACATTGCCAAGAGTTTAAGCTCTGACCGCTTTAAGGAAACTAATCAGCGCATAGTTGGAAATTAAATAGTCGTCTTTCACTGCACCGTCTCCTGTGCAAATATAAAAAAAAATGGAATCTGGAATTAGTTTTTTTAATTTAAGCCGATATCAGCGCTGGGAACCTCCGCACAGCGATTAGGACACCAATTGTTTTCCCATTCTGCACAGTAAGTCACCGGCCAGTCAGTGATATAGAGAAATGTCGCCCACCTTAAAATTGAATGCGCTTATCAGAAAATGAAACAGCAGAATAAAAGCCGCAGCTGGAAGCCATGTGTCCGGTGCAATAATGCCAAGAGTTGTAACGCACGGAGGATGCAATGAATGAGCCGGAGCTGGAGCGGCCGTCAGTCTGAGGAGCAATCGCCATTTATTAATAGCGGTGAGCGACACAGATGTAATGTACCGATATACAGGTGCATCTCACAAAATTAGAATATCATCAAAAAGTCAATTTATTTCAGTTCTTCAATACAAAAAGTGAATCTCCTATATTATATAGAGTCATTACACACAGAGGGATCTATTATATAGAGTCATTACACACAGAGGGATCTATTATATAGAGTCATTACACACAGAGGGATCTATTATATAGAGTCATTACACACAGAGGGATCTATTATATAGAGTCATTACACACAGAGGGATCTATTATATAGAGTCATTACACACAGAGGGATCTATTATATAGAGTCATTACACACAGAGGGATCTATTATATAGAGTCTTTACACACAGAGTGATCTATTATATAGAGTCATTACACACAGAGTGATCTATTATATAGAGTCATTACACACAGAGGGATCTATTATATAGAGTCATTACACACAGAGTGATCCATTTCACGTGTTTATTTCTGTTAATGTTGATGATTATGGATTACAGCCAATGAAAACACAAAAGTCATTATCTCAGTAAATTAAAATAATTAACAAAAAACACCTGCAAAGGCTTCCAAAGTGTTTAAAAAGGTCCCTTAGTCTGTTTCAGTAGGCTCCTTAATCATGGAGAAGACTGCTGACTTGACAGATGTCCAGAAGGCAGTCATTGACACACTCCACACTCCACGGCCTGGAGCTCCTATTGCACCGCAGGCCGCAGCATCTATTGTACCACAGGTCGCAGCATCTATTGTACCACAGGTCGCAGCATCTATTGCTCCGCAGTGAGCAGTTTATATTAGTATATTGTATTACAGCCATCAGCAGCTTAGAAGGAATTGAAAAAAAAGTTAAGGGGAAAAAATAATTTGCTGGACATTTTTAGTAACCAATCCGGACTTTAAGCTCCACAGTGTCCACAGCGGAGACGATTGCAGGAGACTTTCCCATAGTATAAACAGGATGAGAATTATTTGGATATTTTGTTGCCACCGGGTCGTTTTCTTTTCCTCACCCACATCCGGGGCTTCCAGAATATTCTGCTTGCGGTTATGTTGCCTCCAGTCCTGATTGTGGAAGCTCTGTCCTCTGACCCTACATCTTTGGCCGCTTCTCAACATTATTCCTACCATCCCCAGATAATCAGACAAAGAAATACAATGAAATAAAGCGTCAGATTGTAACGTGTCCTAATTTATTTATTGCAGGATCCAGACGTCATTAACACTTCACTGCCTGTAGAATATGGGCCGCTCATTGAGGAGGAGGAAAAGGTCCCTACTCGGACTGAAGATCCCGATGTGATCCCTCCACTCCTGGTGACACCTGAGAAGGCCGGAAGAGAAGTCAGACATGGTCTTCAGTCTCCACCTCCTGTGCCGACAGTCCGGAAGGTCCCCAATAAAGTCCACGCTGAATCGCAGGGTCGTCCAGATCCCAGACAGCCTCCCGAAGGAGGGCATGAGAAAATGACTTTGGCTCAAGCCAACCCACCCCCAGAACTACAGAGCACGAGAGGATCCAGGAACAAACCTACCAATCTTTGGAACCCTACCTATGGCTCATGGTTTACTGGAAAAACGGTAGACAAAAACATTGCTCCTCCAGAAAAGCCAGTCCCCGACAGAGAGAATAACGCTCCTGAGGGAGGTTGTCCAGCTGCCCCCAGGATTACTGCTGGGAGACTCCCAGGCTCCTCCGTCCTTCTGGAGCCATCTACGCTGACTTCAAATGTTCAGGAAGTGCCTCTGTTTCGGCTGCGTCACTTTCCATGTGGCAAAGTGAATTATGGCTATCAGCAGCAGGGCCTTCCTGTAGAAACACCAGTGCCCCCATGTCCCACCAAACACAGAGACTTCATCCCCAGGAGCAAGAGTAACCCAAGTCAGGAGAACGTCTAGTACCTCCTACTGCCATCTCTTACTGGGGACAACTTGGGTTATGGCCAAACTTATCTGAAGAAACGCCAATAACAGACTTTTCTAATATGTGCCAAACATTTCATCGTCATTCCAGATGACCACACGCCACCACCGTTCATGGATATCATGGTTGCCTTGCAGATGTCAACACAGGACCTTGCTGTCCGACAAAACCAGATACTACTACCCAAACCGTACTGGAATACAATACCTATAGCACTGAGCACAACCAGAACCAGTCACGACCATTCCTGACTCACGAAGCCTCGTGGTGACTCCAGAATGAAGAGCGAAGTCATGAGTTCTCTGCTGAACCCCCATGGTTCCGAATATTGACTTTGAGGTCCCATGTAGATAATCTCCGTTCTTTCCAATTAGGTGTTGACCTCAAGGTTTAAAATGAAACGGGAGGGAAATACGTCCAAAATTAATTCAAGTTCAACATTTTTGGAATGGGTTATAACATGGCGTGCAGGTCAAAAACACTGGATGGTGAAGATTGCTGAAGATCTGATCCGAGACATCTGCAGGGACAAAAATAAGGGGAGGTTGGTCTGAACCGTAACCTGGGCTATAAAATGTGAGCAAATATTGGTTGTCATGAGTTTTACAGTCTCTTTTTCTTGCGTAAAACAAGAGCGGCCAACTTTTCTTGACGCGTTAGGAAAAAAAAGCCTGTAACTGTAGCACTTAAAAATGGTGGCCAGACACCGTCATCATTTGGTATCTCATTCATTCAGTTTTCTTCTTGCTTCAACCATTCTCCATTTTTCACCAAGGACTGAAAAATTGCTAAGTCCTAGCTGCCATGCAAAGCCATACTGCTACCTCAAGCTTTTCGTAACTCGCCTCGGATCTGATATTCTACGGGACGCCGGGCACTTGAAAGGCCAATGCGAGGATAGGAATTGGTTTCCCCCCCAAGTTAAAAAAAAAAAAAAATAATAAGTAGTAGTATTGGAAACATAAAATGTCACCTCCAGTTCCTACATATTCAATGATTAAATGCTACAATAATTAGCAAAAATATCAAACGAGAAAACGACCAATTATCCTAGTCAATTATGTCTACGGTCTCGTGGTCATCTCAAGCATCCCTCAAGATTCCTTCATGTCTACCATAGATCTATCCAAACTCTTTGCCACCCCCAATAGGACGGATTTAGAAAACGAATCGGTGGGAAACAACTGAAATAATAAAATATAAAATATGGCTGTCGATTTATGTATCTTTCAAGGCCGATCGTCCATAGAAGAAGGTCATCAGGTTTTCTTCTAAGGGGTTTACAAGGACTTTTTTTTTTTTTAAACTGGCCATAATAAAGAAATAAGTGTTATCTTCCAGTGCCAGCACTCCTTCCCAGTTCGTGGCCTCAGCTGAATGGTTGAGACGTCATCGCTTCTGGTCCAGTCGGAGAGTCGGGAGTGCGGAGATGTAAGTAACACTTATTTCTTTATTTTATAATGACCGGTTTGGGAAAAAAAAAGTCCTGAAACCTTAAAAGAAAAGTTCGTAAAATTACTGCAGAGGAAGTTTTTTTCTCGTTGGACGGATGTGCCTGAATTTTGTAGCCCGACAACCGGACCAAAAATGGCCGTAAGGAGCAAAAAAAAAAACCCTGAATACCCCTCCGTCTGAGTAAAGGGAAGGATTGCGTTGGCTCGGGGGATTTCAAGGACACAACAGTCGTCGGTGCCGGTGAGGTCTTCATGGCAGTGGCTTCCCTCATTCAGACGCCTGCTTTTCTCACATCTGAGAAAAACAGTCCAGTTATTTCGATCAGAGTGTGATCCGAGTGTCATCATGGAAAAATAAAAGTTTCTCCACCTCTTCCTGTCAGACAGTCCATGATAATCGGTCCTAACTCTGATGTCATCCGATGGGAGGTCGATTGTTTTCACAGGCCCATAGACTTGCATTGACGATTTTCATCCGACCATTAGATCAAAAATTCGGACATGTCTCTGAGATTTTCCGCCTGCTGCAAAAAAAAATCATGGACGTGTGAATGGCCTCATAGACTATCAGAGATACGAGAGCACAGAGAGGTCGTATCTTGGAGGAAATGCCTCCAATGAAAGGCAGAAATACTATGGGAGTAGAGTCTTCCTTGCGTCATTATTACTAGTAGTTAACAACCTGATTTATTCCTCGGCCATTAACTGCTTTCCTTATAGAGGAATAATCGAACACTAAATCATATGTTACTTTATCAATCATTGATCGATATATGACTGTGTAGCCTCCATGATCATTGGTGTCAATGGCGGCATCTCTCAGTTCCAACAGTTCCCACTGGCGTGTGGTTTCTCGTTAGTCCGGGGTCAGTCACGTCACGGGCTTAATTAGGTGGTGTGAACAAGGCAATGAAATATTCCGACAGAAGGTAACCTCGTAGATGAAGAGCACAACAAACATGCTCTTCTCAAAGATCTCGCTTACTTTCCCCGTCCCAGCGGCTTAGAGGAGAAAGACGATGAATTCGCTGAATCATATTTTGCCTCCAGTGACACCTTTGAGTCTGTTATTAACATTTCTCGCCTCGGGCTGCGCTTTCTGCTCTTCAAACCCTTAAACTTCCTTGGGGACACCCAACTTCTAAGTGATGAGCCTGAAGTGGAATTAATGGTAAAAGCAACAAGAGCTTGGCTGAAAAATAAAGTTCACTGTAGTCAAGTTAAGCAAAAACTTTGTAAAAAAAAAAGTACAAAGTTACGGCACAATCCTCCCAAACCCAATGACGGCTCCATCCCCGTTGTTCCGCTCTCAGTCACTTCTTTGTCGTCCTTTAATTCTAGAATCTCTGCCGTCTCGAGCTCTCGCTTTGCTTCTCTGAGCCGACTAAACACCCGACCATCTTACCAACTATTCAGTTCTGCCTTCTTCCAGCCCTTCCTCAAAAACTGGCCCCCCAGAACACTGCTCTGGTTCTTGAGCACCTCTTCTAAGTTTTACATCTTCTTCCCGCAGCTTTTTGGTTTCTTTCCCAAGAACTTAGATGTACATCATGTAATCTCCGACTCTTGCCGAGTGCATCAAAAGTTGGGTGGCTGCGACCATCACACCGGAGAGTTTCTTCCCACTTTTTGGCATCTACCAGTCTTCCTCAGAGACATTGCCTCTGTAGGTACCAGATCAAGTGTCGTGGACTCTACAAATGAACAAGACCTTGGCATACTCCGGTGACTGGTCCAAATATACCAACACCACTCAAGTTTCCACATTTTCCTCCATATCAACCACAGTTCTATTCAGTTTCTTTGCCAATTCCATCCAGAATAGGAAAAATTTGGGGGGAAAAAAAAAGTTTGTAGGAAATGACAAATAACATATACAGTGCAGAAAATAAGTATATATGCCGATTAATTGTGTAAGAATCTTACAATGTGATTTTCTGGATTTATTCTTAGATTCTGTCTCTCATAGGTGAAGTGACCAACGATACAAATTACCGACCTCCATTCTGTGTAGGTGGGAAAACTTGCAAAATCGGCCGTGTATCAAATACTTATTTTCCCCACTGTATGAACAATAGACCTTTTTGATGTCACAATGTACTTGTACATTTCTTTAGCGCATTTTCAGGTCGGGTTCCTGAGTGTACTTGAATGAAAAAAAGCCGGTCCGCGCACATACCTTAACTTTCTTCCTTCATCAAATCTTTTGGAGAACTCCGGCTCCCGGCGGCCTCCTTCTCTGTGTTACATACAGAGCAGCCGGAGAGGTTTGATACAATTTTTAGCAGGTAGAAAAAAAATATGTGATACAAAGTTTGAGAGATTATTAAAGACTCAAATGTAACATTTATCACTCAGGGGAGATCCATGTTATCTCTGCAGGGGGTAAAACATGGAGGTGGATGGGAAGTCTACAGAGACAACATTGGAAAACGTTAGGGACCATGGAGGGGGGTCTACAGGGGCAATAATGGAGACAATGAGCAGGGATTGGGGTCTTATTGGGAAATGTGAGAAAGTATGTAGGGAGGTCTACAGAGACAATATTGCACAGTATGAAGAAAGCAGATGTGGAGATACAGTATTGCAAACCACAAGAAGCATGGAAAGGGCGTCTAGGTGGACAATATTAGAAGATATAAGGCAGATTTGGGGGTGTACAGAGACAATACTAAACATGAACGGCCACTGTACACAATACTGGAACACGGAAGAAAGTGTTGAGGTGTGAAATGATCAGAAACCTCGTGGGAAGCCATTGTGAGGCACGGAAGGAGGTCTGCCGAGACGAGATTAGAAACCATAGGCAAGCATGGAGGGAGGTCTGCCGAGACGAGATTAGAAACCATAGGCAAGTATGGAGGGAGGTCTGCCGAGACGAGATTAGAAACCATAAGCAAGCATGGAGGGAGGTCTGCCGAGACGAGATTAGAAACCATAGGCAAGCGTGGAGGGAGGTCTGCCGAGACGAGATTAGAAACCATAAGCAAGCATGGAGGGAGGTCTGCCGAGACGAGATTAGAAACCATAGGCAAGCGTGGAGGGAGGTCTGCCGAGACGAGATTAGAAACCATAAGCAAGCATGGAGGGAGGTCTGCCGAGACGAGATTAGAAACCATTAGCAAGCGTGGAGGGAGGTCTGCCGAGGCGAGATTATAAACCATAGGCAAGCATGGAGGGAGGTCTGCCGAGGCGAGATTATAAACCATAGGCAAGCATGGAGGGAGGTCTGCCGAGGCGAGATTAGAAACCATAAGCAAGCATGGAAGGAGGTCTGCCGAGGCGAGATTAGAAACCATAGGCAAGCGTGAAGGGGGGGCTGCCGAGACGAGATTAGAAACCATAAGCAAGCATGGAAGGAGGTCTGCCGAGACGAGATTAGAAACCATTAGCAAGCGTGGAGGGAGGTCTGCCGAGGCGAGATTAGAAACCATAGGCAAGCGTGAAGGGGGGGCTGCCGAGACGAGATTAGAAACCATTAGCAAGCGTGGAGGGAGGTCTGCCGAGGCGAGATTATAAACCATAGGCAAGCGTGGAGGGAGGTCTGCCGAGGCGAGATTATAAACCATAGGCAAGCATGGAGGGAGGTCTGCCGAGGCGAGATTAGAAACCATAAGCAAGCATGGAAGGAGGTCTGCCGAGACGAGATTAGAAACCATTAGCAAGCGTGGAGGGAGGTCTGCCGAGGCGAGATTAGAAACCATAGGCAAGCGTGAAGGGGGGGCTGCCGAGACGAGATTAGAAACCATAAGCAAGCGTGGAGGGAGGTCTGCCGAGGCGAGATTAGAAACCATAGGCAAGCGTGGAGGGAGGTCTGCCGAGACGAGATTAGAAACCATAAGCAAGCGTGGAGGGAGGTCTGCCGAGACGAGATTAGAAACCATAAGCAAGCGTGGAGGGAGGTCTGCCGAGACGAGATTAGAAACCATAAGCAAGCGTGGAGGGAGGTCTGCCGAGACGAGATTAGAAACCATAAGCAAGCATGGAGGGAGGTCTGCCGAGACGAGATTAGAAACCATAAGCAAGCATGGAGGGAGGTCTGCCGAGGCGAGATTAGAAACCATAAGCAAGCATGGAGGGAGGTCTGCCGAGGCGAGATTAGAAACCATAAGCAAGCATGGAGGGAGGTCTGCCGAGGCGAGATTAGAAACCATAGGCAAGTATGAAGGGAGGTCTGCCGAGGCGAGATTAGAAACCATAAGCAAGCATGGAGGGAGGTCTGCCGAGGCGAGATTAGAAACCATAAGCAAGCAGGGATGGAAGGCTACACTTACAATGTTTGGACTGGAGCTGAATTTTGACTTCTGTAACTGAAGATTTAAGAGCTGATACAATGTTGCTTGGAGTTGTTCGGCCTTCAATTACCTAATACAACCTTTGATTCTCCTCTTAGATTAGATCAGATTCTTCCCATCTTCCACCAAAGTACCACAGTCCCTCCCAGTATGTAATATACACAGGGGCCAGTAATGTTTCACTGTGTGCAGTGTTTCCAGCAGCTCTGTGTCCTGCCTGTGAAGGAAGCAGCTCCATCCTCCCCTCTCACAGCAGTTTATGGCGGAGGAGGCCGCTGTCATCTATGTAGGATTTAATAGAAATAGAATCTTTCTAGTTCAAGGTTCGGCTTTGCTTTTCCTCCGCGGAGCAGCACTGCTCTTGTCCATGGCTTATGTCTAGTATTGCAGATCATCTCTATTGAGGTCAATGAGACTTAGCTGTGTCGTCACTGCATTCTTGGTCTTCTATCCTTTGGATTACGATATCGGAGAGAAGACGACACAGGACAGGATGTTTGTGTCTTAACATACTCTAACCTTTATTACAAAACACAGGGCTAATATACACCTTGAAGGCAGGAAACGGATTTGCCATATATGGTTCGATTATACAGTTTAGCTGAACAAGCGAAAAAAGCTAGTTTCTGTATGCTTTAAAATATTTAATTAGACTTATCTGGTTAGCAAGGCCATTTTATCTTCTTGCAAGAACACATTATTGCTACAAGATGAAATATCTGGCCAGGGAGTACATGTTATCTTTTTAGCAAGGACACGCTATTGATACAAGAAAGAACATTTCAGCTTGCTGTTTTTTTTTTTTACCTAAAATAACTGTCAGACTTATATAGCATAGATGGGGCCTTTAAACTTGAGGGACTCCATCTTCTGCTATAACAGCTGCAAACACCGGACACAGCCCATGGACAAAAGGTTCTGTTTTCAGAGGGGGGAAAAAAAAGCGGATCCTTTTTCCCAATCCTGGCCATCCCCTTCCAGAAATACATGTAACTCCAGGTAGAGGGAGCGGAGCCGCAACTAAAATCAGACTTTCCACCCTCTCTGCAATGTTCGGGAGAAAAGAGAGGAAAGCAAAGAATTGGCAAACCTGTGCAGTACCCAAACCTCCCCCTGGGGGGCAGCACTTTTAGGTGGTTTTGTTGAGTGACCCTGAGATGATCTCTCATAAGAAATGTCCTCACTATCCAAGTGCACATTAAGGGGCGGGTAACCAAGTCTGAATGGGCGCGTCCTGGAAATCGGGGTCATGGCCACAGAAGATAAGTTGTGGCTCTGTGCTTCGTGCACCATGACCACCAATCTCTGACATCGATGCCTGACAATGGTGAACTCAAACCCTTATCCGCTTTATCACGCATTCATTGTCGTCCACATCATGCCTTATACTCCAGTCACATCCAGAGCTGCAGCCAGTGTTCGGCGGGTTGCGACTTTAATTTAGGCTAATGGAGGGAATTTGGTTCAGCAGCGACGATCCTTAGTTATGTACTGACCCGAGTTATATCATCTATGAGAACTCCACTCACACCGAAAGCAGCATCCACAGCTCTGCTTTCCTGTTAGCTCTCAGGACCTCGTCTCCCGCTGCTGCTCTCCGCTCTGCGGTATTAGACAGATTCCAATAAAAATTTCAATGCAGCTCTAGATGTGAGCGGAGTAAAAGACGTGATGTAAGTTCAGAGCAATTCAACAGTTTGCGCATCTAGAACGGAGATTACTCCTTGTGACGGATCCTCATCTGTCCTGAAAGACGCCAGTCAGAGACGCCAGTCAGACGCCACATTATTTTTATGGGGCCTAATAGGGAGCTGTGATCCGCAGGAGCCCGAGAGGTGCAGCCAATGTCACCATGATGGGGGAGAGGGACGACAGAAGTTCTAGGGAAGAGAGAAATACAAAGTATGTGAACCCCCCCCCCCCCATCTCTCCCTCCCCCAATTTACTGTATATCATCTACAATGAGAAATATTCTGTAATTCCACAGAGCATGTCTGCAGCAGAGAAGGGTGGACAGAGATTACAGGGTGAAGTTCTGTTAAATGTAACAAAAGAAGATTCAGGTTTGTAACCATTTTCCAGTTTATATATAGAATGTATCTAACATCAGTCACTTTGGAAATACAGGATGTAACTCAGGATCAGTAATGTATTATACCCCAGAGCTGCACTCACTATTCTGCTGGTGCAGTCACTGTGTACATACATTACATTACTGATGCTGAGTTACATCCTGTATTATACTCCAGAGCTGTGCTCACTATTCTGCTGGTGCAGTCACTGTGTACATACATTACATTACTGATCCTGAGTTACCTCCTGTATTATACTCCAGAGCTGCACTCACTATTCTGCTGGTGCAGTCACTGTGTACATACATTATATTACTGATGCTGAGTTACATCCTGTATTATACTCCGGAGCTGCACTCACTATTCTGCTGGTGCAGTCACTGTGTACATACATTACATTACTGATCATGAGTTACATCCTGTATTATACTGCAGAGCTGCACTCACTATTCTGCTGGTGCAGTCACTGTGTACATACATTACATTACTGATCCTGAGTTACATCCTGTATTATACTGCAGAGCTGCACTCACTATTCTGCTGGTGCAGTCACTGTGTACATGCATTACATTACTGATCCTGAGTTACATCCTGTATTATACTCCAGAGCTGCACTCACTATTCTGCTGGTGCAGTCACTGTGTACATACATTACATTACTGATCCTGAGTTACATCCTGTATTATACTCCAGAGCTGCACTCACTATTCTGCTGGTGCAGTCACTGTGTACATACATTAGTGAGTGCAGCTCTGGAGTAAAATACAGGATGTAACTCAGGATATGTAATGTAATCACCAGCAGAATAGCGAGTGCAGCTCTGGAGGATAACAGAGGATTAGTAATATGGCTACAAGGTGACACAATTGATGTAGATTCCTTCTATAAATGAACCGTTCACAGGTGGACAAACCCTTTAAGCATTTTCATACATTCAGGTTACTACATAAGTCTCCTGGTACCAGTCACTTCCCTCTCGCCTTCGGCCTTGTTCATACTATGACATAATGTCCGCCGCTGTCATCGCCATCGTGTACAGAAGCTTTGAGGACATCTGCTTAATATAAAGCAGTTTATGCAACATTGTTTCTATGGGGCTGCCCAGATCAGGGATAATATATAACGACCTGGGACATATGTACAGTATTATATATAGGACTGTCGCATTCTATCGCTATTTTGTATCCATTCCTGTGTTTGTCTTGTATCTGCGCATGGAGAATAATAAATGCTCTACACCATCACATCTTGTGCTTTGTGTCATTGTCTTATTGCACCTCCCCACGTGCGTCACAGAATCCCACCTAAAACCCCCTAACTGTCCGTAACCACGGAGACACATGGGTCTGCATGAAAGCTGTAAACCCAAAACAGCAGGAAATCCTTAATGAGAAAGAGTCTGTCAGCACAAACAGACTGTTCAAACCAAGCACAGGCGCTCAGTACTCTCCTGTCATGGGCAAACCGATCAAAGCCTGAGCTGTCACTCAAGGAGGAGAAGGGCGGAGACCGATGGAGAACAAGTAGGTGGGAAAGTGCAGGGAACTGTTTGGCCACGCCAAGGATCCCCCGAGCGTCTGTGCTTGGTTTGAACAGTCATTTTCTGCTGACAGATTCCCTTCGAGCGCAAATGCTTCATTTTAGATGCATTCGAGAAATAGATGATTTTTTTTGCGAAAGTTTTCACGCCCTTTATGTCCTCCACTGTTTGTTGCAATTTCATAAACTGGATGAAGCTGTAAATTTACTCGATAGAAAAAAATAGAAAGAAACATTTCACGATTCCCCTAAATAAATGAGCGGCATTAGTAAACCCGCGGCTGCGATATTAAGATCCAGACGGCGCGGTTTGACCTTCTCGCTCCTCGGCCGCTTCACGCTGCCGAAAGACAGCAGAGGATGGCGGCTTCTCGTGTGGTGACTGAAGAGAGCGAGGCCGGGAATATATTAGTCTGGTCTGCACAGCAAATGTCAGACTGCTCTACTCACATCCAAAGCTGCACCCAAAGTTCTCCTGGTTCCTGTCTGGCATTTGCAGGTCATCTACCCTCTACAGTACTATACACATTGTCTTTATTGGTCTCATTGGCGCTTGAGACCCCAGAATATGCACTGGTAACATGAAAACAGCAGAATTGTGAATGCAGCTCTTGTTGGCCCTATTCAGACACAGCGAGGATTAATGTCTCCAGGGTCGCTGCATTGTCTGTTGGAGTCTGTGGTCGTCTAAACTTCACCTTCCGGCTCCGGCTGCTGCCGTCGTCGATCCTCCTTATAACACACCATCTTCGAGAAATCCTCCAGAGATCTGGCGGCTTTCACATTGGAAGGTGAGACACTGCCAACGTGGAGCTGACGGGCGCTGCCAGCTATCGGCAGGTAGGGGGCACCGCTCAGACTACACAGGCTTCATATGCAGTCGTGTAACCATAGAGACAAAGTTCTGCACGGCAGCTGTAGACGGAGAACGGCAGGTGTTTAAATTATTAGGAAAATTGATTCATTTCAGCAATAGAAAGATAAATAATAATAATAATAATAATGTATGCGTCCATACCCATAGAAACGGAAGGGCGAGTAGTGACACGTGCAGGACTCTGTCTGTGCTGCAATACTCCATGCAGGCACTGTTCACACTGCAGTATTGTCCTGGCTGCAGAGGAGAGCGCTGCATCATGCATCCACCTCCAGCTAGAGCCAATGCTCTCCAGTAACGGGGCTCAGGCCGGAGGATTCAGGGAGTCGGCATTCCCTTCTGCTGCCTATTTCTACTATCCATCCCAGTACTAGCTCTGCTACATCTAGTCTCCACTACATCTCTGCTGTTCTTGATCTGCTACATCTAGTCTCCACTACAACAACTCTGCCATTCCAACTCTGCTACATCTAGTCTTCACTACATCTCTGCCATTCCAGCTCTGCTACATCTAGTCTTCACTACAACAACTCTGCCATTCCAGCTCTGCTACATCTAGTCTCCACTACAACAACTCTGCCATTCCAGCTCTGCTACATCTAGTCTTCACTACATCTCTGCCATTCCAACTCTGCTACATCTAGTCTCCACAACATCTCTGCCATTCCAGCTCTGCTACATCTAGTCTTCACTACAACAACTCTGCCATTCCAGCTCTGCTACATCTAGTCTCCACTACATCTCTGCTGTTCTTGATCTGCTACATCTAGTCTCCACTACAACAACTCTGCCATTCCAACTCTGCTACATCTAGTCTTCACTACATCTCTGCCATTCCAGCTCTGCTACATCTAGTCTTCACTACAACAACTCTGCCATTCCAGCTCTGCTACATCTAGTCTCCACTACAACAACTCTGCCATTCCAGCTCTGCTACATCTAGTCTTCACTACATCTCTGCCATTCCAACTCTGCTACATCTAGTCTTCACTACATCTCTGCCATTCCAGCTCTGCTACATCTAGTCTCCACTACATCTCTGCCATTCCAGCTCTGCTACATCTAGTCTTCACTACAACAACTCTGCCATTCCAGCTCTGCTACATCTAGTCTCCACTACATCTCTGCTGTTCTTGATCTGCTACATCTAGTCTCCACTACAACAACTCTGCCATTCCAACTCTGCTACATCTAGTCTTCACTACATCTCTGCCATTCCAGCTCTGCTACATCTAGTCTCCACTACATCTCTGCCATTCCAGCTCTGCTACATCTAGTCTCCACTACATCTCTGCTGTTCTAGCTCTGCTACATCTAGTCTCCACTACAAGAACTCTGCCATTCCAGCTCTGCTACATCCAGTCTCCACTTCAACAACTCTGCCATTCCAGCTCTGCTACATCCAGTCTCCACTTCAACAACTCTGCCATTCCAGCTCTGCTACATCTAGTCTCCACTACATCTCTGCTGTTCTAGCTCTGCTACATCCAGTCTCCACTTCAACAACTCTGCCATTCCAGCTCTGCTACATCTAGTCTCCACTACATCTCTGCCATTCGAGCTCTGCTACATCTAGTTTCCATTACATCTGTGCTGCTCTAGCTCTGCTACATCTAGTCTTCACTACAACATCTCTGCCATTCCAGCTTTGCTACATCTAATCTCCAGTTCCACTGCTCTTCTCTGCTACAGCAGCTTGGCTCTGCTACATCATTTACACTGCTTCGTACCGACTCTTCCCTGTGCTGCACCAGCACCACCGGTCCGTGCTGTTTAACATTTCCCCCTCCAGAGGATTCATCTCACCAAGGAAGAAATGAGCTCGCCCCCTGCTGGATACAATGTGATGCTGCACTTTTCTTTCCGGTGTTGCAGTCATCATCCGGTCCATGCCCGGCGGACATTCTTTCTGGAGAATTCAGGCAGGATTTATTCATCTGGTTCACAGAATGCTTGTAGGGGGCGCTAGTCATGTGATATCCAGAGAATTAAGTGGAGTACAGCTTTAAGGAATAAGACATTCACATATTTGACACTTAGGGTTGAACTACAACCCTCATCCTCCTAATACTCCATACTCCAGCCGTCCTCCCCGGCTGAACATCACTTTATGGTTATCTGTAATATTAAATAGTTTTACAAAAATAAAAGAAACTTTGCATGTCATATACTCCAGTCACAGCCAGAGCTGCACATTGGAAGCAGTGTACAGGAGGCGGGGAGATGTGATGTCCGGCAGCTTAAAACCAAGTAAGTAACATTGGTAGCAATCTAACTGCAGCTCTGGATGTAACTGGAGGATGCCTACAAGATGGGATCTTCATGAAAATCTGATGACATCCTGCAGTAACATTTAGAAACCACCAGGTGGAGCAGTTATAACAACAGGTTCAATGTAGACTGTAATCCTCTAGTCACATCCAAAGCTTTCCTGCAAGACCAAAGATGCTGAATCATTAGGAAGTTTAGAAGCCCAAGTTGATATCAAATTCTGGAATCATGTCTCGGTCGGCTCGGTGCTTTTTTTATCATCAGAATTTAAAATGCTGCTTTGGATGTAACTAGAGCATAGGATGTAAGATTTTGCCGAAATCTTCCCACATGCGAGCAGAGACTGAAATATCATCGGCTGCTGTAAAGATGATAAATATATTATATCCGTTGTATATCGGCTCCTTGTGCAGTAACACAGAAGATCTCGGCCCCCCGCAATCAACTACCCCATAAAAAAAATGGCGGCTCGCGATCAGACCAGAGGAGGAAAGCACTTGATGCACTGTAAAGCCCGAAGTCGCCACTTATGTATCCCGCCGTCCTTTTATCCCATCACAGACCCCGTCAGCAGATTGTAAAATAGCTCCAAGAATCACACTTTACACTCTAGTCACATCCAAAGCTGCATTCGAATTCGGGTTTCCTACTGTTTGCAGCCCGGGAGAGCTGATAATTTACGGCAGACATGTTCAAGCAGACTATTCTGCTGTGCGTTTACTGGACACAAGCAACGAATTGTGAATGCAGATTGGGCTGTGAACGGAGTAGAGAGCAGGAAAAAAAAATATATATATATTTTTTCAAACATTGTATTCAGATTTTAATACTGAAAAATGTTACAAAAAGAGAAAAATTAGCAATAAATGTAACATAATAAAAAATATATGCAATAGGAGTCACCGCTAACCTGGACTCTACACAGTGCACCCCAAAAGCTGCTGCAAAAAGGAAAAAAATCCCCTGACTATACAATAAAAAAAATCATTTATTGATAAGAAAAAAAGTGCAATCGCTTTAAAAGTGCTTCTCTTCCGCTAAGTGCCCCCCTCCGCACCACTAATAATACATAGATACACCACATTAACATTTTTAGGTACGGCGGGCAGATCTCCAAATCTTCAGCAGAGTCGGAGGGCTACATGATAACATTCTGCCTGCAGCCACCACCAGGGGGAGCTCAGGAGCTGATAACAGCATGCAATGTGTTAGGAGCTCCCTCTAGTGGTGGCTGCAGAAGAACAAAAAAAAAACTCTGAATTTAATCATTTATCACTGTGACTATGGAGGGGATTTTGAGCTTTGTGTCACTACTACCCCTATCAGAACACCAGGAGGATTGTAGTGAGCAACTCCTCACTACTATGTCACCATCAACATCGGGAAGAAAAGGAAAAACCTTCTTACCTTACAAAAGTAACTCAGGGAGCAATAAAGGGGTTCCCAATTTTGGATTACCCCTAATTATAAAGGCTTAATGAAAATACGCTGACCAATCAGTGTCACCTGATCCTCAGCAATCACATATGATCGGTAAGTAAAGGTGTCAGCAAGTGTTCAAGTTCCCTGCAGTGCCCCCGGAGGGGAAATGAAGTATTACACAGCGTCCATTTACAGTAAAGGGATGTCTGTGATACATGATAGAGATATATACCCCAATGTCGGTGCTGCTCCCCCAGGCTTGTGGGGGATGGGCACATTACTTACAGATACATTCCCATTAACAAACAACTAAAAAGAAAAAGAAGAGAAATCAGATAAAGATGTCACAAAAACATTCGGATTAAGCCCCAAATTCCCAATTCTCACAGATGAAGTCCAGTCTTGTAAATGTGCAAAGATCGGGAGGGGGGTCAGGAAATCTCATCCACCAGCTTGGAGCCATTGATGCCCCTGTAGGTGACTCGGCCGGGTCGCACCAGGATCCCGTGGTTCGGTTTGCAGTGAAAATATCGCTTCTCGCCGACAGATCCGTCGTTCTTTCCTTTCGCTGAGCGGAGTTCAAGTCCTAACCAAACGCAGGGGGCGAAGTCTGTGGGTCCGATGTAGCGTATGACGGCGATTTCATTGGAGCTGGTCAGCAAAACCTGGGACCCCTTGTGTAGTTTTACGCCCCCATCACTGGCGCTGGTGGAACTGGTGCTGCTCCAACTGCGGCGGAGAGTCGGCTTCCGGGGCCTGAGAGGAAGGAAATATGGCTACAATAATGAAAACCGCTACACCAACATTATTCTTCTACCGCCGCCTGAAAGATAATATACACGGCAAATCATAAGAGACCGGAAGAGCAACAACTGCGACAGTATAAATACGGAAATATAACATACAGGAATATAACTACTATAATACTGCCAAATATGTACAAGAATATAACTACTATAATACTGCCCCCTATGTACAAGAATATAACTACTATAATACTGCCCCTATGTACAAGAATATAACTACTATAATACTGCCCCCTATGTACAAGACTATAACTACTATAATACTGCCCCCTATGTACAAGAATATAACTACTATAATACTGCCCCTATGTACAAGAATATAACTACTATAATACTGCCCCCTATGTACAAGACTATAACTACTATAATACTGCTCCCTATGTACAAGACTATAACTACTATAATACTGCTCCCTATGTACAAGAATATAACTACTATAATACTGCCCCCTATGTACAAGAATACAACTACTATAATACTGTCTCCTATGTACAAGAATACAACTACTATAATACTGTCCCCTATGTACAAGAATATAACTACTATAATACTGCTCCCTATGTACAAAAATATAACTACTATAATACTGTCCCCTATGTACAAGAATATAACTACTATAATACTGCCCCCTATGTACAAGACTATAACTACTATAATACTGCCCCCTATGTACAAGAATATAACTACTATAATACTGCTCCTATATACAAGACTAGAACTACTATAATACTGCCCCTATGTACAAGAATATAACTACTATAATACTGCCCCCTATGTACAAGAATATAGCTACTATAATACTGCCCCTATGTACAAGAATATAGCTACTATAATACTGCCCCCTATGTGCAAGAATATAACTACTATAATACTGCTCCTGTGCACAAGAATATAACTACTATAATACTGCCTCTATGTACAAGAATATAACTACTATAATACTGCCCCCTATGTACAAGAATATAACTACTATAACACTACTGCTATGTACAAGAATATAACTACTATAATACTGCCCCCTATGTACAAGAATATAACTACTATAATACTGCTCCTATGTACATGAATATAACTACTATAATACTGCTCCTGTGTACAAGACTAGAACTACTATAATACTGCCCCTATGTACAAGAATATAACTACTATAATACTGCTCCTATGTACAACAATATAACTACTATAATACTGCTCCTTTGTACAAGAGTATAACTACTATAAAACTGCCCCCTATGTACAAGAACATAACTACTATAATACTGCTCCTATATACAAGACTAGAACTACTATAATACTGCCCCTATGTACAAGAATATAACTACTATAATACTGCCCCTATGTACAAGAATATAACTACTATAATACTGCCCTCTATGTACAGGAATATAACTATAATACTGCTCCTATGTACCGGAATATAACTGCTATAATACTGCCCCCTATGTACAAGAATATAACTGCTATAATACTGCCCCTGTATAAGAATATAACTGCTATAATACTGCCACCTATGTACAAGAATATAACTACTATAATACTGCCCCTATGTACAAGAATATAACTACTAAAATACTGCCCCTATGTACAAGAATATAACTACTATAATACTGCCCCTATGTACAAGAATATAACTACTATAATACTGCCCCCTATGTACAAGAATATAACTACTATAATACTACTCCTATGTACAAAAATATAACTACTATAATACTGCCCCCATGTACAAGAATATAACTACTATAATACTGTTCCCGTGTACAAGAATATAACTACTATAATACTGCACCCTATGTACAAGAATATAAGTACTATAATACTGCTCCTATGAACAAGAATATAACTACTATAATACTGCTCCTATGTACAAGACTATAACTACTATAATACTGCTCCTATGTACAAGACTATAACTACTATAATACTGCTACTATGTACAGGAATATAACTACTATAATGCTGCCCCCTATGTACAAGAATATAACTACTATAATACTGATCCTATATACAAGAATATAACTACTATAATACTGATCCTATATACAAGAATATAACTACTATAATACTGCCCCTATGTACAAGAATATAACTACTATAATACTGCCCCCTATGTACAAGAATATAACTACTATAATACTGCCCCCTATGTACAAGAATATAACTACTATAATACTGCTCCTATGTACAAGAATATAACTACTATAATACTGCCCCCTATGTACAAGAATATAACTACTATAATACTGCTCCTATGTACAAGAATATAACTACTATAATACTGCTCCTATATACAAGAATATAACTACTATAATACTGCTCCCTATGTACAAGAATATAACTACTATAATACTGCCCCCTATGTGCAAGAATATAACTACTATAATACTGCTCCTATATACAAGAATATAACTACTATAATACTGCCCCCTATGTACAAGAATATAGCTACTATAATACTGCCCCTATGTACAAGAATATAGCTACTATAATACTGCCCCCTATGTGCAAGAATATAACTACTATAATACTGCTCCTGTGCACAAGAATATAACTACTATAATACTGCCTCTATGTACAAGAATATAACTACTATAATACTGCCCCCTATGTACAAGAATATAACTACTATAACACTACTGCTATGTACAAGAATATAACTACTATAATACTGCCCCCTATGTACAAGAATATAACTACTATAATACTGCTCCTATGTACATGAATATAACTACTATAATACTGCTCCTGTGTACAAGACTAGAACTACTATAATACTGCCCCTATGTACAAGAATATAACTACTATAATACTGCTCCTATGTACAACAATATAACTACTATAATACTGCTCCTTTGTACAAGAGTATAACTACTATAAAACTGCCCCCTATGTACAAGAACATAACTACTATAATACTGCTCCTATATACAAGACTAGAACTACTATAATACTGCCCCTATGTACAAGAATATAACTACTATAATACTGCCCCTATGTACAAGAATATAACTACTATAATACTGCCCTCTATGTACAGGAATATAACTATAATACTGCTCCTATGTACCGAAATATAACTGCTATAATACTGCCCCCTATGTACAAGAATATAACTGCTATAATACTGCCCCTGTATAAGAATATAACTGCTATAATACTGCCACCTATGTACAAGAATATAACTACTATAATACTGCCCCTACGTACAAGAATATAACTACTAAAATACTGCCCCTATGTACAAGAATATAACTACTATAATACTGCCCCTATGTACAAGAATATAACTACTATAATACTGCCCCCTATGTACAAGAATATAACTACTATAATACTACTCCTATGTACAAAAATATAACTACTATAATACTGCCCCCATGTACAAGAATATAACTACTATAATACTGTTCCCGTGTACAAGAATATAACTACTATAATACTGCCCCCTATGTACAAGAATATAAGTACTATAATACTGCTCCTATGAACAAGAATATAACTACTATAATACTGCTCCTATGTACAAGACTATAACTACTATAATACTGCTCCTATGTACAAGACTATAACTACTATAATACTGCTACTATGTACAAGAATATAACTACTATAATGCTGCCCCCTATGTACAAGAATATAACTACTATAATACTGATCCTATATACAAGAATATAACTACTATAATACTGATCCTATATACAAGAATATAACTACTATAATACTGCCCCTATGTACAAGAATATAACTACTATAATACTGCCCCCTATGTACAAGAATATAACTACTATAATACTGCCCCCTATGTACAAGAATATAACTACTATAATACTGCCCCCTATGTACAAGAATATAACTACTATAATACTGCTCCTATGTACAAGAATATAACTACTATAATACTGCCCCCTATGTACAAGAATATAACTACTATAATACTGCCCCCTATGTACAAGAATATAACTACTATAATACTGCTCCTATGTACAAGAATATAACTACTATAATACTGCTCCTATGTACAAGAATATAACTACTATAATACTGCCCCCTATGTACAAGAATATAAGTACTATAATACTGCTCCTATGAACAAGAATATAACTACTATAATACTGCTCCTATGTACAAGACTATAACTACTATAATACTGCTCCTATGTACAAGACTATAACTACTATAATACTGCTACTATGTACAAGAATATAACTACTATAATGCTGCCCCCTATGTACAAGAATATAACTACTATAATACTGATCCTATATACAAGAATATAACTACTATAATACTGATCCTATATACAAGAATATAACTACTATAATACTGCCCCTATGTACAAGAATATAACTACTATAATACTGCCCCCTATGTACAAGAATATAACTACTATAATACTGCCCCCTATGTACAAGAATATAACTACTATAATACTGCCCCCTATGTACAAGAATATAACTACTATAATACTGCTCCTATGTACAAGAATATAACTACTATAATACTGCCCCCTATGTACAAGAATATAACTACTATAATACTGCCCCCTATGTACAAGAATATAACTACTATAATACTGCCCCCTATGTACAAGAATATAACTACTATAATACTGCTCCTATGTACAAGAATATAACTACTATAATACTGCCCCCTATGTACAAGAATATAACTACTATAATACTGCCCCCTATGTACAAGAATATAACTACTATAATACTGCTCCTATGTACAAGAATATAACTACTATAATACTGCTCCTATATACAAGAATATAACTACTATAATACTGCTCCCTATGTACAAGAATATAACTACTATAATACTGCTCCCTATGTACAAGAATATAACTACTATAATACTGCCCCCTATGTACAAGAATATAACTATTATAATACTGCTCCTATATACAAGAATATAACTACTATAATACTGCCCCTATGTACAAGAATATAACGACTATAATACTGCCCCTATGTACAAGAATATAACTACTATAATACTGCCCCCTATGTACAAGAATATAACTACTATAATACTGCCCCCTATGTACAAGAATATAACTACTATAATACTGCCCCCTATGTACAAGAATATAACTACTATAATACAGCCCCTATGTACAAGAATATAACTACTATAATACTGCCCCCAATGTACAAGAATATAACTACTATAATGCTGCCCCCTATGTACAAGAATATAACTACTATAATACTGCCCCCTATGTACAAGAATATAACTACTATAATACTGCCCCTATGTACAAGAATATAACTACTATAATACTGCCACTATGTGCAAGAATATAACTACTATAATACTGCCCCCTATATACAAGAATATAACTACTATAATACTGCTCCCTATGTACAAGAATATAACTGCTATAATACTGCCCCCTATATACAAGAATATAACTACTATAATACTACTCCCTATGTACAAGAATATAACTACTATAATACTACTCCCTATGTACAAGAATATAACTACTATAATACTGCTCCTATGTACAAGAATATAACTACTATAATACTGCTCCTATGTACAAGAATAGAACTACTATAATACTGCCCCCTATATACAAGAATATAACTACTATAATACTACTCCCTATGTACAAGAATATAACTACTATAATACTGCCCCCTATGTACAAGAATATAACTACTATAATACTGCTCCCTATGTACAAGAATATAACTACCATAATACTGCTCCTATGTACAAGAATATAACTACTATAATACTGCTCCTATGTACAAGAATATAACTACTATAATACTGCTCCTATGTACAAGAATATAACTACTATAATACTGTCCCTTATGTACAAGAATATAACTACTATAATACTGCCCCCTATGTACAAGACTATAACTACTATAATACTGCCCCTACGTACAAGAATATAGCTACTATAATACTGACCCCTATGTGCAAGAATATAACTACTATAATACTGCTCCTGTGTACAAGAATATAACTACTATAATACTGCTCCTGTGTACAAGACTAGAACTACTATAATACTGCCCCTATGTACAAGAATATAACTACTATAATACTGCTCCTATGTACAACAATATAACTACTGTAATACTGCTCCATTGTACAAGAGTATAACTACTATAAAACTGCCCCCTATGTACAAGAACATAACTACTATAATACTGCTCCTATATACAAGACTAGAACTACTATAATACTGCCCCTATGTACAAGAATATAACTACTATAATACTGCCCCTATGTACAAGAATATAACTACTACAATACTGCCCTCTATGTACAGGAATATAACTATAATACTGCTCCTATGTACCGGAATATAACTGCGATAATACTGCCCCCTATGTACAAGAATATAACTGCTATAATACTGCCCCTGTATAAGAATATAACTGCTATAATACTGCCACCTATGTACAAGAATATAACTACTATAATACTGCCCCTATGTACAAGAATATAACTACTAAAATACTGCCCCTATGTACAAGAATATAACTACTATAATACTGCCCCTATGTACAAGAATATAACTACTATAATACTGCCCCCTATGTACAAGAATATAACTACTATAATACTACTCCTATGTACAAAAATATAACTACTATAATACTGCCCCCATGTACAAGAATATAACTACTATAATACTGTTCCCGTGTACAAGAATATAACTACTATAATACTGCCCCCTATGTACAAGAATATAAGTACTATAATACTGCTCCTATGAACAAGAATATAACTACTATAATACTGCTCCTATGTACAAGACTATAACTACTATAATACTGCTCCTATGTACAAGACTATAACTACTATAATACTGCTACTATGTACAAGAATATAACTACTATAATGCTGCCCCCTATGTACAAGAATATAACTACTATAATACTGATCCTATATACAAGAATATAACTACTATAATACTGATCCTATATACAAGAATATAACTACTATAATACTGCCCCTATGTACAAGAATATAACTACTATAATACTGCCCCCTATGTACAAGAATATAACTACTATAATACTGTCCCCTATGTACAAGAATATAACTACTATAATACTGCTCCTATGTACAAGAATATAACTACTATAATACTGCCCCCTATGTACAAGAATATAACTACTATAATACTGCTCCTATGTACAAGAATATAACTACTATAATACTGCTCCTATATACAAGAATATAACTACTATAATACTGCTCCCTATGTACAAGAATATAACTACTATAATACTGCCCCCTATGTGCAAGAATATAACTACTATAATACTGCTCCTATATACAAGAATATAACTACTATAATACTGCCCCTATGTACAAGAATATAACTACTATAATACTGCCCCTATGTACAAGAATATAACTACTATAATACTGCCCCCTATGTACAAGAATATAACTACTATAATACTGCCCCTATGTACAAGAATATAACTACTATAATACTGCTCCTATGTACAAGAATATAACTACTATAATACTGCCCCCTATGTACAAGAATATAACTACTATAATACTGCTCCTATGTACAAGAATATAACTACTATAATACTGCTCCTATATACAAGAATATAACTACTATAATACTGCTCCCTATGTACAAGAATATAACTACTATAATACTGCCCCCTATGTACAAGAATATAACTATTATAATACTGCTCCTATATACAAGAATATAACTACTATAATACTGCCCCTATGTACAAGAATATAACGACTATAATACTGCCCCTATGTACAAGAATATAACTACTATAATACTGCCCCCTATGTACAAGAATATAACTACTATAATACTGCCCCCTATGTACAAGAATATAACTACTATAATACTGCCCCCTATGTACAAGAATATAACTACTATAATACAGCCCCTATGTACAAGAATATAACTACTATAATACTGCCCCAATGTACAAGAATATAACTACTATAATGCTGCCCCCTATGTACAAGAATATAACTACTATAATACTGCCCCCTATGTACAAGAATATAACTACTATAATACTGCCCCTATGTACAAGAATATAACTACTATAATACTGCCACTATGTGCAAGAATATAACTACTATAATACTGCCCCCTATATACAAGAATATAACTACTATAATACTGCTCCCTATGTACAAGAATATAACTGCTATAATACTGCCCCCTATATACAAGAATATAACTACTATAATACTACTCCCTATGTACAAGAATATAACTACTATAATACTGCTCCTATGTACAAGAATATAACTACTATAATACTGCTCCTATGTACAAGAATATAACTACTATAATACTGCCCCCTATATACAAGAATATAACTACTATAATACTACTCCCTATGTACAAGAATATAACTACTATAATACTGCCCCCTATGTACAAGAATATAACTACTATAATACTGCTCCCTATGTACAAGAATATAACTACCATAATACTGCTCCTATGTACAAGAATATAACTACTATAATACTGCTCCTATGTACAAGAATATAACTACTATAATACTGCTCCTATGTACAAGAATATAACTACTATAATACTGTCCCTTATGTACAAGAATATAACTACTATAATACTGCCCCCTATGTACAAGACTATAACTACTATAATACTGCCCCTATGTACAAGAATATAGCTACTATAATACTGACCCCTATGTGCAAGAATATAACTACTATAATACTGCTCCTGTGTACAAGAATATAACTACTATAATACTGCTCCTATATACAAGACTAGAACTACTATAATACTGCCCCCATGTACAAGAATATAACTACTATAATACTGCCCCCTATGTACAAGAATATAACTACTATAATACTACTGCTATGTACAAGAATATAACTACTATAATACTGCCCCCTATGTACAGGAATATAACTACTATAATACTGCTCCTATGTACATGAATATAACTACTATAATACTGCTCCTGTGTACAAGACTAGAACTACTATAATACTGCCCCTATGTACAAGAATATAACTACTATAATACTGCTCCTATGTACAACAATATAACTACTATAATACTGCTCCTTTGTACAAGAGTATAACTACTATAATACTGCCCCCTATGTACAAGAACATAACTACTATAATACTGCTCCTATATACAAGACTAGAACTACTATAATACTGCCCCTATGTACAAGAATATAACTACTATAATACTGCTCCTATGTACCGGAATATAACTACTATAATACTGCCCCCTATGTACAGGAATATAACTACTATAATACTGCCCTCTATGTACAGGAATATAACTATAATACTGCTCCTATGTACCGGAATATAACTGGTATAATACTGCCCCCTATGTACAAGAATATATCTGCTATAATACTGCCCCTGTATAAGAATATACGTGCTATAATACTGCCCCCTATGTACAAGAATATAACTACTATAATGCTGCCCCCTATGTACAAGAACATAACTACTATAATGCTGCCCCCTATGTACAAGAACATAACTACTATAATACTGCCCCTATGTACAAGAATATAACTACTATAATACTGCCCCTATGTACAAGAATATAACTGCTATAATACTGCCCCCTATGTACAAGAATATAACTATTATAATACAGCCCCCTATGTACAAGAATACAACTACAATAATACTGCCCTCTATGTACAAGAATATAACTACTATAATACAGCCCCCTATGTACAAGAATATAACTACTATAATGCTGCCCCTGTATAAGAATACAACTACTATAATACTGCCCCTATGTACAAGAATACAACTACTATAATACTGCTCCCTATGTACAAGAATACAACTATTATAATACAGCTCCCTATGTACAAGAATACAACTACTATAATACTGCTCCCTATGTACAAGAATATAACTACTATAATACTGCTCCTATGTACAAGAATATAACTACTATAATACTGCCCCCTATGTACAAGAATATAACTACTATAATACTGCTCCTATGTACAAGAATATAACTACTATAATACTGCTCCTATATACAAGAATATAACTACTATAATACTGCTCCCTATGTACAAGAATATAACTACTATAATACTGCCCCTATGTACAAGACTATAATACTATAATACTGCCCCTATGTACAAGAATATAACTATTATAATACTGCCCCCAATGTACAAGAATATAACTACTATAATACTGCCCCTATGTACAAGAATACAACTACTATAATACTGCTCCCTATGTACAAGAATACAACTATTATAATACAGCTCCCTATGTACAAGAATACAACTACTATAATACTGCTCCCTATGTACAAGAATATAACTACTATAATACTGCTCCTATGTACAAGAATATAACTACTATAATACTGCCCCCTATGTACAAGAATATAACTATTATAATACTGCTCCTATATACAAGAATATAACTACTATAATACTGCCCCTATGTACAATAATATAACGACTATAATACTGCCCCTATGTACAAGAATATAACAACTATAATACTGCCCCCTATGTACAAGAATATAACTACTATAATACTGCCCCCTATGTACAAGAATATAACTACTATAATACTGCCCCCTATGTACAAGAATATAACTACTATAATACAGCCCCTATGTACAAGAATATAACTATTATAATACTGCCCCCAATGTACAAGAATATAACTACTATAATGCTGCCCCCTATGTACAAGAATATAACTACTATAATACTGCCCCCTATGTACAAGAATATAACTACTATAATACTGCCCCTATGTACAAGAATATAACTACTATAATACTGCCACTATGTGCAAGAATATAACTACTATAATACTGCCCCCTATATACAAGAATATAACTACTATAATACTGCTCCCTATGTACAAGAATATAACTGCTATAATACTGCCCCCTATATACAAGAATATAACTACTATAATACTACTCCCTATGTACAAGAATATAACTACTATAATACTGCTCCTATGTACAAGAATATAACTACTATAATACTGCTCCTATGTACAAGAATATAACTACTATAATACTGCCCCCTATATACAAGAATATAACTACTATAATACTACTCCCTATGTACAAGAATATAACTACTATAATACTGCCCCCTATGTACAAGAATATAACTACTATAATACTGCTCCCTATGTACAAGAATATAACTACCATAATACTGCTCCTATGTACAAGAATATAACTACTATAATACTGCTCCTATGTACAAGAATATAACTACTATAATACTGCTCCTATGTACAAGAATATAACTACTATAATACTGTCCCTTATGTACAAGAATATAACTACTATAATACTGCCCCCTATGTACAAGACTATAACTACTATAATACTGCCCCTATGTACAAGAATATAGCTACTATAATACTGACCCCTATGTGCAAGAATATAACTACTATAATACTGCTCCTGTGTACAAGAATATAACTACTATAATACTGCTCCTATATACAAGACAAGAACTACTATAATACTGCCCCTATGTACAAGAATATAACTACTATAATACTGCCCCCTATGTACAAGAATATAACTACTATAATACTACTGCTATGTACAAGAATATAACTACTATAATACTGCCCCCTATGTACAAGAATATAACTACTATAATACTGCTCCTATGTACATGAATATAACTACTATAATACTGCTCCTGTGTACAAGACTAGAACTACTATAATACTGCCCCTATGTACAAGAATATAACTACTATAATACTGCTCCTATGTACAACAATATAACTACTATAATACTGCTCCTTTGTACAAGAGTATAACTACTATAATACTGCCCCCTATGTACAAGAACATAACTACTATAATACTGCTCCTATATACAAGACTAGAACTACTATAATACTGCCCCTATGTACAAGAATATAACTACTATAATACTGCTCCTATGTACCGGAATATAACTACTATAATACTGCCCCCTATGTACAGGAATATAACTACTATAATACTGCCCTCTATGTACAGGAATATAACTATAATACTGCTCCTATGTACCGGAATATAACTGCTATAATACTGCCCCCTATGTACAAGAATATATCTGCTATAATACTGCCCCTGTATAAGAATATACGTGCTATAATACTGCCCCCTATGTACAAGAATATAACTACTATAATGCTGCCCCCTATGTACAAGAACATAACTACTATAATGCTGCCCCCTATGTACAAGAACATAACTACTATAATACTGCCCCTATGTACAAGAATATAACTACTATAATACTGCCCCTATGTACAAGAATATAACTGCTATAATACTGCCCCCTATGTACAAGAATATAACTATTATAATACAGCCCCCTATGTACAAGAATACAACTACAATAATACTGCCCTCTATGTACAAGAATATAACTACTATAATACAGCCCCCTATGTACAAGAATATAACTACTATAATGCTGCCCCTGTATAAGAATACAACTACTATAATACTGCCCCTATGTACAAGAATACAACTACTATAATACTGCTCCCTATGTACAAGAATACAACTATTATAATACAGCTCCCTATGTACAAGAATACAACTACTATAATACTGCTCCCTATGTACAAGAATATAACTACTATAATACTGCTCCTACGTACAAGAATATAACTACTATAATACTGCCCCCTATGTACAAGAATATAACTACTATAATACTGCTCCTATGTACAAGAATATAACTACTATAATACTGCTCCTATATACAAGAATATAACTACTATAATACTGCTCCCTATGTACAAGAATATAACTACTATAATACTGCCCCTATGTACAAGACTATAACTACTATAATACTGCCCCTATGTACAAGAATATAACTATTATAATACTGCCCCCAATGTACAAGAATATAACTACTATAATACTGCCCCTATGTACAAGAATATAACTACTATAATACTGCCCCCTATGTACAAGAATATAACTACTATAATACTGCCCCTATGTACAAGAATATAACTACTATAATACTGCCACTATGTGCAAGAATATAACTACTATACTGCTCCTATATACAGGAATATAACTACTATAATACTGCTCCCTATGTACAAGAATATAACTACTATAATACTGCCCCTATGTACAAGAATATAACTACTATAATACTGCCCCTATATACAAGAATATAACTACTGTAATACTGCTTCTATGTACAAGAATATAACTACTATAATACTGCCCCTATGTTCAAGAATATAACTACTATAATACTGCCCCTATGTACAAGAATATAACTACTATAATACTGATCCTATATACAAGAATATAACTACTATAATACTGCCCCTATGTACAAGAATATAACTACTATAATACTGCTCCTATGTACAAGAATATAACTACTATAATACTGCCCCCTATGTACAAGAATATAACTACTATAATACTGCTCCCATGTACAAGAATATAACTACTATAATACTGCCCCCTATGTACAAGAATATAACTACTATAATACTGCTCCTATGTACAAGAATATAACTACTATAATACTGCTCCTATATACAAGAATATAACTACTATAATACTGCTCCTATATACAAGAATATAACTACTATAATACTGCTCCCTATGTACAAGAATATAACTACTATAATACTGCCCCCTATGTACAAGAATATAACTACTATAATACTGCTCCTATATACAAGAATATAACTACTATAATACTGCCCCCTATGTACAAGAATATAACTACTATAATTCTGCCCCTATGTACAAGAATATAACTACTATAATACTGCTCCTATGTACAAGAATATAACTACTATAATACTGCCCCCTATGTACAAGAATATAACTACTATAATACTGCTCCTATGTACAAGAATATAACTACTATAATACTGCCACTATGTGCAAGAATATAACTACTATACTGCTCCTATATACAGGAATATAACTACTATAATACTGCTCCCTATGTACAAGAATATAACTACTATAATACTGCCCCTATGTACAAGAATATAACTACTAAAATACTGCTCCCTATGTACAAGAATATAACTCCTATAATACTGCTCCTATGTACAAGAATATAACTACTATAATACTGCCCCTATGTACAAGAATATAACTCCTATAATACTGCTCCCTATGTACAAGAATATAACTCCTATAATACTGCTCCTATGTACAAGAATATAACTACTATAATACTGCCCCTATGTACAAGAATATAACTACTATAATACTGCCCCCTATGTACAAGAATATAACTCCTATAATACTGCTCCTATATACAAGAATATAACTACTATAATACTGCCCCTATGTACAAGAATATAACTACTATACTGCTCCTATATACAGGAATATATCTATTATAATACTGCCCCTATGTACAAGAATATAACTACTATAATACTGCTCCCTATGTACAAGAATATAACTACTATAATACTGCTCCCTATGTACAAGAATATAACTACTATAATACTGCTCCATATGTACAAGAATATAACTACTATAATACTGCCCCTATGCACAAGAATCTAACTACTATAATACTGCCCCTATGCACAAGAATCTAACTACTATAATACTGCCCCTATGCACAAGAATCTAACTACTATAATACTGCCCCTATGTACAAGAATATAACTACTATAATACTGCCCCTATGTACAAGAATATAACTACTATAATACTGCCCCCTATGTACAGGAATATAACTACTATAATACTGCCCCCTATGTACAAGAATCTAACTACTATAATACTGCCCCTATGTACAAGAATCTAACTACTATAATACTGCCCCTGTGTACAAGAATATAACTACTATAATACTGCTCCTATGTACAAGAATATAACTACTATAATACTGCCCCCTATGTACAGGAACATAACTACTATAATACTGCCCCCTATGTACAAGAATATAACTACTATAATACTGCCCCTATGTACATGAATATAACTACTATAATACTGCCCCTATGTACATGAATATAACTACTATAATACTGCCCCTATGTACATGAATATAACTACTATAATACTGCCCCCTATGTACAAGAATATAACTACTATAATACTGCCCCTATGTACAAGAATATAACTACTATAATACTGCCCCTATGTACAAGAATATAACTACTGTAATACTGCTCCTATGTACAAGAATATAACTACTATAATACTGCCCCTATGTACAAGAATATAACTACTATAATACTGCCCCTATGTACAAGAATATAACTGCTATAATACTGCCCCTATGTACAAGAATATAACTACTATAATACTGCCCCTATGTACAAGAAAATAACTACTATAATACTGCCCCTATGTACAAGAATATAACTGCTATAATACTGCCCCTATGTACAAGAATATAACTGCTATAATACTGCCCCTATGTACAAGAAAATAACTACTATAATACTGCCCCTATGTACAAGAATATAACTGCTATAATACTGCCCCTATGTACAAGAATATAACTGCTATAATACTGCCCCTATGTACAAGAATATAACTGCTATAATACTGCCCCTATGTACAAGAATATAACTACTATAATACTGCCCCTATGTACAAGAATATAACTACTATAATACTGCCCCTATGTGCAAGAATATAACTACTATAATACTGTCCCTATGTACAAGACTATAACTACTATAATACTGCCCCCTATGTACAAGACTATAACTACTATAATACTGCCCCCTATGTACAAGACTATAACTACTATAATACTGCCCCCTATATACAGGAATATAACTACTATAATACTGCCCCCTATATACAAGAATATAAGTACTATAATACTGCTCCCTATGTACAAGACTATAACTACTATAATACTGCCCCCTATGTACAAGACTATAACTACTATAATACTGCCCCCTATATACAGGAATATAACTACTATAATACTGCCCCCTATATACAAGAATATAAGTACTATAATACTGCTCCCTATGTACAAGAATATAACTGCTATAATACTGCCCCCTATATACAAGAATATAACTACTATAATACTACTCCCTATGTACAAGAATATAACTACTATAATACTGCTCCTATGTACAAGAATATAACTACTATAATACTGCTCCTATGTACAAGAATATAACTACTATAATACTGCTCCTAAGTACAAGAATATAACTACTATAATACTGCCCCCTATATACAAGAATATAACTACTATAATACTACTCCCTATGTACAAGAATATAACTACTATAATACTGCCCCCTATGTACAAGAATATAACTACTATAATACTGCTCCCTATGTACAAGAATATAACTACCATAATACTGCTCCTATGTACAAGAATATAACTACTATAATACTGCTCCTATGTACAAGAATATAACAACTATAATACTGCTCCTATGTACAAGAATATAACTACTATAATACTGCCCCTATATACAAGAATATAACTACTATAATACTGCCCACATGTACAAGAATATAACTACTATAATACTGTCCCCTATGTACAAGAATATAACTACTATAATACTGCCCCCTATGTACAAGACTATAACTACTATAATACTGCCCCTATGTACAAGAATATAGCTACTATAATACTGCCCCCTATGTGCAAGAATATAACTACTATAATACTGCTCCTGTGTACAAGAATATAACTACTATAATACTGTTCCTAAATACAAGACTAGAACTACTATAATACTGCCCCTATGTACAAGAATATAACTACTATAATACTGCCCCCTATGTACAAGAATATAACTACTATAATACTACTGCTATGTACAAGAATATAACTACTATAATACTGCCCCCTATGTACAAGAATATAACTACTATAATACTGCTCCTATGTACATGAATATAACTGCTATAATACTGCTCCTGTGTACAAGACTAGAACTACTATAATACTGCCCCTATGTACAAGAATATAACTACTATAATACTGCTCCTATGTACAACAATATAACTACTATAATACTGCTCCTTTGTACAAGAGTATAACTACTATAATACTGCCCCCTATGTACAAGAACATAACTACTATAATACTGCTCCTATATACAAGACTAGAACTACTATAATACTGCCCCTATGTACAAGAATATAACTACTATAATACTGCCCCTATGTACAAGAATATAACTACTATAATACTGCTCCTATGTACAAGAATATAACTACTATAATACTGCCCCTATGTGCAAGAATATAACTACTATAATACTGCCCCTATGTACAAGAATATAACTACTATAATACTGCCCCCTATGTACAAGACTATAACTACTATAATACTGCCCCCTATGTACAAGACTATAACTACTATAATACTGCCCCCTATGTACAAGAATATAACTACTACAATACTGCCCCCTATATACAGTAATATAACTACTATAATACTGCCCCCTATATACAAGAATATAAGTACTATAATACTGCTCCCTATGTACAAGAATATAACTGCTATAATACTGCCCCCTATATACAAGAATATAACTACTATAATACTACTCCCTATGTACAAGAATATAACTACTATAATACTGCTCCTATGTACAAGAATATAACTACTATAATACTGCTCCTATGTACAAGAATATAACTACTATAATACTGCTCCTATGTACAAGAATATAACTACTATAATACTGCCCCCTATATACAAGAATATAACTACTATAATACTACTCCCTATGTACAAGAATATAACTACTATAATACTGCCCCCTATGTACAAGAATATAACTACTATAATACTGCTCCCTATGTACAAGAATATAACTACCATAATACTGCTCCTATGTACAAGAATATAACTACTATAATACTGCTCCTATGTACAAGAATATAACTACTATAATACTGCTCCTATGTACAAGAATATAACTACTATAATACTGCCCCTATATACAAGAATATAACTACTATAATACTGCCCACATGTACTAGAATATAACTACTATAATACTGTCCCCTATGTACAAGAATATAACTACTATAATACTGCCCCCTATGTACAAGACTATAACTACTATAATACAGCCCCTATGTACAAGAATATAGCTACTATAATACTGCCCCCTATGTGCAAGAATATAACTACTATAATACTGCTCCTGTGTACAAGAATATAACTACTATAATACTGTTCCTATATACAAGACTAGAACTACTATAATACTGCCCCTATGTACAAGAATATAACTACTATAATACTGCCCCCTATGTACAAGAATATAACTACTATAATACTACTGCTATGTACAAGAATATAACTACTATAATACTGCCCCCTATGTACAAGAATATAACTACTATAATACTGCTCCTATGTACATGAATATAACTACTATAATACTGCCCCTATGTACAAGAATATAACTACTATAATACTGCTCCTATGTACAACAATATAACTACTATAATACTGCTCCTTTGTACAAGAGTATAACTACTATAATACTGCCCCCTATGTACAAGAACATAACTACTATAATACTGCCCCTATGTACAAGAATATAACTACTATAATACTGCTCCTATGTACCGGAATATAACTACTATAATACTGCCCCCTATGTACAGGAATATAACTACTATAATACTGCCCTCTATGTACAGGAATATAACTATAATACTGCTCCTATGTACCGGAATATAACTGCTATAATACTGCCCCCTATGTACAAGAATATAACTGCTATAATACTGCCCCTGTATAAGAATATAACTGCTATAATACTGCCCCTATGTACAAGAATATAACTACTATAATACTGCCCCCTATGTACAAGAATATAACTACTATAATACTACTCCTATGTACAAAAATATAACTACTATAATACTGCCCCTATGTACAACAATATAACTACTATAATACTGTTCCCGTGTACAAGACTATAACTACTATAATACTGCCCCCTATGTACAAGACTATAACTACTATAATACTGCCCCCTATGTACAAGAATATAACTACTATAATACTGCCCCCTATATACAGGAATATAACTACTATAATACTGCCCCCTATATACAAGAATATAAGTACTATAATACTGCTCCCTATGTACAAGACTATAACTACTATAATACTGCCCCCTATGTACAAGACTATAACTACTATAATACTGCCCCCTATATACAGGAATATAACTACTATAATACTGCCCCCTATATACAAGAATATAAGTACTATAATACTGCTCCCTATGTACAAGAATATAACTGCTATAATACTGCCCCCTATATACAAGAATATAACTACTATAATACTACTCCCTATGTACAAGAATATAACTACTATAATACTGCTCCTATGTACAAGAATATAACTACTATAATACTGCTCCTAAGTACAAGAATATAACTACTATAATACTGCCCCCTATATACAAGAATATAACTACTATAATACTACTCCCTATGTACAAGAATATAACTACTATAATACTGCCCCCTATGTACAAGAATATAACTACTATAATACTGCTCCCTATGTACAAGAATATAACTACCATAATACTGCTCCTATGTACAAGAATATAACTACTATAATACTGCTCCTATGTACAAGAATATAACAACTATAATACTGCTCCTATGTACAAGAATATAACTACTATAATACTGCCCCTATATACAAGAATATAACTACTATAATACTGCCCACATGTACAAGAATATAACTACTATAATACTGTCCCCTATGTACAAGAATATAACTACTATAATACTGCCCCCTATGTACAAGACTATAACTACTATAATACTGCCCCTATGTACAAGAATATAGCTACTATAATACTGCCCCCTATGTGCAAGAATATAACTACTATAATACTGCTCCTGTGTACAAGAATATAACTACTATAATACTGTTCCTAAATACAAGACTAGAACTACTATAATACTGCCCCTATGTACAAGAATATAACTACTATAATACTGCCCCCTATGTACAAGAATATAACTACTATAATACTACTGCTATGTACAAGAATATAACTACTATAATACTGCCCCCTATGTACAAGAATATAACTACTATAATACTGCTCCTATGTACATGAATATAACTGCTATAATACTGCTCCTGTGTACAAGACTAGAACTACTATAATACTGCCCCTATGTACAAGAATATAACTACTATAATACTGCTCCTATGTACAACAATATAACTACTATAATACTGCTCCTTTGTACAAGAGTATAACTACTATAATACTGCCCCCTATGTACAAGAACATAACTACTATAATACTGCTCCTATATACAAGACTAGAACTACTATAATACTGCCCCTATGTACAAGAATATAACTACTATAATACTGCCCCTATGTACAAGAATATAACTACTATAATACTGCTCCTATGTACAAGAATATAACTACTATAATACTGCCCCTATGTGCAAGAATATAACTACTATAATACTGCCCCTATGTACAAGAATATAACTACTATAATACTGCCCCCTATGTACAAGACTATAACTACTATAATACTGCCCCCTATGTACAAGACTATAACTACTATAATACTGCCCCCTATGTACAAGAATATAACTACTACAATACTGCCCCCTATATACAGTAATATAACTACTATAATACTGCCCCCTATATACAAGAATATAAGTACTATAATACTGCTCCCTATGTACAAGAATACAACTGCTATAATACTGCCCCCTATATACAAGAATATAACTACTATAATACTACTCCCTATGTACAAGAATATAACTACTATAATACTGCTCCTATGTACAAGAAAATAACTACTATAATACTGCTCCTATGTACAAGAATATAACTACTATAATACTGCTCCTATGTACAAGAATATAACTACTATGATACTGCCCCCTATATACAAGAATATAACTACTATAATACTACTCCCTATGTACAAGAATATAACTACTATAATACTGCCCCCTATGTACAAGAATATAACTACTATAATACTGCTCCCTATGTACAAGAATATAACTACCATAATACTGCTCCTATGTACCAGAATATAACTACTATAATACTGCCCCTATATACAAGAATATAACTACTATAATACTGCCCACATGTACTAGAATATAACTACTATAATACTGTCCCCTATGTACAAGAATATAACTACTATAATACTGCCCCCTATGTACAAGACTATAACTACTATAATACAGCCCCTATGTACAAGAATATAGCTACTATAATACTGCCCCCTATGTGCAAGAATATAACTACTATAATACTGCTCCTGTGTACAAGAATATAACTACTATAATACTGTTCCTATATACAAGACTAGAACTACTATAATACTGCCCCTATGTACAAGAATATAACTACTATAATACTGCCCCCTATGTACAAGAATATAACTACTATAATACTACTGCTATGTACAAGAATATAACTACTATAATACTGCCCCCTATGTACAAGAATATAACTACTATAATACTGCTCCTATGTACATGAATATAACTACTATAATACTGCTCCTGTGTACAAGACTAGAACTACTATAATACTGCCCCTATGTACAAGAATATAACTACTATAATACTGCTCCTATGTACAACAATATAACTACTATAATACTGCTCCTTTGTACAAGAGTATAACTACTATAATACTGCCCCCTATGTACAAGAACATAACTACTATAATACTGCTCCTATATACAAGACTAGAACTACTATAATACTGCCCCTATGTACAAGAATATAACTACTATAATACTGCTCCAATGTACCGGAATATAACTACTATAATACTGCCCCCTATGTACAGGAATATAACTACTATAATACTGCCCTCTATGTACAGGAATATAACTATAATACTGCTCCTATGTACCGGAATATAACTGCTATAATACTGCCCCCTATGTACAAGAATATAACTGCTATAATACTGCCCCTGTATAAGAATATAACTGCTATAATACTGCCCCATATGTACAAGAATATAACTACTATAATACTGCCCCTATGTACAAGAATATAACTACTAAAATACTGCCCCTATGTACAAGAATATAACTACTATAATACTGCCCCTATGTACAAGAATATAACTACTATAATACTGCCCCCTATGTACAAGAATATAACTACTATAATACTACTCCTATGTACAAAAATATAACTACTATAATACTGCCCCTATGTACAACAATATAACTACTATAATACTGTTCCCGTGTACAAGACTATAACTACTATAATACTGCCCCCTATGTACAAGAATATAAGTACTATAATACTGCTCCTATGAACAAGAATATAACTACTATAATACTGCTCCTATGTACAAGAATATAACTACTATAATACTGCTCCTATGTACAAGACTAACTACTATAATACTGCTACTACGTACAAGAATATAACTACTATAATACTGCTCCTATGTACAAGAATATAACTACTATAACACTGCTCCTATGTACAAGAATATAACTACTATAATGCTGCCCCCTATGTACAAGAATATAACTACTATAATACTGCCCCTATGTACAAGAATATAACTACTATAATACTGATCCTATATACAAGAATATAACTACTATAATACTGATCCTATATACAAGAATATAACTACTATAATACTGCACCTATGTACAAGAATATAACTACTATAATACTGCTCCTATGTACAAGAATATAACTACTATAATACTGCCCCCTATGTACAAGAATATAACTACTATAATACTGCCCCTCTATGTACAAGAATATAACTACTATAATACTGCCCCCTATGTACAAGAATATAACTACTATAATACTGCCCCTATGTACAAGAATATAACTACTATAATACTGCCCCCTATGTACAAGAATATAACTACTATAATACTGCCCCTCTATGTACAAGAATATAACTACTATAATACTGCCCCCTATGTACAAGAATATAACTACTATAATACTGCTCCTATGTACAAGAATATAACTACTATAATACTGCCCCCTATGTACAAGAATATAACTACTATAATACTGCTCCTATGTACAAGAATATAACTACTATAATACTGCTCCTATATACAAGAATATAACTACTATAATACTGCTCCCTATGTACAAGAATATAACTACTATAATACTGCCCCCTATGTACAAGAATATAACTACTATAAAACTGCTCCTATATACAAGAATATAACTACTATAATACTGCCCCTATGTACAAGAATATAACTACTATAATACTGCCCCTATGTACAAGAATATAACTACTATAATACTGCACCTATGTACAAGAATATAACTACTATAATACTGCCCCCTATGTACAAGAATATAACTACTATAATACTGCCCCTATGTACAAGAATATAACTACTATAATACTGCTCCTATGTACAAGAATATAACTACTATAATACTGCCCCCTATGTACAAGAATATAACTACTATAATACTGCTCCTATGTACAAGAATATAACTACTATAATACTGCTCCTATATACAAGAATATAACTACTATAATACTGCTCCCTATGTACAAGAATATAACTACTATAATACTGCCCCCTATGTACAAGAATATAACTACTATAATACTGCTCCTATATACAAGAATATAACTACTATAATACTGCCCCTATGTACAAGAATATAACTACTATAATACTGCCCCTATGTACAAGAATATAACTACCATAATACTGCCCCTATGTACAAGAATATAACTACTATAATACTGCCCCCTATGTACAAGAAAATAACTACTATAATACTGCCTCTATGTACAAGACTATAACTACTATAATACTGCCCCCAATGTACAAGAATATAACTACTATAATACTGCCCCTATGTACAAGAATATAACTACTATAATACTGCCCCCTATGTACAAGAATATAACTACTATAATACTGCCCCTATGTACAAGAATATAACTACTATAATACTGCCACTATGTGCAAGAATATAACTACTATACTGCTCCTATATACAGGAATATAACTACTATAATACTGCTCCCTATGTACAAGAATATAACTACTATAATACTGCCCCTATGTACAAGAATATAACTACTATAATACTGCCCCTATATACAAGAATATAACTATTGTTATGCACACGCCCGGGCTAGAGCGGCGTGTGCATGTGATTGGTAGTGATTCCACTGGACCGTGCCGGAGAGTGTATGCCTGGAGGGGCGTGACTAAGTATTCACCCGATCCGACCAGGGTCGCACGACGGCATACGACGCCAGTGCACCAAGGAGGAACCGAGCAGAGGGACCAGGTGCTACTCCAGGACAGACCCCGGACACGGCTGTTGACCCACACAGGGGAATACAGGAACAGACTGGTAGACTGGCACACAGACTGGGATGCAGGCAGGCGGATATGCAGGCAGGCGGGTATGCAGGCAGGCGGGTAAAGGTAAGCACAGATAGAGTGCAAACGGGGAGGCACTAGCAGGTAGGAACACAGGCGGGATAGGACCCAGTACACACTGGGACTCAGGAACAATACAGGCAGAGAGGTACAGGCAAGCACAACTAAAGTGCAGACAGGGCTGAGCAGGGAGGACAGGGCTCTGTTCACACTGAACAGACAGGAAGGGAAAGGCAGAGCCAGACACCCACAGGGTACTTGCAGTGAAGTAGCGAGTGGACCACAAACTCACAAACGGGAGTACAGAGACAACAGGCAGGAGTTAGGTACAAGTTCAGACTCTGCAGAAAAAGGAAGGGAACGGGCATAGAGGCAAAACAGGTAAAGGATAGGAGAGAGTTCAGACTGGAACTGAGTGTACGGAGAAGACCGACACTGCAGCGGGATACAGGAGCGGGTCTGGGAATACTGCCCCCAGAGAGGCGGGACGAACAGGCAAGGAGCGTGTTCAGACAGGACAGACAAGATACAGGACACAGTTCAGACACGGGAGCTGACACCGCAAGGCAGGAGAAATACAGGACTTAGTTCAGACACGGGAACTAATACCGTAAAGCAGGAGACATACAGGACTTAGTTCAGACACGGGAACTAATACCGAAAAGCAGGAGACATACAGGACACAGTTCAGACACGGGAGCTGACACCGCAAGGCAGGAGACATACAGGACTTAGTTCAGACACGGGAACTAATACCGTAAAGCAGGAGACATACAGGACACAGTTCAGACACGGGAGCTGACACCGCAAGGCAGGAGACATACAGGACTTAGTTCAGACACGGGAACTAATACCGTAAAGCAGGAGACATACAGGACACAGTTCAGACACGGGAGCTGACACCGCAAGGCAGGAAACATACAGGACTTAGTTCAGACAGGCCTGGAAACAAGCCTCCAGGAAAGGCGGACAGGGAAACAAAGACGGGACCTGGCACCTTCAGAGTGCAAGCACACACTGAAAGAAACACATATGCTCAGGCAGGGATAGAAGGGAGCTGCTGAGCTATATACCAAGTGTCAGACAGCAATAGGCTGAGGACGCACAAGGGGTGTGCCCCACAGCAGGTACAAAAGACAGGAAGTGATCGGGCGCCGCCCTTAAGCAGCAGAGACAGACACAAACAGACAGCATGGAGGGAAGCCAGAGAGACATTCTGGACAGGAGATCAAGAGCGCGCTCCTGCACAGTGGGAGATGGACCACTATGCAAGGACGCCGCCAGGTATGTTACAGTACCTCCCCCCTTACGCCCCCTCTTCTTCAGGCCTGCCAGAATCTTCCGCAGGGAATTCGAGGACCAGTCGTTCACTGGGTTGGAGGGGGACAGAGACTTGAGGGTAATCTCTGCTTCGAGGTACATCTTGTCAAGCTCACAGGAAGAAAAAGACGGGTTATCAGGTACAAGAAATAGGAAAGTCTCTGTCCATTCACCACCAGGTGGCACCCCGAAGGGTTCTAAACACAACTGGAGGTCCTCCGCCTGGTCGGAGGGGTGTAGAGACTCGGGAGTAACTTCTGCTTCGGAGAACACTAGGTCGGACTCACTGGAGGAAGCAGGCGAGGTATCAGGTACAGGAAATAGGAAAGTCTCTGTCCATTCACCACCAGGTGGCACCCCGAAGGGTTCTAAACACAACTGGAGGTCCTCCGCCTGGTCGGAGGGGTGTAGAGACTCGGGAGTAACTTCTGCTTCGGAGAACACTAGGTCGGACTCACTGGAGGAAGCAGGCGAGGTATCAGGTACAGGAAATAGGAAAGTCTCTGTCCATTCACCACCAGGTGGCACCCCGAAGGGTTCAAAACACAACTGGAGGTCCTCCGCCTGGTCGGAGGGGTATAGAGACTCGGGAGTAACCTCTGCTTCAGAGTACACTAGGTTGGACTCACTGGAGGAAGCAGGCGAGGTATCAGGTACAGGAAATAGGAAAGTCTCAGTCCATTCACCACCAGGTGGCACCCCGAAGGGTTCTAAACACAACTGGAGGTCCTCCGCCTGGTCGGAGGGGTGTAGAGACTCGGGAGTAACCTCTGCTTCGGAGTACACCAGGTTGGACTCACTGGACGAAGCGAGCGAGGTATCAGGTACAGAGTATAGGAGAGTCTCTGTCCTTTCGTTACCAGGTAGCACCCCGAAGGGTTCAGGAGGTCTCAGGGAGGACAGACCCAGGCGTGACTGCTTGCCTCTAAGTCTAGCACGTCTGGACTGCCTCTTGAGGTTGGGAGAAGTATTCCGGAAAGCGTAGTCACCCTGTGAGGATTCTGGGTGGGCAGTAGTCTCATTGGGCTGGAGAACTATTACGCTACCCACACACATTACCCATTGGGGCTGCTCCGGGATATTGGGAAGTGAAGCTTCAGCAGGAGCCTCCGGGTTAGGATCATCGAAGACCATTAGAAAGGCCACCAGGAAGGCCATTAGGTCCCGGAGGATCGGATCCTGTGTCTCATATAGGGGGTTGATCCATTCCAAGGCATCCCCCGCCAGGTAAGACATAATAAAGGCCACTTTAGCCCAATCGGAAGGAAAATAAAGAGGGTAGGCCTTAAAGTGTAGCATGCATTGCTCCACAAATGCACGACACTGTCTTGGATCCCCATAGTAACGTGGCGGATCCGCAGGAACGAGAGCTGATAGATCCATCTGGACGAGTGAGTAATTCGCCTGGAACTCAGCTAAGGGAAAAAAAATTTATTTATTTATTTTAATGCAAGTCTTCGCTGGAAACTTCTCAGAGAGCGAAGGCCGTGGGGCTCAACGGGAACCATGGCCTGAGCATGCTGTTATGCACACGCCCGGGCTAGAGCGGCGTGTGCATGTGATTGGTAGTGATTCCACTGGACCGTGCCGGAGAGTGTATGCCTGGAGGGGCGTGACTAAGTATTCACCCGATCCGACCAGGGTCGCACGACGGCATACGACGCCAGTGCACCAAGGAGGAACCGAGCAGAGGGACCAGGTGCTACTCCAGGACAGACCCCGGACACGGCTGTTGACCCACACAGGGGAATACAGGAACAGACTGGTAGACTGGCACACAGACTGGGATGCAGGCAGGCGGATATGCAGGCAGGCGGGTATGCAGGCAGGCGGGTAAAGGTAAGCACAGATAGAGTGCAAACGGGGAGGCACTAGCAGGTAGGAACACAGGCGGGATAGGACCCAGTACACACTGGGACTCAGGAACAATACAGGCAGAGAGGTACAGGCAAGCACAACTAAAGTGCAGACAGGGCTGAGCAGGGAGGACAGGGCTCTGTTCACACTGAACAGACAGGAAGGGAAAGGCAGAGCCAGACACCCACAGGGTACTTGCAGTGAAGTAGCGAGTGGACCACAAACTCACAAACGGGAGTACAGAGACAACAGGCAGGAGTTAGGTACAAGTTCAGACTCTGCAGAAAAAGGAAGGGAACGGGCATAGAGGCAAAACAGGTAAAGGATAGGAGAGAGTTCAGACTGGAACTGAGTGTACGGAGAAGACCGACACTGCAGCGGGATACAGGAGCGGGTCTGGGAATACTGCCCCCAGAGAGGCGGGACGAACAGGCAAGGAGCGTGTTCAGACAGGACAGACAAGATACAGGACACAGTTCAGACACGGGAGCTGACACCGCAAGGCAGGAGAAATACAGGACTTAGTTCAGACACGGGAACTAATACCGTAAAGCAGGAGACATACAGGACTTAGTTCAGACACGGGAACTAATACCGAAAAGCAGGAGACATACAGGACACAGTTCAGACACGGGAGCTGACACCGCAAGGCAGGAGACATACAGGACTTAGTTCAGACACGGGAACTAATACCGTAAAGCAGGAGACATACAGGACACAGTTCAGACACGGGAGCTGACACCGCAAGGCAGGAGACATACAGGACTTAGTTCAGACACGGGAACTAATACCGTAAAGCAGGAGACATACAGGACACAGTTCAGACACGGGAGCTGACACCGCAAGGCAGGAAACATACAGGACTTAGTTCAGACAGGCCTGGAAACAAGCCTCCAGGAAAGGCGGACAGGGAAACAAAGACGGGACCTGGCACCTTCAGAGTGCAAGCACACACTGAAAGAAACACATATGCTCAGGCAGGGATAGAAGGGAGCTGCTGAGCTATATACCAAGTGTCAGACAGCAATAGGCTGAGGACGCACAAGGGGTGTGCCCCACAGCAGGTACAAAAGACAGGAAGTGATCGGGCGCCGCCCTTAAGCAGCAGAGACAGACACAAACAGACAGCATGGAGGGAAGCCAGAGAGACATTCTGGACAGGAGATCAAGAGCGCGCTCCTGCACAGTGGGAGATGGACCACTATGCAAGGACGCCGCCAGGTATGTTACAACTATTATAACACTGCTCCTATGTACAAGAATATAACTACTATAATACTGCCCTTATGTACAAGAATATAACTACTATAATACTGCTCCCAATGTACAAGAATATAATTACTATAATATTGCTCCTATGTACAAGAATATAACTACTATAATACTGCCCCTATGTACAAGAATATAACTACTATAATACTGCCCCCTATGTACAAGAATATAACTCCTATAATACTGCTCCTATATACAAGAATATAACTACTATAATACTGCCCCTATGTACAAGAATATAACTACTATACTGCTCCTATATACAGGAATATAACTACTATAATACTGCCCCTATGTACAAGAATATAACTACTATAATACTGCCCCTATATACAAGAATATAACTACTATAATACTGCTCCTATGTACAAGAATATAACTACTATAATACTGCCCCTATGTACAAGAATATAACTACTATAATACTGCTCCCTATGTACAAGAATATAACTACTATAATACTGCTCCCTATGTACAAGAATATAACTACTATAATACTGCTCCCTATGTACAAGAATATAACTACTATAACACTGCCCCTATGTACAAGAATCTAACTACTATAATACTGCCCCTATGCACAAGAATCTAACTACTATAATACTGCCCCTATGCACAAGAATCTAACTACTATAATACTGCCCCTATGTACAAGAATCTAACTACTATAATACTGCCCCTATGTACAAGAATATAACTACTATAATACTGCCCCCTATATACAAGAATATAACTACTATAATACTACTCCCTATGTACAAGAATATAACTACTATAATACTGCCCCCTATGTACAAGAATATAACTACTATAATACTGCTCCCTATGTACAAGAATATAACTACCATAATACTGCTCCTATGTACAAGAATATAACTACTATAATACTGCTCCTATGTACAAGAATATAACTACTATAATACTGCTCCTATGTACAAGAATATAACTACTATAATACTGCCCCTATATACAAGAATATAACTACTATAATACTGCCCACATGTACAAGAATATAACTACTATAATACTGTCCCCTATGTACAAGAATATAACTACCATAATACTGCTCCTGTGTACAAGAATATAACTACTATAATACTGTTCCTATATACAAGACTAGAACTACTATAATACTGCCCCTATGTACAAGAATATAACTACTATAATACTGCCCCCTATGTACAAGAATATAACTACTATAATACTACTGCTATGTACAAGAATATAACTACTATAATACTGCCCCCTATGTACAAGAATATAACTACTATAATACTGCTCCTATGTACATGAATATAACTACTATAATACTGCTCCTGTGTACAAGACTAGAACTACTATAATACTGCCCCTATGTACAAGAATATAACTACTATAATACTGCTCCTATGTACAACAATATAACTACTATAATACTGCTCCTTTGTACAAGAGTATAACTACTATAATACTGCCCCCTATGTACAAGAACATAACTACTATAATACTGCTCCTATATACAAGACTAGAACTACTATAATACTGCCCCTATGTACAAGAATATAACTACTGTAATACTGCTCCTATGTACTGGAATATAGCTACTATAATACTGCCCCCTATGTACAGGAATATAACTACTATAATACTGCCCTCTATGTACAGGAATATAACTATAATACTGCTCCTATGTACCGGAATATAACTGCTATAATACTGCCCCCTATGTACAAGAATATAACTGCTATAATACTGCCCCTGTATAAGAATATAACTGCTATAATACTGCCCCATATGTACAAGAATATAACTACTATAATACTGCCCCTATGTACAAGAATATAACTACTAAAATACTGCCCCTATGTACAAGAATATAACTACTATAATACTGCCCCTATGTACAAGAATATAACTACTATAATACTGCCCCCTAGGTACAAGAATATAACTACTATAATACTACTCCTATGTACAAAAATATAACTACTATAATACTGCCCCTATGTACAAGAATATAACTACTATAATACTGTTCCCGTGTACAAGACTATAACTACTATAATACTGCCCCCTATGTACAAGAATATAAGTACTATAATACTGCTCCTATGAACAAGAATATAACTACTAAAATACTGCTCCTATGTACAAGAATATAACTACTATAATACTGCTCCTATGTACAAGACTAACTACTATAATACTGCTACTACGTACAAGAATATAACTACTATAATACTGCTCCTATGTACAAGAATATAACTACTATAACACTGCTCCTATGTACAAGAATATAACTACTATAATGCTGCCCCCTATGTACAAGAATATAACTACTATAATACTGCCCCTATGTACAAGAATATAACTACTATAATACTGATCCTATATACAAGAATATAACTACTATAATACTGATCCTATATACAAGAATATAACTACTATAATACTGCACCTATGTACAAGAATATAACTACTATAATACTGCTCCTATGTACAAGAATATAACTACTATAATACTGCCCCCTATGTACAAGAATATAACTACTATAATACTGCCCCTCTATGTACAAGAATATAACTACTATAATACTGCCCCCTATGTACAAGAATATAACTACTATAATACTGCCCCTATGTACAAGAATATAACTACTATAATACTGCCCCCTATGTACAAGAATATAACTACTATAATACTGCCCCTCTATGTACAAGAATATAACTACTATAATACTGCCCCCTATGTACAAGAATATAACTACTATAATACTGCTCCTATGTACAAGAATATAACTACTATAATACTGCCCCTATGTACAAGAATATAACTACTATAATACTGCTCCTATGTACAAGAATATAACTACTATAATACTGCTCCTATATACAAGAATATAACTACTATAATACTGCTCCCTATGTACAAGAATATAACTACTATAATACTGCCCCCTATGTACAAGAATATAACTACTATAATACTGCTCCTATATACAAGAATATAACTACTATAATACTGCCCCTATGTACAAGAATATAACTACTATAATACTGCCACTATGTACAAGAATATAACTACTATAATACTGCCCCTATGTACAAGAAAATAACTACTATAATACTGCCCCCTATGTACAAGAATATAACTACTATAATACTGCCCCTATGTACAAGAATATAACTACTATAATACTGCTCCTATGTACAAGAATATAACTACTATAATACTGCCCCCTATGTACAAGAATATAACTACTATAATACTGCTCCTATGTACAAGAATATAACTACTATAATACTGCTCCTATATACAAGAATATAACTACTATAATACTGCTCCCTATGTACAAGAATATAACTACTATAATACTGCCCCCTATGTACAAGAATATAACTACTATAATACTGCTCCTATATACAAGAATATAACTACTATAATACTGCCGGTATGTACAAGAATATAACTACTATAATACTGCCCCTATGTACAAGAATATAACTACCATAATACTGCCCCTATGTACAAGAATATAACTACTATAATACTGCCCCCTATGTACAAGAAAATAACTACTATAATACTGCCCCTATGTACAAGACTATAACTACTATAATACTGCCCCCAATGTACAAGAATATAACTACTATAATACTGCCCCTATGTACAAGAATATAACTACTATAATACTGCCCCCTATGTACAAGAATATAACTACTATAATACTGCCCCTATGTACAAGAATATAACTACTATAATACTGCCACTATGTGCAAGAATATAACTACTATACTGCTCCTATATACAGGAATATAACTACTATAATACTGCTCCCTATGTACAAGAATATAACTACTATAATACTGCCCCAATGTACAAGAATATAACTACTATAATACTGCCCCTATATACAAGAATATAACTATTATAACACTGCTCCTATGTACAAGAATATAACTACTATAATACTGCCCTTATGTACAAGAATATAACTACTATAATACTGCTCCCAATGTACAAGAATATAATTACTATAATATTGCTCCTATGTACAAGAATATAACTACTATAATACTGCCCCTATGTACAAGAATATAACTACTATAATACTGCCCCCTATGTACAAGAATATAACTCCTATAATACTGCTCCTATATACAAGAATATAACTACTATAATACTGCCCCTATGTACAAGAATATAACTACTATACTGCTCCTATATACAGGAATATAACTACTATAATACTGCCCCTATGTACAAGAATATAACTACTATAATACTGCCCCTATATACAAGAATATAACTACTATAATACTGCTCCTATGTACAAGAATATAACTACTATAATACTGCCCCTATGTACAAGAATATAACTACTATAATACTGCTCCCTATGTACAAGAATATAACTACTATAATACTGCCCCTATGTACAGTCATGGCCAAAAGTTTTGAGAATGACGCCAAAATTATATTTTCACATGATCTGCTGGCCTCTGGTTTTTATTAGTGTTTGTCTGATGTTTATATCACATACAGAAATATAATTGCAATCATATTATGAGTACCAATAGGTTATATTGACAGTTAGAATGAGTTAATGCAGCAAGTCAATATTTGCAGTGTTGCCCCTTCTTCTTCAAGACCTCTGTAATTCTCCCTGGCATGCTCTTAATCAACTTTTGGACCAAATCCTGACTGATAGCAGTCCATTCTTGCATAATCAATGCTTGCATTTTGCCAGAATTTGTTGGTTTTTGTTTGTCCACCCGTCTCTTGATGATTGACCACAAGTTCTCAATGGGATTAAGATCTGGGGAGTTTCCAGGCCATGGACCCAAAATCTCTATGTTTTTTCCATGAGCCATTTAGTTATCACCTTTGCTTTATGGCAAGGTGCTCCATAATGCTGGAAAAGGCATTGTTGGGCGCCAAACTGCTCTTGGACGGTTGGGAGAAGTTGCTCTTCGAGGACATTCTGGTACCATTCTTTATTCATGGCTGTGTTTTTAGGCAAGACTGTGAGTGAGCCGATTCCCTTGGCTGAGAAGCAACCCCACACATGAATGGTTTCAGGATGCTTTACAGTTGGCATGAGACAAGACTGGTGGTAGCGCTCACCTCTTCTTCTCCGAATAAGCTGTTTTCCAGATGTCCCAAACAATCGAAAAGGGGATTCATCAGAGAAAATGACTTTGCCCCAGTCCTCAGCAGTCCACTCCCTGTACCTTTTGCAGAATATCAGTCGGTCCCTGATGTTTTTTCTGGAGAGAAGTGGCTTCTTTGCTGCCCTCCTTAAAACCAGCCCTTGCTCAAAGAGTCTCCGCCTCACAGTGCGTGCAGAAGCACTCACACCAGCCTGCTGCCATTCCTGAGCAAGCTCGGCACTGCTGGTAGTCCGATCCCACAGCTGAAACAGTTTTAAGATACGGTCCTGGCGCTTGCTGGTCTTTCTTGGGCGCCATGGAGCCTTTTTGACAACAATGGAAGCTCTGTCCTTGAAGTTCTTGATGATGCGATAGATTGTTGACTGAGGTGCAATCTTTGTAGCTGCGATACTCTTCCCTGTTAGGCCATTTTTGTGCAGTGCAATGATGGCTGCACGTGTTTCTTTAGAGATAACCATGGTTAACTGAAGAGAAACAATGATACCAAGAACCAGCCTCCTTTTAAAGTGTCCAGTGATGTCATTCTTACTTAATCATGACTGATTGATCGCCAGCCCTGTCCTCATCAACACCCACACCTGTGTTAATGGATCAATCACTAAAACGATGTTAGCTGCTCCTTTTAAGGCAGGACTGCAATGATGTTGAAATGTGTTTTGGGGGTTAAAGTTCATTTTCTGGGCAAATATTGACTTTGTAAGTACAGTAATTGCTGTTAAGCTGATCACTCTTTGACATTCAGGAGTATATGCAAATTGCCATTATAAAAAATGAAGCAGTAAACTTTGGAAAAATTACTATTTGTCTCATTCTCAATACTTTTGGCCATGACTGTACAAGAATCTAACTACTATAATACTGCCCCTGTGTACAAGAATATAACTACTATAATACTGCTCCTATGTACAAGAATATAACTACTATAATACTGCCCCTATGTACAAGAATATAACTACTATAATACTGCCCCTATGTACAAGAATATAACTACTATAATACTGCCCCCTATGTACAAGAACATAACTACTATAATACTGCCCCTATGTACAAGAATATAACTACTGTAATACTGCTCCTATGTACAAGAACATAACTACTATAATACTGCCCCTATGTACAAGAATATAACTACTATAATACTGCCCCTATGTACAAGAATATAACTACTATAATACTGCCCCTATGTACAAGAATATAACTGCTATAATACTGCTCCCTATGTACAAGAATATAACTACTATAACACTGCCCCTATGTACAAGAATCTAACTACTATAATACTGCCCCTATGCACAAGAATCTAACTACTATAATACTGCCCCTATGCACAAGAATCTAACTACTATAATACTGCCCCTATGTACAAGAATCTAACTACTATAATACTGCCCCTATGTACAAGAATATAACTACTATAATACTGCCCCCTATATACAAGAATATAACTACTATAATACTACTCCCTATGTACAAGAATATAACTACTATAATACTGCCCCCTATGTACAAGAATATAACTACTATAATACTGCTCCCTATGTACAAGAATATAACTACCATAATACTGCTCCTATGTACAAGAATATAACTACTATAATACTGCTCCTATGTACAAGAATATAACTACTATAATACTGCTCCTATGTACAAGAATATAACTACTATAATACTGCCCCTATATACAAGAATATAACTACTATAATACTGCCCACATGTACAAGAATATAACTACTATAATACTGTCCCCTATGTACAAGAATATAACTACCATAATACTGCTCCTGTGTACAAGAATATAACTACTATAATACTGTTCCTATATACAAGACTAGAACTATTATAATACTGCCCCTATGTACAAGAATATAACTACTATAATACTGCCCCCTATGTACAAGAATATAACTACTATAATACTACTGCTATGTACAAGAATATAACTACTATAATACTGCCCCCTATGTACAAGAATATAACTACTATAATACTGCTCCTATGTACATGAATATAACTACTATAATACTGCTCCTGTGTACAAGACTAGAACTACTATAATACTGCCCCTATGTACAAGAATATAACTACTATAATACTGCTCCTATGTACAACAATATAACTACTATAATACTGCTCCTTTGTACAAGAGTATAACTACTATAATACTGCTCCCTATGTACAAGAATATAACTACTATAACACTGCCCCTATGTACAAGAATCTAACTACTATAATACTGCCCCTATGCACAAGAATCTAACTACTATAATACTGCCCCTATGCACAAGAATCTAACTACTATAATACTGCCCCTATGTACAAGAATCTAACTACTATAATACTGCCCCTATGTACAAGAATATAACTACTATAATACTGCCCCCTATATACAAGAATATAACTACTATAATACTACTCCCTATGTACAAGAATATAACTACTATAATACTGCCCCCTATGTACAAGAACATAACTACTATAATACTGCTCCTATATACAAGACTAGAACTACTATAATACTGCCCCTATGTACAAGAATATAACTACTATAATACTGCTCCTATGTACCGGAATATAACTACTATAATACTGCCCCCTATGTACAGGAATATAACTACTATAATACTGCCCTCTATGTACAGGAATATAACTATAATACTGCTCCTATGTACCGGAATATAACTGCTATAATACTGCCCCCTATGTACAAGAATATAACTGCTATAATACTGCCCCTGTATAAGAATATAACTGCTATAATACTGCCCCATATGTACAAGAATATAACTACTATAATACTGCCCCTATGTACAAGAATATAACTACTAAAATACTGCCCCTATGTACAAGAATATAACTACTATAATACTGCCCCTATGTACAAGAATATAACTACTATAATACTGCCCCCTATGTACAAGAATATAACTACTATAATACTACTCCTATGTACAAAAATATAACTACTATAATACTGCCCCTATGCACAAGAATATAACTACTATAATACTGTTCCCGTGTACAAGACTATAACTACTATAATACTGCCCCCTATGTACAAGAATATAAGTACTATAATACTGCTCCTATGAACAAGAATATAACTACTAAAATACTGCTCCTATGTACAAGAATATAACTACTATAATACTGCTCCTATGTACAAGACTAACTACTATAATACTGCTACTACGTACAAGAATATAACTACTATAATACTGCTCCTATGTACAAGAATATAACTACTATAACACTGCTCCTATGTACAAGAATATAACTACTATAATGCTGCCCCCTATGTACAAGAATATAACTACTATAATACTGCCCCTATGTACAAGAATATAACTACTATAATACTGATCCTATATACAAGAATATAACTACTATAATACTGATCCTATATACAAGAATATAACTACTATAATACTGCACCTATGTACAAGAATATAACTACTATAATACTGCTCCTATGTACAAGAATATAACTACTATAATACTGCCCCCTATGTACAAGAATATAACTACTATAATACTGCCCCTCTATGTACAAGAATATAACTACTATAATACTGCCCCCTATGTACAAGAATATAACTACTATAATACTGCCCCTATGTACAAGAATATAACTACTATAATACTGCCCCCTATGTACAAGAATATAACTACTATAATACTGCCCCTCTATGTACAAGAATATAACTACTATAATACTGCCCCCTATGTACAAGAATATAACTACTATAATACTGCTCCTATGTACAAGAATATAACTACTATAATACTGCCCCTATGTACAAGAATATAACTACTATAATACTGCTCCTATGTACAAGAATATAACTACTATAATACTGCTCCTATATACAAGAATATAACTACTATAATACTGCTCCCTATGTACAAGAATATAACTACTATAATACTGCCCCCTATGTACAAGAATATAACTACTATAATACTGCTCCTATATACAAGAATATAACTACTATAATACTGCCCCTATGTACAAGAATATAACTACTATAATACTGCCACTATGTACAAGAATATAACTACTATAATACTGCCCCTATGTACAAGAAAATAACTACTATAATACTGCCCCCTATGTACAAGAATATAACTACTATAATACTGCCCCTATGTACAAGAATATAACTACTATAATACTGCTCCTATGTACAAGAATACAACTACTATAATACTGCCCCCTATGTACAAGAATATAACTACTATAATACTGCTCCTATTTACAAGAATATAACTACTATAATACTGCTCCTATATACAAGAATATAACTACTATAATACTGCTCCCTATGTACAAGAATATAACTACTATAATAGTGCCCCCTATGTACAAGAATATAACTACTATAATACTGCTCCTATATACAAGAATATAACTACTATAATACTGCCGGTATGTACAAGAATATAACTACTATAATACTGCCCCTATGTACAAGAATATAACTACCATAATACTGCCCCTATGTACAAGAATATAACTACTATAATACTGCCCCCTATGTACAAGAAAATAACTACTATAATACTGCCCCTATGTACAAGACTATAACTACTATAATACTGCCCCCAATATACAAGAATATAACTACTATAATACTGCCCCTATGTACAAGAATATAACTACTATAATACTTCCCCCCTATGTACAAGAATATAACTACTATAATACTGCCCCTATGTACAAGAATATAACTACTATAATACTGCCACTATGTGCAAGAATATAACTACTATACTGCTCCTATATACAGGAATATAACTACTATAATACTGCTCCCTATGTACAAGAATATAACTACTATAATACTGCCCCTATGTACAAGAATATAACTACTATAATACTGCCCCTATATACAAGAATATAACTATTATAACACTGCTCCTATGTACAAGAATATAACTACTATAATACTGCCCTTATGTACAAGAATATAACTACTATAATACTGCTCCCAATGTACAAGAATATAATTACTATAATATTGCTCCTATGTACAAGAATATAACTACTATAATACTGCCCCTATGTACAAGAATATAACTACTATAATACTGCCCCCTATGTACAAGAATATAACTCCTATAATACTGCTCCTATATACAAGAATATAACTACTATAATACTGCCCCTATGTACAAGAATATAACTACTATACTGCTCCTATATACAGGAATATAACTACTATAATACTGCCCCTATGTACAAGAATATAACTACTATAATACTGCCCCTATATACAAGAATATAACTACTACAATACTGCTCCTATGTACAAGAATATAACTACTATAATACTGCCCCTATGTACAAGAATATAACTACTATAATACTGCTCCCTATGTACAAGAATATAACTACTATAATACTGCCCCTATGTACAAGAATCTAACTACTATAATACTGCCCCTGTGTACAAGAATATAACTACTATAATACTGCTCCTATGTACAAGAATATAACTACTATAATACTGCCCCTATGTACAAGAATATAACTACTATAATACTGCCCCTATGTACAAGAATATAACTACTATAATACTGCCCCCTATGTACAAGAACATAACTACTATAATACTGCCCCTATGTACAAGAATATAACTACTGTAATACTGCTCCTATGTACAAGAACATAACTATTATAATACTGCCCCTATGTACAAGAATATAACTGCTATAATACTGCCCCTATGTACAAGAATATAACTACTATAATACTGCCCCTATGTACAAGAATATAACTGCTATAATACTGCCCCTATGTACAAGAATATAACTGCTATAATACTGCCCCTATGTACAAGAATATAACTGCTATAATACTGCCCCTATGTACAAGAATATAACTACTATAATACTGCCCCCTATGTACAAGAATATAACTACTATAATACTACTCCTATGTACAAAAATATAACTACTATAATACTGCCCCTATGTACAAGAATATAACTACTATAATACTACTCCTATGTACAAGAATATAAGTACTATAATACTGCTCCTATGAACAAGAATATAACTACTAAAATACTGCTCCTATGTACAAGACTAACTACTATAATACTGCTACTACGTACAAGAATATAACTACTATAATACTGCTCCTATGTACAAGAATATAACTACTATAACACTGCTCCTATGTACAAGAATATAACTACTATAATGCTGCCCCCTATGTACAAGAATATAACTACTATAATACTGCCCCTATGTACAAGAATATAACTACTATAATACTGATCCTATATACAAGAATATAACTACTATAATACTGATCCTATATACAAGAATATAACTACTATAATACTGCACCTATGTACAAGAATATAACTACTATAATACTGCTCCTATGTACAAGAATATAACTACTATAATACTGCCCCCTATGTACAAGAATATAACTACTATAATACTGCCCCTCTATGTACAAGAATATAACTACTATAATACTGCCCCTCTATGTACAAGAATATAACTACTATAATACTGCCCCCTATGTACAAGAATATAACTACTATAATACTGCCCCTATGTACAAGAATATAACTACTATAATACTGCCCCCTATGTACAAGAATATAACTACTATAATACTGCCCCTCTATGTACAAGAATATAACTACTATAATACTGCCCCCTATGTACAAGAATATAACTACTATAATACTGCTCCTATGTACAAGAATATAACTACTATAATACTGCCCCTATGTACAAGAATATAACTACTATAATACTGCTCCTATGTACAAGAATATAACTACTATAATACTGCTCCTATATACAAGAATATAACTACTATAATACTGCTCCCTATGTACAAGAATATAACTACTATAATACTGCCCCCTATGTACAAGAATATAACTACTATAATACTGCTCCTATATACAAGAATATAACTACTATAATACTGCCCCTATGTACAAGAATATAACTACTATAATACTGCCACTATGTACAAGAATATAACTACTATAATACTGCCCCTATGTACAAGAAAATAACTACTATAATACTGCCCCCTATGTACAAGAATATAACTACTATAATACTGCCCCTATGTACAAGAATATAACTACTATAATACTGCTCCTATGTACAAGAATATAACTACTATAATACTGCCCCCTATGTACAAGAATATAACTACTGTAATACTGCTCCTATGTACAAGAATATAACTACTATAATACTGCTCCTATATACAAGAATATAACTACTATAATACTGCTCCCTATGTACAAGAATATAACTACTATAATACTGCCCCCTATGTACAAGAATATAACTACTATAATACTGCTCCTATATACAAGAATATAACTACTATAATACTGCCGGTATGTACAAGAATATAACTACTATAATACTGCCCCTATGTACAAGAATATAACAACCATAATACTGCCCCTATGTACAAGAATATAACTACTATAATACTGCCCCCTATGTACAAGAAAATAACTACTATAATACTGCCCCTATGTACAAGACTATAACTACTATAATACTGCCCCCAATGTACAAGAATATAACTACTATAATACTGCCCCTATGTACAAGAATATAACTACTATAATACTTCCCCCCTATGTACAAGAATATAACTACTATAATACTGCCCCTATGTACAAGAATATAACTACTATAATACTGCCACTATGTGCAAGAATATAACTACTATACTGCTCCTATATACAGGAATATAACTACTATAATACTGCTCCTATGTACAAGAATATAACTACTATAATACTGCCCTTATGTACAAGAATATAACTACTATAATACTGCTCCCAATGTACAAGAATATAATTACTATAATATTGCTCCTATGTACAAGAATATAACTACTATAATACTGCCCCTATGTACAAGAATATAACTACTATAATACTGCCCCCTATGTACAAGAATATAACTCCTATAATACTGCTCCTATATACAAGAATATAACTACTATAATACTGCCCCTATGTACAAGAATATAACTACTATACTGCTCCTATATACAGGAATATAACTACTATAATACTGCCCCTATGTACAAGAATATAACTACTATAATACTGCCCCTATATACAAGAATATAACTACTATAATACTGCTCCTATGTACAAGAATATAACTACTATAATACTGCCCCTATGTACAAGAATATAACTACTATAATACTGCTCCCTATGTACAAGAATATAACTACTATAATACTGCTCCTATGTACAAGAATATAACTACTATAATACTGCCCCTATGTACAAGAATATAACTACTATAATACTGCCCCTATGTACAAGAATATAACTACTATAATACTGCCCCCTATGTACAAGAACATAACTACTATAATACTGCCCCTATGTACAAGAATATAACTACTGTAATACTGCTCCTATGTACAAGAACATAACTATTATAATACTGCCCCTATGTACAAGAATATAACTACTATAATACTGCCCCTATGTACAAGAATATAACTACTATAATACTGCCCCTATGTACAAGAATATAACTGCTATAATACTGCCCCTATGTACAAGAATATAACTACTATAATACTGCCCCTATGTACAAGAATATAACTGCTATAATACTGCCCCTATGTACAAGAATATAACTGCTATAATACTGCCCCTATGTACAAGAATATAACTGCTATAATACTGCCCCTATGTACAAGAATATAACTGCTATAATACTGCCCCTATGTACAAGAATATAACTGCTATAATTTCTGCCCCTATGTACAAGAATATAACTACTATAATACTGCCCCTATGTACAAGAATATAACTACTATAATACTGCCCCTATGTACAAGAATATAACTACTATAATACTGCTCCTATGTACAAGAATATAACTACTATAATACTGCCCCCTATATACAAGAATATAACTACTATAATACTGCCCACATGTACAAGAATATAACTACTATAATACTGTCTTCTATGTACAAGAATATAACTACTATAATACTGTCCCCTATGTACAAGAATATAACTACTATAATACTGCCCCTATGTACAAGAATATAACTACTATAATACTGCCCCCTATGTACAAGACTATAACTACTATAATACTGCCCCTATGTACAAGAATATAGCTACTATAATACTGTCCCCTATGTGCAAGAATATAACAACTATAATACTGCTCCTGTGTACAAGAATATAACTACTATAATACTGCTCCTATATACAAGACTAGAACTACTATAATACTGCCCCTATGTACAAGAATATAACTACTATAATACTGCCCCCTATGTACAAGAATATAACTACTATAATACTACTGCTATGTACAAGAATATAACTACTATAATACTGCCCCCTATGTACAAGAATATAACTACTATAATACTGCTCCTATGTACATGAATATAACTACTATAATACTGATCCTATATACAAGACTAGAACTACTATAATACTGCCCCTATGTACAAGAATATAACTACTATAATACTGCTCCTATGTACCGGAATATAACTACTATAATACTGCCCCCTATGTACAGGAATATAACTACTATAATACTGCCCTCTATGTACAGGAATATAACTATAATACTGCTCCTATGTACCGGAATATAACTGCTATAATACTGCCCCCTATGTACAAGAATATAACTGCTATAATACTGCCCCTGTATAAGAATATAACTGCTATAATACTGCCCCCTATGTACAAGAATATAACTACTATAATACTGCCCCTATGTACAAGAATATAACTACTATAATACTACTCCTATGTACAAGACTATAACTACTATAATACTGCTCCTATGTACAAGACTATAACTACTATAATACTGCCCCTATGTACAAGAATATAACTACTATAATACTGCTCCTATGTACAAGAATATAACTACTATAATACTGCTCCTATGTACAAGACTAACTACTATAATACTGCTCCTATGTACAAGAATATACCTACTATAATACTGCTCCTATGTACAAGACTATAACTACTATAATACTGCTCCTATGTACAAGACTATAACTACTATAATACTGCTCCTATGTACAAGAATATAACTACTATAATACTGCTCCTATGTACAAGAATATGACTACTATAATGCTGCCCCCTATGTACAAGAATATAACTACTATAATACTGCCCCTATGTACAAGAATATAACTACTATAATACTGCTCCTATGTACAAGACTATAACTACTATAATACTGCTCATATGTACAAGACTATAACTACTATAATACTGCTCCTATGTACAAGAATATAACTACTATAATGCTGCCCCCTATGTACAAGAATATAACTACTATAATACTGCCCCTATGTACAAGAATATAACTACTATAATACTGCCCCTATGTACAAGAATATAACTGCTATAATACTGCCCCTATGTACAAGAATATAACTGCTATAATACTGCCCCTATGTACAAGAATATAACTACTATAATACTGCCCCTCTGTACAAGAATATAACTACTATAATACTGCCCCCTATGTACAAGAATATAACTACTATAATACTGCCCCCTATGTACAAGAATATAACTACTATAATACTGCCCCTCTATGTACAAGAATATAACTACTATAATACTGCCCCCTATGTACAAGAATATAACTACTATAATACTGCTCCTATGTACAAGAATATAACTACTATAATACTGCCCCCTATGTACAAGAATATAACTACTATAATACTGCTCCTATGTACAAGAATATAACTACTATAATACTGCTCCTATATACAAGAATATAACTACTATAATACTGCTCCCTATGTACAAGAATATAACTACTATAATACTGCCCCCTATGTACAAGAATATAACTACTATAATACTGCTCCTATATACAAGAATATAACTACTATAATACTGCCCCTATGTACAAGAATATAACTACTATAATACTGCCCCTATGTACAAGAATATAACTACTATAATACTGCCCCTATGTACAAGAATATAACTACTATAATACTGCCCCCTATGTACAAGAATATAACTACTATAATACTGCCCCTATGTACAAGAATATAACTACTATAATACTGCCCCCAATGTACAAGAATATAACTACTATAATACTGCCCCTATGTACAAGAATATAACTACTATAATACTGCCCCTATGTACAAGAATATAACTACTATAATACTGCCCCTATGTGCAAGAATATAACTACTATACTGCTCCTATATACAGGAATATAACTACTATAATACTGCTCCCTATGTACAAGAATATAACTACTATAATACTGCCCCTATGTACAAGAATATAACTACTATAATACTGCCCCTATATACAAGAATATAACTACTATAATACTGCTCCTATGTACAAGAATATAACTACTATAATACTGCCCCTATGTACAAGAATATAACTACTATAATACTGCTCCCTATGTACAAGAATATAACTACTATAATACTGCCCCTATGTACAAGAATATAACTACTATAATACTGCCCCCTATGTACAAGAATATAACTCCTATAATAGTGCTCCTATATACAAGAATATAACTACTATAATACTGCCCCTATGTACAAGAATATAACTACTATACTGCTCCTATATACAGGAATATAACTACTATAATACTGCCCCTATGTACAAGAATATAACTACTATAATACTGCCCCTATATACAAGAATATAACTACTATAATACTGCTCCTATGTTCAAGAATATAACTACTATAATACTGCCCCTATGTACAAGAATATAACTACTATAATACTGCTCCCTATGTACAAGAATATAACTACTATAATACTGCTCCCTATGTACAAGAATATAACTACTATAATACTGCTCCCTATGTACAAGAATATAACTACTATAATACTGCCCCTATGTACAAGAATATAACTACTATAATACTGCCCCTATGCACAAGAATATAACTACTATAATACTGCCCCTATGCACAAGAATCTAACTACTATAATACTGCCCCTATGTACAAGAATCTAACTACTATAATACTGCCCCTATGTACAAGAATATAACTACTATAATACTGCCCCTATGTACAAGAATATAACTACTATAATACTGCCCCCTATGTACAGGAATATAACTACTATAATACTGCCCCCTATGTACAAGAATATAACTACTATAATACTGCCCCTATGTACAAGAATATAACTACTATAATACTGCCCCTGTGTACAAGAATATAACTACTATAATACTGCTCCTATGTACAAGAATATAACTACTATAATACTGCTCCCTATGTACAAGAATATAATTACTATAATACTGCTCCTATGTACAAGAATATAACTACTATAATACTGCCCCTATGTACAAGAATATAACTACTATAATACTGCCCCCTATGTACAAGAATATAACTCCTATAATACTGCTCCTATATACAAGAATATAACTACTATATTACTGCCCCTATGTACAAGAATATAACTACTATAATACTGCTCCTATATACAGGAATATAACTACTATAATACTGCCCCTATGTACAAGAATATAACTACTATAATACTGCCCCTATATACAAGAATATAACTACTATAATACTGCTCCTATGTTCAAGAATATAACTACTATAATACTGCCCCTATGTACAAGAATATAACTACTATAATACTGCTCCCTATGTACAAGAATATAACTACTATAATACTGCTCCCTATGTACAAGAATATAACTACTATAATACTGCTCCCTATGTACAAGAATATAACTACTATAATACTGCCCCTATGTACAAGAATATAACTACTATAATACTGCCCCTATGCACAAGAATATAACTACTATAATACTGCCCCTATGCACAAGAATCTAACTACTATAATACTGCCCCTATGTACAAGAATCTAACTACTATAATACTGCCCCTATGTACAAGAATATAACTACTATAATACTGCCCCTATGTACAAGAATATAACTACTATAATACTGCCCCCTATGTACAGGAATATAACTACTATAATACTGCCCCCTATGTACAAGAATATAACTACTATAATACTGCCCCTGTGTACAAGAATATAACTACTATAATACTGCCCCTGTGTACAAGAATATAACTACTATAATACTGCTCCTATGTACAAGAATATAACTACTATAATACTGCCCCCTATGTACAGGAATATAACTACTATAATACTGCCCCCTATGTACAAGAATATAACTACTATAATACTGCTCCTATGTACAAGAATATAACTACTATAATACTGCCCCTATGTACAAGAATATAACTACTATAATACTGCCCCCTGTGTACAAGAATATAACTACTATAATACTGCTACAATGTACAAGAATATAACTACTATAATACTGCCCCCTATGTACATGAATATAACTACTATAATAGTGCTCCTATGTATAAGAATATAACTACCATAATACTGTCCCTATGTACAAGAATATAACTACTATAATACTGCCCCTATGTACAAGAATATAACTACTATAATACTGCCCCTATGTACAAGAATATAACTACTATAATACTACCCCCTATGTACAAGAATATAACTACTATAATACTACCCCCTATGTACAAGAATATAACTACTATAATACTGCCCCTATGTACAAGAATATAACTACTATAATACTGCTCCTATGTACAAGAATATAACTACTATAATACTGCCCCCTATGTACAAGAATATAACTACTATAATACTGCCCCTTATGTACAAGAATATAACTACTATAATGCTGCCCCCTGTGTACAAGAATATAACTACTATAATACTGCCCCTATGTACAAGAATATAACTACTATAATACTGCCCCTATGTACAAGAATATAACTACTATAATACTGCCCCCTATGTACAAGAATATAACTACTATAATACTGCTCCTATGTATAAGAATATAACTACTATAATACTGCTCCCTATGTACAAGAATATAACTACTATAATACTGCTCCTATGTACAAGAATATAACTACTATAATACTGCTCCTATGTACAAGAATATAACTACTATAATACTGCCCCTATGTACAAGAATATAACTACTATAATACTGCTCCTATGTACAAGAATATAACTACTATAATACTGCCCCTATGTACAAGAATATAACTACTATAATACTGCCCCCTATGTACAAGAATATAACTACTATAATACTGCTCCTATGTATAAGAATATAACTACTATAATACTGCCCCCTATGTACATGAATATAACTACTATAATAGTGCTCCTATGTATAAGAATATAACTACCATAATACTGTCCCTATGTACAAGAATATAACTACTATAATACTGCCCCTATGTACAAGAATATAACTACTATAATACTGCCCCCTATGTACAAGAATATAACTACTATAATACTGCCCCCTATGTACAAGAATATAACTACTATAATACTGCCCCCTATGTACAAGAATATAACTACTATAATACATAATCGCAGCCATTTTTGTGCAGAATGAGGAGGTTATACGGTATAAAACCCTGTGCAGTACCGGAGGATATAACCTCTTTTTATGGAGCACATAATTACAGATCTGCAGCCGTCGTCCTCGTTAGAGTCTGGGGATCGCGGTGACCTTATATTTCTTACATTTTTACTTGTTTGCTTGTACTAAGTTTTAAAAAGAAACACAAACTATTCCTCCTTTCAGCCGCGGTGGAGACATTTGATCACTGTGACATTTCCGGCTTATATCGGGGTTCTGTATTTGTTTTCGGGGACGGTCACGTTCTCATATTCATTAGTGTTTTTCTAAAAGCCGTGGAAGACTGGAGCTGGGAATCATTAAATGTGGATCCCGCTGTGAGCGTTTATTGCTCGGTGCGGCCCCAGGATGACGAAGTTGAGCTGCTTTTAAGTTGCAGCTTGTCACCGGCTCGGCTAGCCATTTACCAGGCGACCCCATTACCGGGAAAGTGCATGGGGCTGCTATTTGGAATAAAGGATCGACGTGAATCGGCTCCATTATGTATCAGAAAGCAAAGAAAAGGAACATTTTACAAAAGGTTCCAGTTTGAAAAATATCGACTTGTTCTGTGTCAATTATACTCATACCCAACATTTAAAGTGGTAGTACGCTGTAAAATACCGCCCCTCGTTGGCAGGAACTAGGGAGTGAGGCAACATTACAAATGTCATGTAGGTGGCGCCACTGTAGGCAGCGGTGGGCATCTCATACCGTAGACGTTATGTACCTAATTCTCCATTGTGGACTCCCTTCCCCCAAAAGATTAGCGGCTGGAGCCGGAGCCAGAACAGGTCTGTGATACCGCTAACCTCCTCCACGGGCAACTGTGCCTGCAACATACGGGCGCCGGGAACCGATAGTGACAGGGGATCTTCACTTCAAAAAAGAGCCTTGAAAATATCCGTGCACCCGCAATCCCCAGCCAACCTCACAAAGGCAGAGAAATGGGGGGAAAGCTACAGCGTCCACAAGGGTCAGGCAGAAGGGACCTAGAAATACAAACTGAAACCCGATAATACTGCCACATACTAAGGTATAAGAGGGGGGAATCGAGCCGTATCGCCAGGTACAGAGATCATATAACCATCCTGTATTATACCCCAGAGCTGCACTCACTATTCTGCTGGTGCAGTCACTGTGTACATACATTACTGATCCTGAGTTACATCCTGTATTATACTCCAGAGCTGCACTCACTATTCTGCTGGTGCAGTCACTGTGTACATACATTACATTACTGATCCTGAGTTACATCCTGTATTATACTCCAGAGCTGCACTCACTATTCTGCTGGTGCAGGCACTGTGTACATACATTACATTACTGATCCTGAGTTACATCCTGTATTATACTCCAGAGCTGCACTCACTATTCTGCTGGTGCAGTCACTGTGTACATACATTACATTACTGATCCTGAGTTACATCCTGTATTATACTCCAGAGCTGCACTCACTATTCTGCTGGTGCAGGCACTGTGTACATACATTACATTACTGATCCTGAGTTACATCCTGTATTATACTCCAGAGCTGCACTCACTATTCTGCTGGTGCAGTCACTGTGTACATACATTACATTACTGATCTTGAGTTACATCCTGTATTATACTCCAGAGCTGCACTCACTATTCTGCTGGTGGAGTCAGTGTGTACATACATTACTGATCCTGAGTTACATCCTGTATTATACCCCAGAGCTGCACTCACTATTCTGCTGGTGCAGTCACTGTGTACATACATTACATTACTGATCCTGAGTTATATCTTGTATTATACTCCAGAGCTGCACTCACTATTCTGCTGGTGCAGGCACTGTGTACATACATTACATTACTGATCCTGAGTTACATCCTGTATTATACTCCAGAGCTGCACTCACTATTCTGCTGGTGCAGGCACTGTGTACATACATTACATTACTGATCCTGAGTTACATCCTGTATTATACTCCAGAGCTGCACTCACTATTCTGCTGGTGCAGGCACTGTGTGCATACATTACATTACTGATCCTGAGTTACATCCTGTATTATACTCCAGAGCTGCACTCACTATTCTGCTGGTGCAGGCACTGTGTACATACATTACATTACTGATCTTGAGTTACATCCTGTATTATACTCCAGAGCTGCACTCACTATTCTGCTGGTGGAGTCAGTGTGTACATACATTACATTACTGATCCTGAGTTACATCCTGTATTATACCCCAGAGCTGCACTCACTATTCTGCTGGTGCAGTCACTGTGTACATACATTACATTACTGATCCTGAGTTATATCTTGTATTATACTCCAGAGCTGCACTCACTATTCTGCTGGTGCAGTCACTGTATACATACATTACATTACTGATCCTGAGTTACCTCCTGCATTATACTCCAGAGCTGCACTCACTATTCTGCTGGTGCAGGCACTGTGTACATACATTACATTACTGATCCTGAGTTACATCCTGTATTATACTCCAGAGCTGCACTCACTATTCTGCTGGTGCAGTCACTGTGTACATACATTACATTACTGATCCTGAGTTATATCCTGTATTATACTCCAGAGCTGCACTCACTATTCTGCTGGTGCAGTCACTGTGTACATACACTACATTACTGATCCTGAGTTATATCTTGTATTATACTCCAGAGCTGCACTCACTATTCTGCTGGTGCAGTCACTGTATACATACATTACATTACTGATCGTGAGTTACCTCCTGCATTATACTCCAGAGCTGCACTCACTATTCTGCTGGTGCAGTCACTGTGTACATACACTACATTACTGATCCTGAGTTACATCCTGTATTATACTCCAGAGCTGCACTCACTATTCTACTGGTGCAGTCACTGTGTACATACATTACATTACTGATCCTGTACTGATCCTGAGTTATATCCTGTATTATACTCCAGAGCTGCACTCACTATTCTGCTGGTGCAGTCACTGTGTACATACATTACATTACTGATCCTGAGTTATATCCTGTATTATACTCCAGAGCTGCACTCACTATTCTGCTGGTGTAAAGACCCGGTGCTTTCTCTATCCTCCCTCCAGCTACAGGAGCAGGACTCATATTAGGGAATTGCTCTCAGGTGTAGGTACACTTTGCGCAGCGGCTCAGAGCTGAAGCTTTTCTGTAGCCTCCTGTAGATTCTCCGGAGCAGTACTCACACAGGAGGAAGGTACAATATGGTTCTGCTCCTGGCACAATAGCAGTAAACACTCTGCTCATATAATCGCCCCTCACGGCCCCCCGATCGTCTGCTCTTCAGCCTCTTTCTACTCCCCAGTGGTTTCTTTTCTTTCTGCTGCTGGATTCTCTGAGTTCAATGCCCCCAAAAAAACTCAATGTAACTAAGGGTAAAATAAGTGAATTATCTCTACCAAAGTAAGAAAATAGAAAAGGATACCGGAATTATAAACAGAAAATTCTACACATTACATTGGAATCCCCCCCATATAAAAAGTTTATGAACTATGTGCGGACCATCTGTATTATATCGAGGAAAAAATTAAAACATTAAATGAGTGAAATGTCCGGGGCAGTTTCTATAAATTTTGAGTTAGGGGGGTTGAGAAAGGAATAAATGACGTGGAGCCATCAGAGGAGCCGATTATCAACCTCAGAAGTGTGACCGGCATCAGTCTCCAAACTACTGAAAACACTTCTGTAACCGGCAGGTCCCAGTCTATCCCGGCAAAAAAGGTGCAAAATCAGCAAATCAACAACTGCATTTCTTTTTTTAAAGTTATTGTTCCTGTCGTTTTATTTTGCTGATGGACTTTACACCAAATTCTTCAAAATGTCACACGGCATTTGACAAATTTGGTGCAAAATTAAAATATGCTTATTTTATTTGCATTTTTCCTAGTAAAATGGTGCACTTTCCTTAGAATAAAATGAAGGCTGACATGCAACATCTTATTTTAAAGGAAAGTGCACCATTTTACTAGGAAAAATGTGAATAAAATAAGCATACAGTGCTGGCAAAAAGTATTGGCACCCCTGCAATTCTGTCAGATAATACTCAGTTTCTTCCTGAAAATGATTGCAATCACAAATTCTTTGGTCTTATTCTCTTCATTTAATTTGCTTGCAAGGAAAAAACACAAAAGAGAATGAAGCAAAAATCAAATCATTGATCATTTCACACAAAACTCCAAAAAAGGGCCGGACAAAAGTATTGGCACCCTCAGCCTAATACTTGGTTGCACAACCTTTAGCCAAAATAACTGCGAACAACCGCTTCCGGTAACCATCAATGAGTTTCTTACAATGCTCTGCTGGAATTGTAGACCATTCTTCTTTGGCAAACTGCTCCAGGTCTCTGATATTTGAAGGGTGCCTTCTCCAAACTGCCATTTTGAGATCTCTCCACAGGTGTTCTATGGGATTCAGGTCTGGACTCATTGCTGGCCACCTTAGAAGTCTCCAGTGCTTTCTCTCAAACCATTTTATAGTGCTTTTGGAAGTGTGTTTTGGGTCATTGTCCTGCTGGAAGACCCATGACCTCTGAGGGAGACCCAGCTTTCTCACACTGGGCCCTACATTATGCTGCAAAATTTGTTGGTAGTCTTCAGACTTCATAATGCCATGCACACGGTCAAGCAGTCCAGTGCCAGAGGCAGCAAAGCAACCCCAAAACATCAGGGAACCTCCGCCATGTTTGACTGTAGGGACCGTGTTCTTTTCTTTGAATGCCTCTTTTTTTCCTGTACACTCTATGTTGATGCTTTTTCCCATCTACTTTTGTCTCATCTGACCAGAGAACATTCTTCCAAAACGTTTTAGGCTTTCTCAGGTAAGTTTTGGCAAACTCCAGCCTGGCTTTTTTTATGTCTCGGGGTAAGAAGTGGGGTCTTCCTGGGTATCCTACCATACAGTCCCTTTTCATTCAGACGTCGACGGATAGTACGGGTTGACACTGTTGTACCCTCGGACTGCAGGGCAGCTTGAACTTGTTTGGATGTTAGTTGAGGTTCTTTATCCACCATCCGCACAATCTTGCGTTGAAATCTCTCGTCAATTTTTCTTTTCCGTCCCATCTAGGGAGGTTATCCACAGTGCCATGGGCTTTACACTTCTTCATGACACTGCGCACGGAAGACACAGGAACATTCAGGTCTTTGGAGATGGACTTGTAGCCTTGAGATTGCTCATGCTTCCTCACAGTTTGGTTTCTCAAGTCCTCAGACAGTTCTTTGGTCTTCTTTCTTTTCTCCATGCTCAATGTGGTACACACAAGGACACAGGACAGAGGTTGAGTCAACTTTAATCCATGTTAACTGGCTGCAAGTGTGATTTAGTTATTGCCAACACCTGTTAGGTGCCACAGGTAAGTTACAGGTGCTGTTAATTACACCAATTACAGAAGCATCACATGATTTTTCAATTAGTGCCAATACTTTTGTCCACCCCCTTTTTTAGGTTTGGTGTGGAATTATATCCAATTTGGCTTTAGGACAATTCTTTTTGTGTTTTTTCATTGAAGACAAATTAAATGAAGAGAATAAGACCAAAGAATTTGTGATTGCAATCATTTTCAGGAAGAAACGGAGTATTATCTGACAGAATTGCAGGGGTGCCAATACTTTTGGCCAGCACTGTAGTTTAATATGTCATAATGTGTGTGTGTATATGCATTTGTGTGGCACCCACCAGTGAGTAATTGTTAAATGGTGCTGTTCAGGTATATTAACCCCTTAATAACATCTGACGTACTAATACGCGTCTGTGCCCTGGGACTTAAGAGCCAGACCCGTATTAGTACGTCATCGCGATCGCGCGCGCACACAGGCTGTGCGGGCGCGATCGCCGCCGGGTGTCAGCTGATTGTCACAGCTGACACCCGGTACTATGTGCAGGGAGTGGTCCTGCACCGCTCCCAGCACATTAACCCCCGTGATGCTGCGATCGAAGTCGATCGAAGTCGATCGCGGCATTGCGGGGGCAAGGGGAGGTGATCGGCGATACTCACCTCCTCTTCCGGCTTCCAGCGCAGTCTGCAAAGGCTTCCCGGGTGTTGCCATGACGACCCGATGTCGTCATGACAACATCCGGGTCACCAGAGAGCAGGAAGATTGCTTGGACATGCGCAGTGCATCTCCAAGCAATCTTCACACTGTGCACTTCTGACAGCCTTCATGGCATAGGGATGGTGCTCCATTCCTGTGCCATGCAGGCGATCAGAAAAAAAAAAGTGAAAGTCCCAGAGTGGGACAAAGTAATAAAGTGTATAAACTGTGTGAAAGTGGGAAAAAAAAAAAAAAAAAAAAAGTGCAAAAATATTATAAAAAAATAAAAAAAATAATACACCAAAAATAAAAATATAATGTACCCATCAATAAATATTATTATAAAAAAAATAAAAAAAAAAACAATAAAAGTACACATATTTGGTATCGCCGCGTCCGGAACAACCTGACCTATAAAACTGTCCCACTAGTTAACCCCTTCAGTGAACACGGTAAAAAAAAAAAAAAAAAACGAAGCAAAAAACAATGCTTTATCACCATACCGCCAAACAAAAAGTGGAATAACACGCGATCAAAAAGACGCATATAAATAAAAATGATACCGCTGAAAACGTCATCTCGTCCCGCAAAAAACAAGCCGCCATACAGCTCCATCAGCCGAAAAATAAAAAAGTTATAGCTCTCAGAATAAAGCGATACTAAAAAATATTTTTTTCTATAAAATAGCTTTTATTGTGTATAAGCGCCAAAACATAGAAAAATGATACAAATGTGGTACCGCTGTAAACGTACTGACCCGAAGAATAAAGCTACCTCATCAATTTTACCACACGCGGAACAGAATAAAAAAAAAAAAAAAAAACAATTCCTGAATTGTTGGTTTTTGTTTATTCTGCCTCCCAAAAATCGGAATAGAAAGCGATCAAAAAATGTCACGTGCCTGAAAATGGCACCAATAACAACGTCAAGTCATCCCGCGAAAAACGAGCCGTCACATGACTGTCTGCCAAAATCTGGAAAAATTATAGCTCTCAAAATATAGCGATGCAAAAACTAGATTTTACAAAAAATGCGTCTTTTAGTGTGTGACAGCTGTCAGTCATAAAAACCCCATATGATTCTGGCATTGCTGTAATCACACCGACCCGAAGAATAAAGTCACACCGACCCGACAATTTGTTAGCGGATATCATGTTGCATTTGGAGAGTCCCTGTGTGCCCAAACATTGGAGCTCCCCCACAAGTGACCCCATTTTGGAAACTAGACCCCCCAAGGCACCTATCTAGATGCATAGTGAGCACTTGGAACCCCAGGTGCTTCACAAATTGATTCATAAAAATGAAAAAGTGTTTTTTTTTCACTTTTTCATTATTACGAATCAATTTGTGAAGCACCTGGGGGTTCCAAGTGCTCACTATGCATCTAGAAAGGTGCCTTGGGGGGTCTAGTTTCCAAAATGGGGTCACTTGTGGGGGAGCTCCAATGTTTGGGCACACAGGGACTCTCCAAATGCAACATGATATCCGCTAACAATTTGAGCCGACAATTTGTTAGCGGATATCATGTTGCATTTGGAGAGTCCCTGTGTGCCCAAATATTGGAGCTCCCCCACAAGTGACCCCATTTTGGAAACTAGACCACCCAAGGCACCTATCTAGATGCATAGTGAGCACTTGGAACCCTCAGGTGCTTCACAAATTGATTCATAAAAATGAAAAAGTGTTTTCTTTTTCACTTTTTCATTGTTACGAATCAATTTGTGAAGCACCTGGGGGTTCCAAGTGCTCACTATGCATCTAGATAGGTGCCTTGGGGGGTCTAGTTTCCAAAATGGGGTCACTTGTGGGGGAGCTCCAATGTTTGGGCACACAGGGACTCTCTAAATGCAACATGGTGTCCTCTAACAAATTTAACGGAAAATCGGCTCAAATTGTTAGTGACACCATGTTGCGTTTGGAGAGCCGCTGTGTGCCCAAACATTGGAGCTCCCCCACAAGTGACCCCATTTTGGAAACTAGACCCCCCAAGGCACCTATCTAGATGCATTGTGAGCACTTGGAACCCTCAGGTGCTTCACAAATTGATTCATAAAAATGAAAAAGTGTTTTTTTTTTTCACTTTTTCATTGTTACGAATCAATTTGTGAAGCATCTGGGGGTTCCAATTGCTCACTATGCATCTAGAAAGGTGCCTTGGGGGGTCTAGTTTCCAAAATGGGGTCACTTGTGGGGGAGTTCCAAAGTTTGGGCACACATGGGCTCTCCAAACACAACATGGCGTCCGCTAATTATTCAAGCAAATTTTACAATCAAAAAGTCAAATGGCGCTCCTTCCCTTCCGAGCCCTGCCGTGCGCCTAAACAGTGTTTTTTCCCCAAATATTGGGTATCTGCGTGCCCAGGGGAAATTGCACAACAAATTTTGGGGTCCATTTTTTCTTGTTACCCCTGTGAAAATAAAAAAAATTGGGTCTAAAGTAACATTTTTGTGAAAAAAGTTAAATGTTCATTTTTTTCTTCCACATTCAAAAAATTCCTGTGAAGCACCTGAAGGGTTAATAAAGTTCTTGAATGTGGTTTTGAGCACCTTGAGGGGTGCAGTTTTTAGAATGGTGTCACTTTTGGGTATTTTCTGTCATAAAGACCTCTCAAAGTGACTTCAAATGTGATGTGGTCCCTAAAAAAATGGTTTTGTAAATTTTGTTGGAAAAATGAGAAATCGCTGGTCAACTTTTAACCCTTATAGCTCCCTAACAAAAAAAAATTTTGGTTCCAAAATTGTGCTGATGTAAAGTAGACATGTGGGAAATGTTATTTATTAACTCTTTTGTGTGACATATCGCTCTGATTTCAGGGCTTAAAAATTCAAATTTTGAAAATTGCAAAATTTTCAAACTTTTCGCCAAATTTCCGTTTTTTTCACAAATAAACGCAAGTGATATCGAAGAAATTTTTCCAAAATCATGAAGTACAATATGTCACGAAAAAACAATCTCAGAATCAGGGGGATCCGTTGAAGCGTTCCAGAGTAATTACCTCATAAAGTGACAGTGGTCAGAATTGTAAAAATTGGCCCGGTCATTAACGTGCAAACCACCCGCGGGGCTTAAGGGGTTAATATATATATATATATATATATATATATATATATATATATATATATATATATATATATATATATATATATATATATACATATATTTAAATATATATATATATATATTTAAATATATATTTAAATATATATATACACACATATATATATATACACATATATATATACACACATATATATATATATATATACATACACACACACACACACACACATACATATACAGTACAGACCAAAAGTTTGGACACACCTTCTCATTTAAAGATTTTCTGTATTTTCATGACTATGAAAATTGTACATTCACACTGAAGGCATCAAAACTATGAATTAACACATGTGGAATTATATACTTAACAAAAAAGTGTGAAACAACTGAAAATATGTCTTATATTCTAGGTTCTTCAAAGTAGCCACCTTCTGCTTTGATGACTGCTAAGCAGTCATCAAAGCAAAAGGTGGCTACTTTGAAGAACCTAGAATATAAGACATATTTTCAGTTGTTTCACACTTTTTTGTTAAGTATATAATTCCACATGTGTTAATTCATAGTTTTGATGCCTTCAGTGTGAATGTACAATTTTCATAGTCATGAAAATACAGAAAATCTTTAAATGAGGTGTGTCCAAACTTTTGGTCTGTACTGTATATATATATACATACATACATACATATAGTATGTGTGTGTGCATATGTTTATATGTTTACATTATATATATATATATATATATATATATATATATATATATATATATATATATATATATATACACACACTATATATTTATATATATACATACAGACACAAACATACATATATATATATATATATATATATATATATATATATATATATATATATATATATACACATATATATATATATATATATATACATATATATATATACATACACACACAAATATGACATTTCAGAAAGTCACAAATGATGAATTTAAAGAAAACATCTGGAAAATTAAAATCTCGCCTAGTTTGTCAAATAAACCTATAAATATAATAAATTATGGAGAAGTAGTAAAAATGGCACAAAAGCCATAATGAATTTGATGCAAAAATAAACAATTTTTTATTCGCCACCATCCCCACACCCTGAAAAAATTGTGACATTTTTATAAGGTGCAAAAATAAAAAATTCTAACTTTTTCTCCCCACTAAAGACCATCTAATGGCGTGTTCACACGTCTTCGGCACACAGCGCTTTTCCTTTCTTACCGGCCGTACGAGTGTCTCCTGATGACGCCTTTCTGTGAAGCCGCTGTGGACGTAGAGCTGAGGCTTCTTTTAAATCCTAGATATAAAAAAATATATATATATTCTACTCAGATCGACTTTATAAATAATCTCTGGTATAAATAGTTACAGGTCGTGATTGGATCTATTGGGGGAAGGTTATGTGCAATATCCTCTATGCAATGATTAATAATGTAGCTCTGAAACGCGTTTGTGTATTTCACTGATGGAGAGGTGTTTTCCGATTTAAAAAATATATATATATATACATATCTTTAATATGAATTTTTTTTTTGCTGACTGTTGATCCAAGAGCTGGACTCCTGGATGTGATCTGGAATTAATTTTCCGAACTGGTCTAGAATCTGAATTAATTTAGGAAAATAAGTTTATTTTGGGGTCCAATGCTCCCCCATATGTACAACTGTCCCAGCGTGCTTGGATCATGTATCGGGTCATGCTGGTAGTTTTTGTACTCTCATTACACATCCGGATGAAGAAATATTTCTATTGTTATATGAATTAATAGTTTACATGAGAATTTACATCGTTAAGATCTCTGCTTGCTATCAATGTATGGAAATATTCTAGTTTACATTCAGAAATTAAAAGACTGTAACCAACAGTTTCATGCAGCGAACATCTTCAGGACTCATTATATAGGTGGTCCGATGTCACATGGTCAAAGACCAGATAGAGGGGTCATTCATCCGATGCGGCAGTGGACTGCAGTGTTGGGGGGGATCGGATGAACGTAATCAGGACGGCTTTTCAGACACAAAAATAATTCCATTCACTGACCGCAAGCATAATATTAAGGAATTGAAACACAAAAAGTATTATAGAAAGTTACAGAACTTTTCATTCTTCATTTATGTGAAATCTTTCCAGTCTCAGGGTCAGGACAGATTTTGCGTACCTGGGAATGAATGGTTCAGGGATGCAGGGATCTCCGATAAGGAATCCAAAGACCCAGAAACTCTGCGAGGAAAACAAAAAAGTTTCGATGGACAGTGGAAAAAAAAAAATGTTGCTGAGGGTATACACTACTTATGTCTGCAAAGCAACCATTAAAGTATCTCATCCTCTATGCCAGCTCCGCTATCCCCTACATCAGTTCTTGGTAAATGACCCGAGCCATCAGCTTCTGTCACCTCTGCTCACCTCTGAACTCTTGATGGAGGGGCGAACACGCCATGTTTTGGAGGGCAGGTGAAATACTGAACTCCAGATATCGAGCCGTCATTTTTTCCATGAGGTTTATCCAGCTCGATGCCACACCAGTTCCCTGCAAAGAGAGACAAGTGGATGAAGCACCGCTGGAGATAGTGGGCTACCTCCGGGGGTCACGTAGACTATGAACGGAGAAGAAATGCACAATCTCCACCTTGACTCCATTCAGAGCTTCTACATACATAGGGTGTGGGTGTCTGGAGCCTGGACCGGGGCTGAGTCCTCGCCATACTGGGCAGGTGCCAAATTGTTGCTAAACTTAAACTTTTACATAGTCTAACAAAGTGTCATTTCATCTATTTTTTCCCATTGAAACTAATGAAAAACTATGTTGTTGAATAAAATTAGCTTTATTAACATACACTGTAGAAAAATCACAAATGTAATCCTCACCCAAAAAAAATAAAAAAACACAGCAAATAGCTGATTTTTAAATGCAATGTGTGAATATGGCCTTAATGTGAAACAATATGTCATCAGGGGTCGGTGATAGAAGCAGGGTAAGTGACACCAGCACCATCCCTGCTGACTATTTGTTTGAGGGTGGTGATAGAAGCTGTGTGCAGAGCTGCTGTCACTCACCCTGCTTCTATCGCCGCTCCCTTGTTTCACAACAAGAAGCTGCGGTGGAGATTGAAGCAGAGTGCCAGTGCTTCGGTCACTTCTCCCACAGTTTCTATCAGCGCCACGGATTCAGGACATCCTCAGAAGGCATGGATAGAAAACTACAGTAAGTGAAAGCAGCGCTGACTCCTGAGGACGTCCTGTTCCAGAAGGGGCGATAGACGCTGCAGGGAAGTGACTGCAGCCCCAGCCTCCTGTGATGTCCCACCTGCGACTCCTCTCAAACAAAAGTGTTTAAGGCGTAAAAAATAAATATTTATAAAAAGACCTTTTTAGGTATTGGACCACCCCTTTGAGGCTCATCTTACATTTGGGCGTCATCGAACTGACCTGAAGATTCATGCTGCACATTAAAACAAAACTAATTGCGGAATGGTGTTTCCACCCCCGCTTGAGGGGGTTAATATAACGTTGGGGTCTATGACAGGTAATATTCGCTACAGACACGATTTCTCGTGGTTATTACATCAAGAAGACTTGACAATAGCAACGATTTTGCCCGACGCTTTCAGAAGTCTGAGCTGTCAGTGCGGTGGGGATGAGCGGAGTAACGACACTAAACGTCCGTCTCACTAGGAGCGCCATATTATTTTATCCTTTGCACATCACGGTAATTCAGACAGTGACACGGATGATGGGAAACGCAGACATTTAGCCTGACCGCACATACATCAGCAATACCCTGAGGGTGCGCAGGACCCGCGGGTGCACTGACAGACACCGCTCAAGTGCAATATCATCCCCGTCGGCGGCGATGCAGCGTGTCACCCAGGTGGGTGAGAAAAATCAATATCTAATTCACTTAGTCCGACTCCATGAAATGACTGACACAGGCAGTTTTCTATGTGATGGTAAAGCGTTTAATGAGTCTTTGCTCGCAGTCTATTAACCTCTTAGTGACCAGCCCACCTCAGCGTACAATGGGGCAGTCGTAGGAAATGTGGCACCAAACGAAACAGGTCTGCCCAAGTTACTGGTTCTCAGACGTGGCAAATAGAAGAGTTCCTTCTTCAGGAGCAATAAACATTTTGATCCTACATGCCCTAATATTTAAAATAGACTAAAACGTTGAATATCCTCTGTGATTGCATTGTATCCATGTATATTCATTATCATTGGTGGCCTAAAAACAACTGTGCTGCACAGAACAGGGACCGGTAATGATAAAGCCTAATTACCTCTGACCTATGGTGGCTTCAGTTGGTGATCACTCAAATACATTTAGTTGCTTTCATGCTTTTTTTTGTCCTCCAAGAGCCATTACTGTTATTTTTCTGTATATTGATGCCATTTTATAGTAGATATAATTTAATCGCTTATTAGATTTTCTTTTGCAGTCTTTTGGCGACTAAAAAAAAACAACTAAAATGATGGTGTTTGGGATTTTTATTTTTGGAACGCCACTTAAAAGATCAAGATAATTAATTTTATATTTTGATAGTCCGGACTTTTACAAATGCATGGATACAAAATATTGTTTATTTTTAATGAGGGAAATTGGGGCGATTCAAATTTTTAACTTTATCATATTTAAAAAAAAAAAAAGTTTTTCCTTAATTTTTCCTTTTTTTTTTTAGCCATAGGGAACTTGAAATCGGTAGATCACTTGTACTATATACTGTCTGCGGTATATTGCACAATATTTAGTGTAAAGGGCGTTCTCCTATGAAGTCTTCCCAAAAGGAGGGCCATGATGGTGGTGACAGGTACCTTTTTTTTTTTGCCAATATCGGGGGAATAATGTCTGTAAAGCGCTGTGGAATTAATGGCGTTATATAAGTGAGTAAAATAAATAAATAAAACAATATAAAATTAAAAAAAGGGGGGGGGGGCAAGAATTTACATTCATATTCAATGTAAAATACGATTATTTTTATATATCAGTCATGAATTTTTTTTTTTTTTTTTTTGCAGGCGGTGATAGATTGGCAGGGGGCTTATTTTATCAAAGTGAGAGCATTTACATACATTACTTAAGACTTATTTCCCCTGTAATGGGGTGGCATATCAGCCCTGGTTACAGGGGGGCACATTCAGCCTCCTGGCTGCACTGCGGAGCTGGTCTTGGGCTGTTAGGACTCGGCAGCTCCTGCTCTTGCGGCATCGGATGATCACTGGATCAGGAGGAAGCAGCGCTGTCAGCACCTCCTAACCTGTATACACCCCGCTTGCTGTGTATACAATGATCAGGAGGACAGAGATGGTAATAAACCATCTCTGCCCGCTGTGTCTGACAATGTTTTGCAGCTGATTACTGTGCAATGACAGATGTTTGAAGTTGGTAAGGAATTAGTCAAAATCCAGGAGGATTGTATCTGTACCACTTACCTGGTGCAAAGTTTGTTTTGCCGTAAAATCTGACTGTGCCAAGTCTCTGCCCGACCACAAGAACCCGGTCACCAGGCTGGAACTCCATCTGCTCTGAGGTCGGGCTTCCCACAGGGGACGATACCGCGTTCTGATGACCTGTAAAGAGAGTCTATGTAAAAAAAAAGAGGGGACAGGAGAGGGGAAAAAGGAGAGAGGAGTACAAGACCGGACCCCGAACACCTCACTGTGATGGCTATGTCCTCTTATTATAGTGCAAGGTCACATAAAGTGATTCGCTAATAAATTTCTTAAAATGTAATATCCGCACCAGGTGCTGTCTATGGTGCAATTAAGGTTTTTCTGCAGGAAGGTGTGATCGCAGAGAGAGACCGGACTCGTAGCATTACCAGTCCTATATGCCGAGGCCCGGGGCCTGACCACAGCACTCTGTGGCAGCCGGTGATGACTGGGGAGGGGCGGCTTGGACACAACAAAGGAGGATGAGGATGAGAATGAAGATGAAAAGCTGCAGGATCCATTGCAGGAGGCTGAAATGTGGAATGAAACAACTGATGACAGTGAAGGTGAGAACAGAGACACTGTACGATGCTATGGGGTATTGGGCCAGCCCCCTTCTCATGTCCCCTCCAACGACCACAGCTACAGGGAAGGACACAGACACAAAATGGTGTCCAGCCCCCTTCATACATCCCCGCTAACCATAAGACACTGTACGATGCTATGGAGGATAGGGCCAGCCCCCTTCATACATCATCTCCAACCTTGAGACACTGTACGATGTTATGGGGGACACAGCCAGCCCCCTTCTAATATCTTCAGAAAAGATTTTTAGATTTTTTTTTTGTTTAACTGTTATTTAATCCAGAACAAAAAGAAAACATCTGGATGAATCCGGGATTACAGGGCCACTGCATTGGATGGGAGAAACGACGAAACATGGAGCAGGTTAAGTATGTCTGAACTGATGGAAAACATCCTGTGCCAGGTCAGGGTAGCAGAGGTAGTGCCCGGCTGACCAGCCTCTGCTGCACGGGCGTGACCGATGTGTCAGAGACAGAACTGCCCCTGACCTCCGGCGGGTCGTTACCCACCATGCGGTAATCTCTCATGCTGTGCGAGCAGCCGTAGTGCCATCACCTTTCTTAGAGGACGCAGAATTCAAGGACTCGTCGTTGCTTTGGATAAATGTTGTGTTTTTCTTGAAAGGAGGCCGACCTGTGAGAGAAGACGACGAGGAGGAGATCAGGTTATACTGGGACTGGAACCTGTCAACTACTGCACGAAATCCTACCCGACAGTGATTGCTGCAGATGCTACATTACCATGTCTAATGGAAACAGGCAGTAAGCAATAATAATAAGAATCTTATTTATATAGCGCCAACATATTCCGCAGCGCTTTACGATTCAGACAATTTACAGACATTATCAGCACTGTCCCCATTGGGGCTCACAATCTACATTTCCTATCAGTATGTCTTTGCAGGTCATTATATCATATTTTAGCCAAGAGCCAATAGCAGACGGTAAATTGACTGGTGTAAAAACACCACTGTGTATGTATACAGTGCCTGCACTGGCAGAATAGTGAGTGCAGCTCTGGAGTATAATACAGGAGGTAACTCAGGATCAGTAATGTAATGTATGTACACAGTGACTGCACCAGCAGAATAGTGAGTGCAGCTCTGGAGGACAATACAGGATGTAACGCAGGATCAGTAATGTAATGTATGTACACAGTGACTGCACCAGCAGAATAGTGAGTGCAGCTCTGGAGTATAATACAGGATGTAACTCAAGATCAGTAATGTAATGTATGTACACAGTGACTGCACCAGCAGAATAGTGAGTGCAGCTCTGGAGGATAATACAGGATGTAACTCAGGATCAGTAATGTAATGTATGTACACAGTGACTGCACCAGCAGAATAGTGAGTGCAGCTCTGGAGTATAATACAGGAGGTAACTCAGGATCAGTAACGTAATGTATGTACACAGTGACTGCACCAGCAGAATAGTGAGTGCAGCTCTGGAGTATAATACAGGATGTAACGCAGGATCAGTAATGTAATGTATGTACACAGTGACTGCACCAGCAGAATAGTGAGTGCAGCTCTGGAGTATAATACAGGATGTAACTCAAGATCAGTAATGTAATGTATGTACACAGTGATTGCACCAGCAGAATAGTGGGTGCAGCTCTGGAGGATAATACAGGATGTAACTCAGGATCAGTAATGTAATGTATGTACACAGTGACTGCACCAGCAGAATAGTGAGTGCAGCTCTGGAGTATAATACAGGAGGTAACTCAGGATCAGTAACGTAATGTATGTACACAGTGACTGCACCAGCAGAATAGTGAGTGCAGCTCTGGAGTATAATACAAGATGTAACTCAGGATCAGTAATGTAATGTATGTACACAGTGACTGCACCAGCAGAATAGTGAGTGCAGCTCTGAGGTATAAGACAGGAGGTAACTCAGGATCAGTAATGTAATGTATGTACACAGTGACAGCACCAGCAGAATAGTGAGTGCAGCTCTGGAGTATAATACAGGATGTAACTCAGGATCAGTAATGTAATGTATGTACACAGTGACTGCACCAGCAGAATAGTGAGTGCAGCTCTGGAGTATAATACAGGATGTAACTCAGGATCAGTAATGTAATGTATGTACACAGTGACTGCACCAGCAGAATAGTGAGTGCAGCTCTGGAGTATAATACAAGATGTAACTCAGGATCAGTAATGTAATGTATGTACACAGTGACTGCACCAGCAGAATAGTGAGTGCAGCTCTGGAGTGTAATACAGGATATAACTCAGGATCAGTAATGTAATGTATGTACACCGTGACTGCACTGACAGAAGAGTGAGTGCAGCTCTGGAGTATAATACAGGAGGTAACTCAGGATCAGAAATGTAATGTATGTACACAGTGACTGCACCAGCAGAATAGTGAGTGCAGCTCTGGAGTATAATACAGGATGTAACTCAGGATCAGTACAGAATCAGTAATGTAATGTATGTACACAGTGACTACACCAGCAGAATAGTGAGTGCAGCTCTGGAGTATAATACAGGATGTAACTCAGGATCAGTAATGTAATGTATGTACACAGTGACTGCACCAGCAAAATAGTGAGTGCAGCTCTGGAGTATAATACAAGATGTAACTCAGGATCAGTAATGTAATGTATGTACACAGTGACTGCACCAGCAGAATAGTGAGTGCAGCTCTGGAGTGTAATACAGGATATAACTCAGGATCAGTAATGTATGTACACCGTGACTGCACTGACAGAAGAGTGAGTGCAGCTCTGGAGTATAATACAGGATGTAACTCAGGATCAGTAATGTAATGTATGTACACAGTGACTGCACCAGCAGAATAGTGAGTGCAGCTCTGGAGTATAATACAGGATGTAACGCAGGATCAGTAATGTAATGTATGTACACAGTGACTGCACCAGCAGAATAGTGAGTGCAGCTCTGGAGTATAATACAGGATGTAACTCAGGATCAGTAATGTAATGTATGTACACAGTGACTGCACCAGCAGAATAGTGAGTGCAGCTCTGGAGTATAATACAGGAGGTAACTCAGGATCAGTAATGTAATGTATGTACACAGTGACTGCACCAGCAGAATAGTGAGTGCAGCTCTGGAGTATAATACAGGAGGTAACTCAGGATCAGTAATGTAATGTATGTACACAGTGACTGCACCAGCAGAATAGTGAGTGCAGCTCTGGAGTATAATACAGGAGGTAACTCAGGATCAGTAATGTAATGTATGTACACAGTGACTGCACCAGCAGAATAGTGAGTGCAGCTCTGGAGTATAATACAGGAGGTAACTCAGGATCAGTAATGTAATGTATGTACACAGTGACTGCACCAGCAGAATAGTGAGTGCAGCTCTGGACTATAATAGAGGATGTAACTCAGGATCAGTAATGTAATGTATGTACACAGTGACTGCACCAGCAGAATAGTGAGTGCAGCTCTGGAGTGTAATACAGGATATAACTCAGGATCAGTAATGTATGTACACAGTGACTGCACTGACAGAAGAGTGAGTGCAGCTCTGGAGTATAATACAGGATGTAACTCAGGATCAGTAATGTAATGTATGTACACAGTGACTGCACCAGCAGAATAGTGAGTGCAGCTCTGGAGTATAATACAGGATGTAACGCAGGATCAGTAATGTAATGTATGTACACAGTGACTGCACCAGCAGAATAGTGAGTGCAGCTCTGGAGTATAATACAGGATGTAACTCAGGATCAGTAATGTAATGTATGTACACAGTGACTGCACCAGCAGAATAGTGAGTGCAGCTCTGGAGGATAATACAGGATGTAACTCAGGATCAGTAATGTAATGTATGTACACAGTGACTGCACCAGCAGAATAGTGAGTGCAGCTCTGGAGTATAATACAGGAGGTAACTCAGGATCAGTAATGTAATGTATGTACACAGTGACTGCACCAGCAGAATAGTGAGTGCAGCTCTGGAGTATAATACAAGATGTAACTCAGGATCAGTAAGGTAATGTATGTACACAGTGACTGCACCAGCAGAATAGTGAGTGCAGCTCTGGAGTATAATACAGGATGTAACTCAGGATCAGTACAGAATCAGTAATGTAATGTATGTACACAGTGACTGCATCAGCAGAATAGTGAGTGCAGCTCTGGAGTATAATACAGGATGTAACTCAGGATCAGTAATGTAATGTATGTACACAGTGACTCCACCAGCAGAATAGTGAGTGCAGCTCTGAGGTATAAGACAGGAGGTAACTCAGGATCAGTAATGTAATGTATGTACACAGTGACTGCACCAGCAGAATAGTGAGTGCAGCTCTGGAGTATAATACAGGATGTAACTCAGGATCAGTACAGAATCAGTAATGTAATGTATGTACACAGTGACTGCATCAGCAGAATAGAGAGTGCAGCTCTGGAGTATAATACAGGATGAAACTCAGGATCAGTAATGTAATGTATGTACACAGTGACTCCACCAGCAGAATAGTGAGTGCAGCTCTGGAGTATAATACAGGATGTAACTCAGGATCAGTAATGTAATGTATGTACACAGTGACTGCACCAGCAGAATAGTGAGTGCAGCTCTGGAGGATAATACAGGATGTAACTCAGGATCAGTAATGTAATGTATGTACACAGTGACTGCACCAGCAGAATAGTGAGTGCAGCTCTGGAGTATAATACAGGAGGTAACTCAGGATCAGTAACGTAATGTATGTACACAGTGACTGCACCAGCAGAATAGTGAGTGCAGCTCTGGAGTATAATACAAGATGTAACTCAGGATCAGTAATGTAATGTATGTACACAGTGACTGCACCAGCAGAATAGTGAGTGCAGCTCTGAGGTATAAGACAGGAGGTAACTTAGGATCAGTAATGTAATGTATGTACACAGTGACAGCACCAGCAGAATAGTGAGTGCAGCTCTGGAGTATAATACAGGATGTAACTCAGGATCAGTAATGTAATGTATGTACACAGTGACTGCACCAGCAGAATAGTGAGTGCAGCTCTGGAGTATAATACAAGATGTAACTCAGGATCAGTAATGTAATGTATGTACACAGTGACTGCACCAGCAGAATAGTGAGTGCAGCTCTGGAGTGTAATACAGGATATAACTCAGGATCAGTAATGTAATGTATGTACACCGTGACTGCACTGACAGAAGAGTGAGTGCAGCTCTGGAGTATAATACAGGAGGTAACTCAGGATCAGAAATGTAATGTATGTACACAGTGACTGCACCAGCAGAATAGTGAGTGCAGCTCTGGAGTATAATACAGGATGTAACTCAGGATCAGTACAGAATCAGTAATGTAATGTATGTACACAGTGACTGCACCAGCAAAATAGTGAGTGCAGCTCTGGAGTATAATACAAGATGTAACTCAGGATCAGTAATGTAATGTATGTACACAGTGACTGCACCAGCAGAATAGTGAGTGCAGCTCTGGAGTGTAATACAGGATATAACTCAGGATCAGTAATGTATGTACACCGTGACTGCACTGACAGAAGAGTGAGTGCAGCTCTGGAGTATAATACAGGATGTAACTCAGGATCAGTAATGTAATGTATGTACACAGTGACTGCACCAGCAGAATAGTGAGTGCAGCTCTGGAGTATAATACAGGATGTAACGCAGGATCAGTAATGTAATGTATGTACACAGTGACTGCACCAGCAGAATAGTGAGTGCAGCTCTGGAGGATAATACAGGATGTAACTCAGGATCAGTAATGTAATGTATGTACACAGTGACTGCACCAGCAGAATAGTGAGTGCAGCTCTGGAGTATAATACAGGAGGTAACTCAGGATCAGTAATGTAATGTATGTACACAGTGACTGCACCAGCAGAATAGTGAGTGCAGCTCTGGAGTATAATACAGGAGGTAACTCAGGATCAGTAATGTAATGTATGTACACAGTGACTGCACCAGCAGAATAGTGAGTGCAGCTCTGGAGTGTAATACAGGATATAACTCAGGATCAGTAATGTATGTACACAGTGACTGCACTGACAGAAGAGTGAGTGCAGCTCTGGAGTATAATACAGGATGTAACTCAGGATCAGTAATATAATGTATGTACACAGTGACTGCACCAGCAGAATAGTGAGTGCAGCTCTGGAGTATAATACAGGATGTAACTCAGGATCAGTAATGTAATGTATGTACACAGTGACTGCACCAGCAGAATAGTGAGTGCAGCTCTGGAGGATAATACAGGATGTAACTCAGGATCAGTAATGTAATGTATGTACACAGTGACTGCACCAGCAGAATAGTGAGTGCAGCTCTGGAGTATAATACAAGATGTAACTCAGGATCAGTAAGGTAATGTATGTACACAGTGACTGCACCAGCAGAATAGTGAGTGCAGCTCTGGAGTATAATACAGGATGTAACTCAGGATCAGTACAGAATCAGTAATGTAATGTATGTACACAGTGACTGCATCAGCAGAATAGTGAGTGCAGCTCTGGAGTATAATACAGGATGTAACTCAGGATCAGTAATGTAATGTATGTACACAGTGACTCCACCAGCAGAATAGTGAGTGCAGCTCTGAGGTATAAGACAGGAGGTAACTCAGGATCAGTAATGTAATGTATGTACACAGTGACTGCACCAGCAGAATAGTGAGTGCAGCTCTGGAGTATAATACAGGATGTAACTCAGGATCAGTACAGAATCAGTAATGTAATGTATGTACACAGTGACTGCATCAGCAGAATAGTGAGTGCAGCTCTGGAGTATAATACAGGATGTAACTCAGGATCAGTAATGTAATGTATGTACACAGTGACTCCACCAGCAGAATAGTGAGTGCAGCTCTGGAGTATAATACAGGATGTAACTCAGGATCAGTAATGTAATGTATGTACACAGTGACTGCACCAGCAGGATAGTGAGTGCAGCTCTGGAGTATAATACAGGATGTAACTCAGGATCAGTAATGTATGTACACAGTGACTGCACCAGCAGAATAGTGAGCGCAGCTCCGGAGTATGATACTGGATGTAACTCAGGATCAGTAATGTAATGTATGTACACAGTGACTGCACCAGCAGGATAGTGAGTGCAGCTCTGGAGTATAATACAGGAGGTAACTCAGGATCAGTAATGTAATGTATGTACACAGTGACAGCACCAGCAGAATAGTGAGTGCAGCTCTGGAGTGTAATACAGGATGTAACTCAGGATCAGTAATGTATGTACACAGTGACTCCACCAGCAGAATAGTGAGTGCAGCTCGGGAGTATAATACAGGATGTAACTCAGGATCAGTAATGTAATGTATGTACACAGTGACTGCACCAGCAGGATAGTGAGTGCAGCTCTGGAGTATAATACAGGATGTAACTCAGGATCAGTAATGTAATGTATGTACACAGTGACTGCACCAGCAGAATAGTGAGTGCAGCTCCGGAGTATAATACAGGAGGTAACTCAGGATCAGTAATGTATGTACACAGTGACTGCACTGGCAGAACAGTGAGTGCAGCTCTGGAGTATAATACAGGAGGTAACTCAGGATCAGTAATGTATGTACACAGTGACTGCACTGGCAGAACAGTGAGTACAGCTCTGGAGTATAATACAGGAGGTAACTCAGGATCAGAAATGTAATGTATGTACACAGTGACTGCACCAGCAGAATAGTGAGTGCAGCTCTGGAGTATAATACAGGAGGTAACTCAGGATCAGTAATGTAATGTATGTACACAGTGACAGCACCAGCAGGATAGTGAGTGCAGCTCTGGAGTATAATACAGGATGTAACTCAGGATCAGTAATGTATGTACACAGTGACTGCACCAGCAGAATAGTGAGCGCAGCTCCGGAGTATAATACAGGAGGTAACTCAGGATCAGTAATGTAATGTATGTACACAGTGACTGCACCAGCAGAATAGTGAGTGCAGCTCTGGAGTATAATACAGGAGGTAACTCAGGATCAGTAATGTAATGTATGTACACAGTGACTGCACCAGCAGAATAGTGAGTGCAGCTCTGGAGTATAATACAGGATGTAACTCAGGATCAGTAATGTATGTACACAGTGACTGCACCAGCAGAATAGTGAGCGCAGCTCCGGAGTATGATACTGGATGTAACTCAGGATCAGTAATGTAATGTATGTACACAGTGACTGCACCAGCAGGATAGTGAGTGCAGCTCTGGAGTATAATACAGGAGGTAACTCAGGATCAGTAATGTAATGTATGTACACAGTGACTGCACCAGCAGAATAGTGAGTGCAGCTCTGGAGTGTAATACAGGATGTAACTCAGGATCAGTAATGTAATGTATGTACACAGTGATTCCACCAGCAGAATAGTGAGTGCAGCTCTGGAGTATAATACAGGATGTAACTCAGGATCAGTAATGTAATGTATGTACACAGTGACTTCACCAGCAGAATAGTGAGTGCAGCTCTGGAGTATAATACAGGATGTAACTCAGGATCAGTAATGTAATGTATGTACACAGTGACTGCACCAGCAGGATAGTGAGTGCAGCTCTGGAGTATAATACAGGATGTAACTCAGGATCAGTAATGTAATGTATGTACACAGTGACTGCACCAGCAGAATAGTGAGTGCAGCTCCGGAGTATAATACAGGAGGTAACTCAGGATCAGTAATGTATGTACACAGTGACTGCACTGGCAGAACAGTGAGTGCAGCTCTGGAGTATAATACAGGAGGTAACTCAGGATCAGTAATGTAATGTATGTACACAGTGACTGCACCAGCAGAATAGTGAGTGCAGCTCTGGAGTATAATACAGGAGGTAACTCAGGATCAGTAATGTAATGTATGTACACAGTGACTGCACCAGCAGAATAGTGAGTGCAGCTCTGGAATATAATACAGGAGGTAGCTCAGGATCAGTAATGTAATGTATGTACATAGTGACTACACCAGCAGAATAGTCAGTGCAGCTCTGGAGTATAATACAGGATGTAACTCAGGATCAGTAATGTATGTACACAGTGACTGCACCAGCAGAATAGTGAGTGCAGCTCTGGAGTATAATACAGGATATAACTCAGGATCAGTAATGTAATGTATGTACACAGTGACTGCACCAGAGGAATAGTGAGTGCAGCTCTGGAGTATAATACAGGATGTAACTCAGGATGAGTACAGGATGAGTAATGTAATGTATGTACACAGTGACTGCACCAGCAGAATAGTGAGTGCAGCTCTGGAGAATAATACAGGAGGTAACTTAGGATCAGTAATGTAATGTATGTACACAGTGACTGCACTGGCAGAATAGTGAGTGCAGCTCCGGAGTATAATACAGGAGGTAACTCAGGATCAGTAATGTAATGTATGTACACAGTGACTGCACCAGCAGAATAGTGAGCGCAGCTCTGGAGTATAATACAGGAGGTAACTCAGGATCAGTAATGTAATGTATGTACACAGTGACTGCACCAGCAGAATAGTGAGTGCAGCTCTGGAGTAGAATACAGGATGTAACTCAGGATCAGTACAGGATCAGTAATGTAATGTATGTACACAGTGACTGCACCAGCAGAATAGTGAGTGCAGCTCTGGAGTATAATACAGGATGTAACTCACGATCAGTACAGGATCAGTAAAGTAATGTAATGTATGTACACAGTGAGTGCACCAGCAGAATAGTGAGTGCAGCTCTGGAGTATATTACAGGATGTAACTCAGGATCAGTAATGTAATGTATGTACACAGTGACTGCACCAGCAGAATAGTGAGTGCAGCTCTGGAGTATAATACAGGTTCTAACTCAGGATCAGTACAGGATCAGTAATGTAATGTAATGTAATGTATGTACACAGTGAGTGCACCAGCAGAATAGTGAGTGCAGCTCTGGAGTATAATACAGGATGTAACTCAGGATCAGTACAGGATCAGTAATGTAATGTAATGTATGTACACAGTGAGTGCACCAGCAGAATAATGAGTGCAGCTCTGCAGTATAATACAGGATGTAACTCAGGATCAGTAATGTAATGTATGTACACAGTGACTGCACCAGCAGAATAGTGAGTGCAGCTCTGGAGCATAATACAGGCTGTAACTCAGGATCAGTAATGTAATGTATGTACACAGTGACTGCACCAGCAGAATAGTGAGTGCAGTTCTGGAGTATAATACAGGATGTAACTCAGGATCAGTAATGTAATGTATGTACAGAGTGACTGCACAAGCAGAATAGTGAGTGCAGCTCTGGAGTATAATACAGGATGTTATTTAGGATCAATAATGTAATGTATGTACAGAGTGACTGCACCAGCAGAATAGTGAGTGCAGCTCTGGAGTATAATACAGGATGTAACTCAGGATCAGTAATGTATGTACACAGTGACTGCACAAGCAGAATAGTGAGTGCAGCTCTGGAGTATAATACAGGATATAACTCAGGATCAGTAATGTAATGTATGTACACAGTGACTGCACCAGCAGAATAGTGAGTGCAGCTCTGGAGTATAATACAGGATATAACTCAGGATCAGTAATATAATGTATGTACACAGTGACTGCACCAGCAGAATAGTGAGTGCAGCTCTGGAGTATAATACAGGATGTAACTCAGGATCAGTACAGAATCAGTAATGTAATGTATGTACACAGTGACTGCACCAGCAGAATAGTGAGTGCAGCTCTGGAGTATAATACAAGATGTAACTCAGGATCAGTAATGTAATGTATGTACACAGTGACTGCACCAGCAGAATAGTGAGTGCAGCTCTGGAGTATAATACAGGATGTAACTCAGGATCAGTACAGAATCAGTAATGTAACGTATGTACACAGTGACTGCATCAGCAGAATAGTGAGTGCAGCTCTGGAGTATAATACAGGATGTAACTCAGGATCAGTAATGTAATGTATGTACACAGTGACTCCACCAGCAGAATAGTGAGTGCAGCTCTGGAGTATAATACAGGATGTAACTCAGGATCAGTAATGTAATGTATGTACACAGTGACTGCACCAGCAGGATAGTGAGTGCAGCTCTGGAGTATAATACAGGATGTAACTCAGGATCAGTAATGTAATGTATGTACACAGTGACTGCACCAGCAGAATAGTGAGTGCAGCTCCGGAGTATAATACAGGAGGTAACTCAGGATCAGTAATGTATGTACACAGTGACTGCACTGGCAGAACAGTGAGTGCAGCTCTGGAGTATAATACAGGAGGTAACTCAGGATCAGTAATGTAATGTATGTACACAGTGACTGCACCAGCAGAATAGTGAGTGCAGCTCTGGAGTATAATACAGGAGGTAACTCAGGATCAGTAATGTAATGTATGTACACAGTGACTGCACCAGCAGAATAGTGAGTGCAGCTCTGGAATATAATACAGGAGGTAGCTCAGGATCAGTAATGTAATGTATGTACATAGTGACTACACCAGCAGAATAGTGAGTGCAGCTCTGGAGTATAATATGGGTTGTAACTCAGGATCAGTAATGTAATGTATGTACACAGTGACTGCACCAGCAGAATAGTGAGTGCAGCTCTGGAGTATAATACAGGATGTAACTCAGGATCAGTAATGTATGTACACAGTGACTGCACCAGCAGAATAGTGAGTGCAGCTCTGGAGTATAATACAGGATATAACTCAGGATCAGTAATGTAATGTATGTACACAGTGACTGCACCAGCAGAATAGTGAGTGCAGCTCTGGAGTATAATACAGGATGTAACTCAGGATCAGTAATGTATGTACACAGTGACTGCACCAGCAGAATAGTGAGTGCAGCTCTGGACTATAATAGAGGATGTAACTCAGGATCAGTAATGTAATGTATGTACACAGTGACTGCACCAGCAGAATAGTGAGTGCAGCTCTGGAGTATAATACAGGATGTAACTCAGGATCAGTAATGTAATGTATGTACAGAGTGACTGCACCAGCAGAATAGTGAGTGCAGCTCTGGAGTATAATACAGGATATAACTCAGGATCAGTAATGTAATGTATGTACACAGTGACTGCACCAGAGGAATAGTGAGTGCAGCTCTGGAGTATAATACAGGATGTAACTCAGGATGAGTACAGGATGAGTAATGTAATGTATGTACACAGTGACTGCACCAGCAGAATAGTGAGTGCAGCTCTGGAGTATAATACAGGAGGTAACTTAGGATCAGTAATGTAATGTATGTACACAGTGACTGCACTGGCAGAATAGTGAGTGCAGCTCCGGAGTATAATACAGGAGGTAACTCAGGATCAGTAATGTAATGTATGTACACAGTGACTGCACCAGCAGAATAGTGAGCGCAGCTCTGGAGTATAATACAGGAGGTAACTCAGGATCAGTAATGTAATGTATGTACACAGTGACTGCACCAGCAGAATAGTGAGTGCAGCTCTGGAGTAGAATACAGGATGTAACTCAGGATCAGTACAGGATCAGTAATGTAATGTATGTACACAGTGACTGCACCAGCAGAATAGTGAGTGCAGCTCTGGAGTATAATACAGGATGTAACTCACGATCAGTACAGGATCAGTAATGTAATGTAATGTATGTACACAGTGAGTGCACCAGCAGAATAGTGAGTGCAGCTCTGGAGTATATTACAGGATGTAACTCAGGATCAGTAATGTAATGTATGTACACAGTGACTGCACCAGCAGAATAGTGAGTGCAGCTCTGGAGTATAATACAGGATGTAACTCAGGATCAGTACAGGATCAGTAATGTAATGTAATGTATGTACACAGTGAGTGCACCAGCAGAATAGTGAGTGCAGCTCTGGAGTATAATACAGGATGTAACTCAGGATCAGTACAGGATCAGTAATGTAATGTAATGTATGTACACAGTGAGTGCACCAGCAGAATAGTGAGTGCAGCTCTGGAGTATAATACAGGATGTAACTCAGGATCAGTAATGTAATGTATGTACACAGTGACTGCACCAGCAGAATAGTGAGTGCAGCTCTGGAGTATAATACAGGATGTTATTTAGGATCAATAATGTAATGTATGTACAGAGTGACTGCACCAGCAGAATAGTGAGTGCAGCTCTGGAGTATAATACAGGATGTAACTCAGGATCAGTAATGTATGTACACAGTGACTGCACAAGCAGAATAGTGAGTGCAGCTCTGGAGTATAATACAGGATATAACTCAGGATCAGTAATGTAATGTATGTACACAGTGACTGCACCAGCAGAATAGTGAGTGCAGCTCTGGAGTATAATACAGGATATAACTCAGGATCAGTAATGTAATGTATGTACACAGTGACTGCACCAGCAGAATAGTGAGTGCAGCTCTGGAGTATAATACAGGATGTAACTCAGGATCAGTACAGAATCAGTAATGTAATGTATGTACACAGTGACTGCACCAGCAGAATAGTGAGTGCAGCTCTGGAGTATAATACAAGATGTAACTCAGGATCAGTAATGTAATGTATGTACACAGTGACTGCACCAGCAGAATAGTGAGTGCAGCTCTGGAGTATAATACAGGATGTAACTCAGGATCAGTACAGAATCAGTAATGTAACGTATGTACACAGTGATTGCATCAGCAGAATAGTGAGTGCAGCTCTGGAGTATAATACAGGATGTAACTCAGAATCAGTAATGTAATGTATGTACACAGTGACTCCACCAGCAGAATAGTGAGTGCAGTTCTGGAGTATAATACAGGATGTAACTCAGGATCAGTAATGTATGTACACAGTGACTGCACTGGCAGAACAGTGAGTGCAGCTCTGGAGTATAATACAGGAGGTAACTCAGGATCAGTAATGTATGTACACAGTGACTGCACTGGCAGAACAGTGAGTGCAGCTCTGGAGTATAATACAGGAGGTAACTCAGGATCAGAAATGTAATGTATGTACACAGTGACTGCACCAGCAGAATAGTGAGTGCAGCTCTGGAGTATAATACAGGAGGTAACTCAGGATCAGTAATGTAATGTATGTACACAGTGAGAGCACCAGCAGAATAGTGAGTGCAGCTCTGGAGTATAATACAGGATGTAACTCAGGATCAGTAATGTATGTACACAGTGACTGCACCAGCAGAATAGTGAGCGCAGCTCCGGAGTATGATACTGGATGTAACTCAGGATCAGTAATGTAATGTATGTACACAGTGACTGCACCAGCAGAATAGTGAGTGCAGCTCTGGAGTATAATACAGGAGGTAACTCAGGATCAGTAATGTAATGTATGTACACAGTGACTGCACCAGAAGGATAGTGAGTGCAGCTCTGGAGTATAATACAGGATGTAACTCAGGATCAGTAATGTATGTACACAGTGACTGCACCAGCAGAATAGTGAGCGCAGCTCCGGAGTATGATACTGGATGTAACTCAGGATCAGTAATGTAATGTATGTACACAGTGACTGCACCAGCAGGATAGTGAGTGCAGCTCTGGAGTATAATACAGAAGGTAACTCAGGATCAGTAATGTAATGTATGTACACAGTGACTGCACCAGCAGAATAGTGAGTGCAGCTCTGGAGTGTAATACAGGATGTAACTCAGGATCAGTAATGTATATACACAGTGACTCCACCAGCAGAATAGTGAGTGCAGCTCTGGAGTATAATACAGGATGTAACTCAGGATCAGTAATGTAATGTATGTACACAGTGACTGCACCAGCAGGATAGTGAGTGCAGCTCTGGAGTATAATACAGGATGTAACTCAGGATCAGTAATGTAATGTATGTACACAGTGACTGCACCAGCAGAATAGTGAGTGCAGCTCCGGAGTATAATACAGGAGGTAACTCAGGATCAGTAATGCATGTACACAGTGACTGCACTGGCAGAACAGTGAGTGCAGCTCTGGAGTATAATACAGGAGGTAACTCAGGATCAGTAATGTAATGTATGTACACAGTGACTGCACCAGCAGAATAGTGAGTGCAGCTCTGGAGTATAATACAGGAGGTAACTCAGGATCAGTAATGTAATGTATGTACACAGTGACTGCACCAGCAGAATAGTGAGTGCAGCTCTGGAATATAATACAGGAGGTAGCTCAGGGTCAGTAATGTAATGTATGTACATAGTGACTACACCAGCAGAATAGTGAGTGCAGCTCTGGAGTATAATATGGGTTGTAACTCAGGATCAGTAATGTAATGTATGTACACAGTGACTGCACCAGCAGAATAGTGAGTGCAGCTCTGGACTATAATAGAGGATGTAACTCAGGATCAGTAATGTAATGTATGTACACAGTGACTGCACCAGCAGAATAGTGAGTGCAGCTCTGGAGTATAATACAGGATGTAACTCAGGATCAGTAATGTAATGTATGTACACAGTGACTGCACCAGAAGGATAGTGAGTGCAGCTCTGGAGTATAATACAGGATGTAACTCAGGATCAGTAATGTATGTACACAGTGACTGCACCAGCAGAATAGTGAGCGCAGCTCCGGAGTATGATACTGGATATAACTCAGGATCAGTAATGTAATGTATGTACACAGTGACTGCACCAGCAGGATAGTGAGTGCAGCTCTGGAGTATAATACAGGAGGTAACTCGGGATCAGTAATGTAATGTATGTACACAGTGACTGCACCAGCAGAATAGTGAGTGCAGCTCTGGAGTGTAATACAGGATGTAACTCAGGATCAGTAATGTATATACACAGTGACTCCACCAGCAGAATAGTGAGTGCAGCTCTGGAGTATAATACAGGATGTAACTCAGGATCAGTAATGTAATGTATGTACACAGTGACTGCACCAGCAGGATAGTGAGTGCAGCTCTGGAGTATAATACAGGAGGTAACTCAGGATCAGTAATGTATGTACACAGTGACTGCACTGGCAGAACAGTGAGTGCAGCTCTGGAGTATAATACAGGAGGTAACTCAGGATCAGTAATGTAATGTATGTACACAGTGACTGCACCAGCAGAATAGTGAGTGCAGCTCTGGAGTATAATACAGGAGGTAACTCAGGATCAGTAATGTAATGTATGTACACAGTGACTGCACCAGCAGAATAGTGAGTGCAGCTCTGGAATATAATACAGGAGGTAACTCAGGATCAGTAATGTAATGTATGTACATAGTGACTACACCAGCAGAAAAGTGAGTGCAGCTCTGGAGTATAATATGGGTTGTAACTCAGGATCAGTAATGTAATGTATGTACACAGTGACTGCACCAGCAGAATAGTGAGTGCAGCTCTGGAGTATAATACAGGATGTAACTCAGGATCAGTAATGTATGTACACAGTGACTGCACCAGCAGAATAGTGAGTGCAGCTCTGGACTATAATAGAGGATGTAACTCAGGATCAGTAATGTAATGTATGTACACAGTGACTGCACCAGCAGAATAGTGAGTGCAGCTCTGGAGTATAATACAGGATATAACTCAGGATCAGTAATGTAATGTATGTACACAGTGACTGCACCAGCAGAATAGTGAGTGCAGCTCTGGAGTATAATACAGGATATAACTCAGGATCAGTAATGTAATGTATGTACACAGTGACTGCACCAGCAGAATAGTGAGTGCAGCTCTGGAGTATAATATGGGTTGTAACTCAGGATCAGTAATGTAATGTATGTACACAGTGACTGCACCAGCAGAATAGTGAGTGCAGCTCTGGAGTATAATACAGGATGTAACTCAGGATCAGTAATGTATGTACACAGTGACTGCACCAGCAGAATAGTGAGTGCAGCTCTGGACTATAATAGAGGATGTAACTCAGGATCAGTAATGTAATGTATGTACACAGTGACTGCACCAGCAGAATAGTGAGTGCAGCTCTGGAGTATAATACAGGATGTAACTCAGGATCAGTAATGTAATGTATGTACAGAGTGACTGCACCAGCAGAATAGTGAGTGCAGCTCTGGAGTATAATACAGGATATAACTCAGGATCAGTAATGTAATGTATGTACACAGTGACTGCACCAGAGGAATAGTGAGTGCAGCTCTGGAGTATAATACAGGATGTAACTCAGGATGAGTAATGTAATGTATGTACACAGTGACTGCACCAGCAGAATAGTGAGTGCAGCTCTGGAGTATAATACAGGAGGTAACTTAGGATCAGTAATGTAATGTATGTACACAGTGACTGCACTGGCAGAATAGTGAGTGCAGCTCCGGAGTATAATACAGGAGGTAACTCAGGATCAGTAATGTAATGTATGTACACAGTGACTGCACCAGCAGAATAGTGAGCGCAGCTCTGGAGTATAATACAGGAGGTAACTCAGGATCAGTAATGTAATGTATGTACACAGTGACTGCACCAGCAGAATAGTGAGTGCAGCTCTGGAGTAGAATACAGGATGTAACTCAGGATCAGTACAGGATCAGTAATGTAATGTATGTACACAGTGACTGCACCAGCAGAATAGTGAGTGCAGCTCTGGAGTATAATACAGGAGGTAACTCAGGATCAGTAATGTAATGTATGTACACAGTGACTGCACCAGCAGAATAGTGGGTGCAGCTCTGGAGTATAATACAAGATGTAACTCAGGATCAGTAATGTAATGTATGTACACAGTGACTGCACCAGCAGAATAGTGAGTGCAGCTCTGAGGTATAAGACAGGAGGTAACTCAGGATCAGTAATGTAATGTATGTACACAGTGACTGCACCAGCAGAATAGTGAGTGCAGCTCTGGAGTATAATACAGGATGTAACTCAGGATCAGTAATGTAATGTATGTACACAGTGACTGCACCAGCAGAATAGTGAGTGCAGCTCTGGAGTATAATACAGGATGTAACTCAGGATCAGTAATGTATGTACACAGTGACTGCACCAGCAGAATAGTGAGTGCAGCTCTGGACTATAATAGAGGATGTAACTCAGGATCAGTAATGTAATGTATGTACACAGTGACTGCACCAGCAGAATAGTGAGTGCAGCTCTGGAGTATAATACAGGATGTAACTCAGGATCAGTAATGTAATGTATGTACAGAGTGACTGCACCAGCAGAATAGTGAGTGCAGCTCTGGAGTATAATACAGGATATAACTCAGGATCAGTAATGTAATGTATGTACACAGTGACTGCACCAGAGGAATAGTGAGTGCAGCTCTGGAGTATAATACAGGGTGTAACTCAGGATGAGTACAGGATGAGTAATGTAATGTATGTACACAGTGACTGCACCAGCAGAATAGTGAGTGCAGCTCTGGAGTATAATACAGGATGTAACTCAGGATCAGTAATGTAATGTATGTACACAGTGACTGCACTGGCAGAATAGTGAGTGCAGCTCCGGAGTATAATACAGGAGGTAACTCAGGATCAGTAATGTAATGTATGTACACAGTGACTGCACCAGCAGAATAGTGAGCGCAGCTCTGGAGTATAATACAGGAGGTAACTCAGGATCAGTAATGTAATGTATGTACACTGTGACTGCACCAGCAGAATAGTGAGTGCAGCTCTGGAGTAGAATACAGGATGTAACTCAGGATCAGTACAGGATCAGTAATGTAATGTATGTACACAGTAACTGCACCAGCAGAATAGTGAGTGCAGCTCTGGAGTATAATACAGGATGTAACTCAGGATCAGTACAGGATCAGTAATGTAATGTAATGTATGTACACAGTGACTGCACCAGCAGAATAGTGAGTGCAGCTCTGGAGTATAATACAGGATGTAACTCAGGATCAGTACAGGATCAGTAATGTAATGTATGTACACAGTGAGTGCACCAGCAGAATAGTGAGTGCAGCTCTGGAGTATATTACAGGATGTAACTCAGGATCAGTAATGTAATGTATGTACACAGTGACTGCACCAGCAGAATAGTGAGTGCAGCTCTGGAGTATAATACCAGATGTAACTCAGGATCAGTACAGGATCAGTAATGTAATGTATGTACACAGTGAGTGCACCAGCAGAATAGTGAGTGCAGCTCTGGAGTATAATACAGGATGTAACTCAGGATCAGTACAGGATCAGTAATGTAATGTAATGTATGTACACAGTGAGTGCACCAGCAGAATAGTGAGTGCAGCTCTGGAGTATAATACAGGATGTAACTCCGGATCAGTAATGTAATGTATGTACACAGTGATTGCACCAGCAGAATAGTGAGTGCAGCTCTGGAGCATAATACAGGCTGTAACTCAGGATCAGTAATGTAATGTATGTACACAGTGACTGCACCAGCAGAATAGTGAGTGCAGCTCTGGAGTATAATACAGGATGTAACTCAGGATCAGTAATGTAATGTATGTACACAGTGACTGCACCAGCAGAATAGTGAGTGCAGTTCTGGAGTATAATACAGGATATAACTCAGGATCAGTAATGTTATGTATGTACAGAGTGACTGCACAAGCAGAATAGTGAGTGCAGCTCTGGAGTATAATACAGGATGTTATTTAGGATCAATAATGTAATGTATGTACACAGTGACTGCACCAGCAGAATAGTGAGTGCAGCTCTGGAGTATAATACAGGATGTAACTCAGGATCAGTAATGTATGTACACAGTGACTGCACAAGCAGAATAGTGAGTGCAGCTCTGGAGTATAATACAGGATATAACTCAGGATCAGTAATGTAATGTATGTACACAGTGACTGCACCAGCAGAATAGTAAGTGCAGCTCTGGGGTATAATACCGGATGTAACTCAGGATCAGTACAGGACTAGTAATGTAATGTATGTACACAGTGACTGCACCAGCAGAATGGTGAGTGCAGCTCTGGGGTATAATACCGGATGTAACTCAGGATCAGTACAGGACTAGTAATGTAATGTATGTACACAGTGACTGCACCAGCAGAATAGTGAGTGCAGCTCTGGGGTATAATACAGGATGTAACTCAGGATCAGTAATGCAATGATTTCTAATAATAAATGTAATAGATTATATCTATATGTAAACAGTAAGGCTATGTTCACACACGTTATGATTTTTCTGCTGCAAATCTGCTGCTAACTTTTTTCTGGCAGGAAAACAGCTGCGTAAAAAAAGTGTGTATTTGCTACGCATTTGCTGCGCATTTTGCTGTGTATTTTTGACCACCCATTTCTTCCTATGGGTGAAAAAACGCAGCAAATACGCAGGTGCGTTTTCTGCTGCAGAAACGCTGAAAGAAGTGACCTGCTCCATTTTCCAAATATGCAAGCAAGGCAGAAAATACGCAGCAAAAAAAAAAAAAAAGCAACGTGTGTGAACAGAGAATTCTGGTTTCTCAGACTTTTGCTGGTGCTGCAGTTGAAAATTAGCATAAAAATAAGCAGCAAAACACAAGGTGTGTGAACATAGCGTAAAGTACCATATTCCATGCAGACCCCAATGTTATCAGCTGTTACCGGTGTTGATTTTTGATGTAACGTGGCTCAGGTCGATCTTCGTAGATTTGATAGGACCCGTCGTCTTGTTAGAGGAGCTTTTGATAAAGGTCTTCATTGGTTCGATCGCTCGTCTTATCTTGGACAGAGGAGCAAAGATTCCTGATTGGCAATTATATGAAAATATTCTCTTATCAGGGAATGTGAGAACGAGATAAAATCAGTGTAACATAATATAAAACATATTTGTACCATGTTTGGGCAAACACTTAAAATACTGGACTCCGCTCACACTGCCGTCGTTCTTCCCATCCGCTTCAGCCATCTCTATTCCGGCCCACTGGCCCGAAGCGAACTGAGTGGGTCCGCAATACCGCAGTGTGCCGACCTGCAAAGAGAAGGAAGCCGCTCGTGAGGATTTCCGCTGTAGCCAACCAGTGCACCGACGGGAACTTTTACTATTAAAACTGAGATCCGCGCCAAAGACGGGAGGACAGGATCCAGAGCGTTATTTTACTGCCCCTCAAAACAAAGGGTTTACTTATTTAGTTAGTTTTTTACCTCTTCGCATTTCAGCATCCTTTTTTTTTTTACTTACAGAACTGTATGAGGCTTTGTTTTATGCAAAAGACCTGGTCTTAATTTTTAACCTTTTTTTGGCGTATCGAATAAGTTCAGCGAAATTTATATTCATTTTATGTGACGCAAATATGGAAAAAAAATTGTTCACGTTTCACTGATTAATCAATTCTTATATTATTATGATCACATAGATGCTCAATACGTGTAGAGTGTTTGTTTTTTTTATCTAAAGGTAAAAAAGCTTTTATTTAAAAAAATTTCACCTCTTTGGTGCAAAGATGTTAGCATTTGAAGTATCTGACACCTAATGTGTTATTTTTTGCTAAGCCCGAGTGGGTGTTATCACAAAGTCTTCTCTGGGGGCGTGTACTTCTTCCCCTGTATGACAATGACCAACCTTAAGCAGGCAGCAATATAGAGGGGGCATAAGAACACGCCTCTCACCATAGATCAGAACAGGATAATCCTGTGTGAGACATATAATCACAGACAGCCCTGATCTCACTGCAGGGGTGCAGGGGGATTACAAGGTGCTCTGAACAAAGGGAACCTAAATGTCATTATTGACACCTTTGCACCATCATTTCCTGCCAGTCAGTGTGGGGGGAGGAGTAGCACAGCTGAGCTGGCAGCACTATGAGAGGAGAGTTGATAGAAGTGATGACACTCTGCATGCAGTGAGATCTGTTATTATACATCTCACACAGGAACAGGCTGCTCTAAGCTGTGGTGGGGTGTGTTCTTCTTCCGCCTGTGTGTTGCTGCCTGCTTATGATTGGTCAGCATCACACAAGAGAAGTACACGCCCCCAGTTAAAACATTCCATTTTGTGTTAAAGAAAATTAACCTATCAGGGGCCAAATACTGATTGCCAATATAGCATAACAAAAAAGAACCAAAACTTAGTATTCTGTTTTGTGTCCAGTTCATCATGAAAAATTTAGAGAAAGATCCACTTTAAACTTTTTTTTAAACTTTTATTGACAAGGCCCATTTCAGTTCTCCTCACTTTGGCATCATGAGGAATTAATAACGTGCCTGCCAAAAGTGCACAAGACCTGGTGTAATGTTATATTACCAGTCACGTATGAAATCCTGTGTTATGGCAACACATCCAGACTAGTGTTGAGCGAGTATGTTCTATTAACCCTTTCGCTGAGTATGCTCGGGCCGTGCTCCGAGTATTTACAGCTGCTCGGTGATATGCTTGAATCGCTCCCGTGTGCATGATTTGCAACTGTTTGACAGTTTTACTACATGTGAGGAATGTGTAAGAAATAGACATTCCTCCCATGTAATAAAGCTGTCAAACAGTTGCAAATCATGCACACGGGAGCGATTCAACCATATCACCGAGCAGCTGTAAATACTCGGACAGAACATACTCGCTCAACCCTAATCCAGACCCTTTGAGCGCCTTACCAGGAGAGGGGTGAAGTGATCACAGAGAAATATCCACTTCTGGCCAAACCACTTAGATGCTGTTGCTTTGACGGTGACCAGAGAACGATTCAATATCATAATATCCCATATTAAAATTATATATATATATATAAAGTTTAGATTTTTTAAGGCACTTAATAAAATGATAATAAAAACATTATACATATTTGGTACTGGTATATTTGTAGTGACTTGTAGATTCATGTTACCAGGTCATTTTTACAGTTTATTAAATGATGCAAAGTCAGAGAATTTTGTTTTGTTTTCTTTCCCATTTCACCTCGGTCGGATTTTTTTTCCGTAATTCAGTACATGCTGTGGTAAAATGAAAGGCGTCAATCAAAACGCGATGGGGACAGAAAAGTTTTTTAAAAAAAGCTCTGTTTCTTTGAAAACAAAACAGGAAAAATGGAAATTGGTTAAATATATTAATCTTTATATCTTTTGGTCTTTCTAGTGTGGCGCCCCTGAGGGTTCAGTCGCCACAGAGGTTCTGCACCTCACCCAGAGGTGTGGTGTCTCCTTCTCTCAGGTAAGGAGGGAGTGCTGCCCGGGACCCCAACACCTGCATCCAACACTACACTACTCCAGGCCGGCCGGAAGGGCAAGATGCACTGTGTTTCTGCTGAGCCCTGTCCCTGGCTGGAGTGGGGGGAATCAAAGGTAGGGGGAACCAGTAGTGGGTGTGGGTGGAGGAAGTAGAGTAGGGGAGCACCATCATAGGAGGTATATAAAGGGAGGCCATCTTAGGGTGGCAGGTCAGTAAGAGGAGTTAGTGAAGATAGCCGGTTGGGAGCAGAGCCTCGTCAGGAGCTCTGCTCCACAAGTGGGGCCTAGTGATAGAGGCCCAGGAGGGGAGCAGAGGAGAAAGGCTCCGTTCTACTGAAGGGATCCCAGGGGGTATGGTGTGTGCAGGACAGCACCCGTACGCCCCGAATCTGCCAGGTTTCAGAGGGATCAGGCCGCAAGAAGGGGACCGGCCCCTGGACCAGCCGTGTTACTCCAGGTCTCGGCTGGAAAAACCGGAGGCTTCTGCACTTCCATGGTGCAGTTGCCACAGTCTCATCCTAGTCACCGTGAGGGTCAAGTAGGTCCGGGAACTCCAGGTTGCCCAGAGGGACTTCAGAGCACCCAAACAGGACTGTGTGTGGGAAGAGCAGGGCAGGAGGGAGAAGACCCAGCGCAGGAAGTCGGTCTAGTGAGGAACATAAAGAACGTGGGGTTCCGTCAAGCGCTCCTGACACATCTGAGGAAGAGCTGAACCCCAGGTCTGGTAGACGCAGTGCGACGCGGAGGAGGACACCCGTACAGTGTACCTGAGGAACTTGTACAAGAACTGTGAGTAAAGCTCGGATGACTGCACTGCACTGCCTCCGTCAATTATTTCAGCTGCGCTATCTCTCTCTCTGCACTACAAGCCCCAGCATCACCTCCCACCACCAAACTCTACCCTGCCCTGAGGCCCGCTCCACCTGTGGGGGGCTGTTCCATCCTAGCTGCCCTATCAACTGCCTCAGAGGTCTGCAGCAGCGCTGGTACAAATGACCAGAAACCACAGGTGGCGTCACAAAGTATTTACTGATTTATTTTATCCAAGTTGCAATCCCCTTTTTCAAGAGTGACCCCAGGGTACGGACCCAGGAGCCGACCAAGGCGACATCCCCAAAACCAGGCAAAGGCCCGGGTACCGAGTCGTCCCCATCCCCTGGCCACGTCACTAGCCTCTTAGGAACTCGTGTAGAGTCAAACACGCATCTTATTACCACAGAGAAGCTTTCAGAGGGTTAAGAAAACAACTAAAATCCCAGCAGCCAATAAAGAAAAAAATATTGTGGAACATGGAGTCATTATAAGAAGTGAGCGGCGGTGGTTACCCAGCGGGTAATTACACCCTACTAACCATTGTCCCAGAAAACAAGGACAGCTGGCACCGGCCGCAGAGCGCCAGTCGCTGATTGTTTGGTAGAAGGAGAAATCGGAGCCATATGGAAAGAACGGGCCGTGCCGCCATCGCTCATATGGAGGGAACAGAGCTGCCAATCGGTCGTATTATCGAGGTCGGGGTTATTAAAGCTGAAACAAACATGAACCGCGCTCCAAATACAAGCGCTGGGATTAAAGAGGCCACCCGGCTTTAACGCTTAATCACTGAAAAAACTATTCTCTTATATGTCTGCTTGCTGGCAGTGAACGTCTCCCAGCTGAGGGTCTGCTACAATTGTAACCTTTTATGAGCTCTGTGCGCCATAGACTGATACATTACAGCATCTATGATTTGTTGTTGTTATATGTTAATTAACAAGGTTGTCCGGAATCGGGAGGCGAGGGTCTCAGGTGCCACTGCGTATACCCGTACCTGCCAGGGCACGGGCACGATTGGCAGGTATTATGCATATGCGAATGCGCAGCCACCTCCTGGTTCCCATCAGTGCACGGTGGTGATCCGTTTTCGTGGTAGGTCGGAGTCACACAGCTGGGATTATATCCTGTAGATATGCCACAAGTGGCGTCGATGGGATCCCCCTTTAAAGAAGCACTCCCATTAAAATGTCTATCCTCTTAATATATTGCAGTCATCATATTACATAGCACTGTGCACTTACTATTGCTCATTTTGCCTTTCTACCCAGATAATTCTTCTCTTTTACATTAGGTCTATGACATCTTGTGATTAAAACCAGAGGAGATGAATCCTTCTACGCTCTATGTAGAAACAGGAGGTCCATTTTCACTGCATGAGTCATGAGTCACCGCAAAAGTCCCTTGCAGGAGGAGGAGGAGGAGGGAGCAGCTGGGTCAGGTGGTGAAGAGGGGAATGATAAATGTAGGGACAACAGACTTCCTGTTTCTACATAGAGCAGAGAAAAGAGAAGAATTTTCTGGGTAGGAAGGCAAAATGAGCAATTGTAAGTACACGGTGCTGTATAATATGATGACTGCAATATAAAAACTTTGATGGGAGGAGAAGGACGAGGAGGAGGAAGAGGAGGAGTAGGCGGAGAAGTCCTTCCTAAAACAGGACATTCCTGTAGCATCTGTTCTTAGAACAGTGCTGTCCCTCTGTTATTCCTCCTGGAAATATATGAATCAACTGGATGTTACCATTCAATACAGAAAGTGTCAGGGTTTGTAGGGTCACATAGGCAATGGGAAATGGTGACACCCAAGAGTCATTTTCTTCACATCACAATGCAATATTCTCTTAGGAGGGGAAAAAAATCTCAAAAATGTATATTACATGTGAAATGGCAGTATCTGCTAGAGCAAAATGAAGAAAACCTAAAAAATAATATGGTACAATACCCCAGCTCCATACCAATAAACATGACGAGGGAGCCCCCTGGTGGCCGGACGTCACCCTGCAGCACACAAACGCTCGTGTGCAGCGCTTACTGGACCAATTAATCATCATCCGCTCTAATTGCATCCACAAATGCTGCGCGGCTCCATATCATAAAGCCCCGAAATATCCGGCTGTAATCTCCGCGTCACATTCTGACATGTTAATTGCTCCGAGATTGGGAAAACACATCACTCACCGAGAAGTGAATCGTAAAGAGCAATGGATGCATGGGGAAATCAAAAGCAAAGCGTAGAGCCATAAATAATTCGCTTCTTCACACCCTCCTCTGCTGCCACCATCGTGTAGAAGAACAGAGAGGGGGGAACACGACGACTACGATCCCGGGGATAGTTATGGAGATGAAGAAGACATCAATCAGGTGGGCACCAAGGTGAATCTGCAATACCCCAGCGATCCCCCCCTTAGTCTTTGCCTTTTCTTTCATCCAATTTAGTTCCATATTACAATTAAAACTGAGAAAGATAACAAGAAATCCCCTCCGTCTCAGGAGCTCAGCAATGTCCCCCTCTTCCTCCTCCTCCCAACTGGTGGCAGCAGGATCCTCTCCCCTCAGCCCCATCTGCTCCATTGTTAAACCTCTTAATAAGTCTTTCCTTGGCCAAAAGTGGAAAAGATCAGCGAGAGCTGGGGTTGACCACTTTATCTATCTTCTATATGATTCTAAAATATTCACTAGTTAATAATATATTTGTATTCGTGAATGATCTTCAGACATCAGCGCCTACCTACCCCGGCAGTTCCACCTCATTGTAGACATGCCATTATAGCTGTGCGTGAAGGGGGCTCATTTCAATAGTAAAGCCAGCCCCCTCTTTTTTTCAGCCAGAATCGGAGTTACTGGGACTGGAACAGATGTCTTCAGATCAGGGCAACTTTGAACACGACCTAAAGATAATTTTTTGAGAGTGGGCGACCCCTTTAAAGAGGAAAACAAATGTAGATATAAATGGAAGCAGTAAACAGGAGAATGACCAGTCCCTCTATATTGGAGGCCTATTAGATGCATCTGAAGGGTCCCCCACCAAATGATGGTGGAGAAGAGGAGGATGAGGCAGCTAGAATTTCAATGCCCGATGTTTTGTTTTCCGGCAGTGGCGACATTTTTCTCTCTCCCTAATGAAAACACATGACCGCTCGGCAGAGTCGAACACCCACATGTATAGGAGACAGGAGACATACAGTAGCTCAGGATGATTACCCTCCTGCTGATTTGTTCCTGGTTCACCCTGAAAAAGGCTTAAACTTTCTGTCCTGCTCCAAGACATGGCTGAGGGGGGAGGCTCCTGCTGCAGACAGTTGCATCAGACACAAGACAGCGAGGAGGCGGAGGCGGAGGAGGAGGAGGAGAGGAGAGTCGGCTGATCTCAAGTGACAGAATAATTCTTTATACATCTCTCAGTTTAAATTGTAATATGAAATTACATAGGGTCATGGGATATGAGAAGATTATGGGAGGGAAGAGCTCACCCTCCCCGGGTCCAGCTCCGGCTCCCCGCTGCTGCTCTGCTCGCAGTGTTTTGGCTGCAGCAGTGACATCACATCAACAGCTGACATCACATCTGCAGCCAATCACTGTCGAGGGCGGTGATTGGCTGCAGCTCTGACATTACGTCAAATCACTGCTGCAGCCAATCAAGGGTTTGAGGTCCACTTTTCTTAAAGTGTAAAATCCCTTTAAATACGATAAGGACCTGAAAACGATCTCTATTAGAAAGTTGCATTTTTTTCAATCTACAATGATTTTCACAGTTTCCGGGTAAAACTGAAAAATGTCATGAAGTGGTTAATGTTTCGGACCAGGGACTGACAGCTGTGTCACTGTACATGCCGGCCATCAATCACACATTAGTTACCTTCTGTCCGGCTATCAGCACCCGGTCTCCCAGCTTCAGACCGGACGACTGCAGCGACACGTTTCCCGGCAGGTTGTTGTAGTTGGGGAGGGAGATTTGTGACAGATCACATAACAAGGGCATGGCATCCAGCAGGATCTGTTTGATCTCTTTGGCCACAGCGGCTGCATCCGCCATCTCCAGGGGCATGTCCACGGGGTCAGGAACCACATCTGCTGGGACACGGCCTCGGTCGTCCTGTAGAGAGAGACAAAGAGCTCAGTGACCTGCTCACTAAACAAGGAGGACCAGAGACCTGGAGCAACTTTCGACCTGGAGGAAGGAGTCCTCTCAATGAGTCCTCAGTATTCATGAGCTGTGAGCAAACCTCCCCACACTGGCTGATCGATTCCTTCCCATGCACAGTAATGAAGCGAAGGCTGTCAATCAGTGGCAGCAGGGTGGAGCCAGCCAAGCAGCTTATGACTAGAATTAACCCCGCCGTGACTGGGGATAGTCCCAGATCAGAGTTGCTCTGATGCTGGATCCCGCCGATCTCGAGTGTTTGATGTGACTAGTGATGAGCGAACGCGCTCAGATAAGGGGTTAACCGAGGATAATGGGTGTTATCCGAGTATTTTTAGCGTGCTTGTATATTATGTTCGAGTCCCAGCGGCAGCATGATTTGCGGCTGTTAGGGAACCCTCCCATATGTTGTTGCTGTCTAACAAACAGGCAATCCCTGCATGTGCTGAGGATGTCGAACATAATATACGAGCACGCCGAAGATACTCGGTTATCACCAGAGCGTGCTCGGTGAAAGGGTTAAACGAGCACGTTCGCTCATCACTAGATATGACTCCTATCTGTTGTTCTAAGGCAATACCCTGGTTACAATATAGAATTGGATTTATCGCTTTTAAGATCTCTGCTTTCTGTCACTGAATAGGAATCTTTATTGTTTGCTTCCAGAGTACAGACTGTATAATGTTGGGCTAAAACCTGTGTATTGGAGCGGAGCGGCCCGTGCCGGCCCATGTTCTCCTCCTCTTACCCGGAAGGCCGGATTGGCTCTGGATTCCAGCAGGGCTTTCACGGCTCCCAAGCACAGGTTTGATGCGGCGATGTGCATCGCAGTGCCGAAATCAAAGTCACTACAGGTGGCATCGACATCTGAAAGAAATAAAAGCGGTCACAGCGAGCGGCAGGGTGTGGAGTGGAGAGCCACACGACCCGAGGAAATGTCACTTAAAACACACCAGATCCTTCTAATAAGTCGTTGAGGGAGGCAGAAATGCTTCACAGCCGCCGCCAGCATGGAGCGGTCCTCCCCGAAATGCCGTCACACCGAGCCCAACAACGAAAATAAACGGACCGTGGCGTTCCTAAATATGAAACTGAGGGACACAGAGGTGCTGTGGAGGTACATGCAGTCATGGCCAAAAGTGTTGGCACCCTTGAAATTGTTCCAGAAAATGAAGTATTTCTGCCAGATGATTATTGCAATTACACATATTTTTTTTTTCCTTTGCATATCTTTGAACAAAACAAAATGTAAAGTGGACATAATTTCACACAAAACCTCAAAAATGGGCCGGACAAAAATTGTTGGCACCCTGAACTTAATATTTGGGTGCACGCCATTTGGAATAAATAACTGCAATCAGTCGCTTCCTATAACCATCACAAGCTTCTTAGTCCTCTCACCTGGAATCTTGGACTCTTCTTACAATCTGCTCCAGGTCTCTGATATGTGAAGGCGTCTTCTCCTAACAGCAATTGTAAGATCTCTCCCCAGGTGATCAATGGGATTTAGATCCGGACTCATTGCTGCCACTTCAGAACTCTCCAGCACTTTGCTTCCATCCATTTCTGGGGGCTTCTTAAACTCTGTTTGGGGGTCATTGTCTGGCGGGAAGACCCATGACCTAGAATGCAAACCCAACTTTCTGACACTGGGCGCTACATTGCCACCCAAAATCCTTTGGAAATCATCAGATTTCACAGTCAAGGTACCCAGTGCCAGAGGCAGCAAAACAACCACTAAACATCCTTGAACCTCCACCATACTTGACATTAGGTATCGTGTTCTTTTATTTATTTATTTTTCTTTGTAGGCCTCATTCTGTTTTTGGTAAACAGTAGAATGATGTGCTTTACCAAAAAGCTCTATCTTGGTCTCATCTGTTCACAAGACACTTTCCCAGAAGGATTTTGGCTTACTCACGTACATTATGGCAAACTGCAGTCTAGCTTTTTATATCTCTGTGTCAGCAGTCTGGTCCTCCTGGGTCTCCGTTTTATTTCATTCACATGTGGACGGATAGTTTGCGCTGACATTGATGAGCCTTCAGGACAGCCTGAATTTCTTTGGACCTTGATTGTGGCTGCTTATCCACTATCCGGACTATCCCGCGTTGCAACCTTTCATCAATTTTTCTCTGCCGTCCACATGCAGGGAGATTAGCTACAGTGCCATGGGTTGTAAACTTCTTGATTATGTTGCGCACTGTGGACAAAGGAACATCAAGATCTCTGGAGATGGACTTGTAACCTTGAGATTGTTGATATTGTTTAACAATTTTGGTTCTCAAGTCCTCAGTCAGTTCTCTTCTCCTCTTTCTGTTCTCCATGCTTAGTGTGGCACACACAGACACACAATGCAAAGATTGAGTCAACTTCTCCCTTTTTTATCTGATTTCAGGTGTGATTTTCATATTGCCCACACCTGTTACTTGCCACAGGTAAGTTTGAAAGAGCATCACATGCATGAAAAAAAAAAAAAAAAAAAAAGTTGTTTACCCCAAATTTTGGAAAGGTGCCAACAATTTTGTCCGGCCCATTTTTGGGTATTTGAGTGAAATTATGTCTAATTTGCCTTTTTTCTTTTGTGTTGTTCCAGTACACACAAAGGAAATAAACATGTGTAATTGAAATAATTTTCTGGGAGAAATACTTCATTTTCTGGAACACTTGTAAGGGTCCCAACAATTTCAGCCATGACTGTATAGTGTAAGATGATGTTGGCAATGTCTCTGCAGCATTCAGGGAGGACTTGAACCCATAGCTCATGGATTTCAGGGCTCATTAAGGACCTAGACTCCGGTTTTTGCAGCACTTCCTACCTCTTGGCTTTGAAGCCTTCAGGATAAGATGAATCAACTCAGGAACATCGAAATAGGCGGAGTAATGCAGAGCATTCATATTAGTCCAGCGGCTCCGTAGGCTCACGTCTGCTCCCACGTCAATAAGGTAAGAGGCGAATTTTGCAGCGGTCTCTGCGTCTCCTGTGAGAGATAAATCGCACGTACCTTTAAGAAGCAACCATCGCATGTGGCGACTAAGACAGAGCGCTCTGTGTGCAGTAACTAAATGTCAGATGGCTCATTGCCTTTCATTGTTTTGCTTCCAAATTATTTTTTTTTGCGTTTAGACTGACAGAACCGAGGGGGGGATAAAGAGCGGGATTTATGGCTTCTTATTACAGTTGAGATGAGCCCACATATAATATGGAGAGAGGGACACTATTTATCAATACATCATTTCAAAATAGATGGAAAATGATCAACTGCAAAAAGTTATAAAGGTGTAGGAAGAAAAAAAACCAAAAATTTATATTATATATACATACACACACACAGTGCATTGCGAAAGTATTTGGCCCCCTTGAACTTTTCTACCTTTTGCCACATTTCTGGCTTCAAACATAAAGATATAAAATTCTAATTTTTTGGGAAGAATCGACAACAAGTGGGACACAATTGTGAAGTGGTACTGCAGCAAACTCCCTCCAGAAGTTCAGTGAGGATCTCTGAATGATCCAATGTTGTCCTAAATGACTGGTAATGATAACTAGAATCCACCTGTGTGTAATCAAGTCTCGGTATAAATGCACCTGCTCTGGGATAGTCGCAGGGGTCTCTGCTCTGGGATAGTCGCAGGGGTCTCTGCTCTGGGATAGTCGCAGGGGTCTCTGCTCTGGGATAGTCGCAGGGGTCTCTGCTCTGGGATAGTCGCAGGGGTCTCTGCTCTGGGATAGTCGCAGGGGTCTCTGCTCTGGGATAGTCGCAGGGGTCTCTGCTCTGGGATAGTCGCAGGGGTCTCTGCTCTGGGATAGTCGCAGGGGTCTCTGCTCTGGGATAGTCGCAGGGGTCTCTGCTCTGGGATAGTCGCAGGGGTCTCTGCTCTGGGATAGTCGCAGGGGTCTCTGCTCTGGGATAGTCGCAGGGGTCTCTGCTCTGGGATAGTCTCAGGGGTCTCTGCTCTGGGATAGTCTCAGGGGTCTCTGCTCTGGGATAGTCTCAGGGGTCTCTGCTCTGGGATAGTCTCAGGGGTCTCTGCTCTGGGATAGTCTCAGGGGTCTCTGCTCTGGGATAGTCTCAGGGGTCTCTGCTCTGGGATAGTCTCAGGGGTCTCTGCTCTGGGATAGTCTCAGGGGTCTCTGCTCTGGGATAGTCTCAGGGGTCTCTGCTCTGGGATAGTCTCAGGGGTCTCTGCTCTGGGATAGTCTCAGGGGTCTCTGCTCTGGGATAGTCTCAGGGGTCTCTGCTCTGGGATAGTCTCAGGGGTCTCTGCTCTGGGATAGTCTCAGGGTTCAGTTTCAAGTGCAGAGAGCATCATGAAGACCAAGGAACACCAGGCAGGTCCCAGATACTGTTGTGGAGAAGTTTAAAGCCGGATTTGGACACAAAAAGATTTCCCAAGTTTTAAACATCTCAAGGTGCACTGTGCAAGCGATCATAATGAAGTGGAAGGAGTATCAGACCACTGCAATTCTACCAAGACCCGGCCGTCCCTCTAAACTTTCATCTCGAGCAAGGAGAAGACTGATCAGAGATGCAGCCAAAAGGCCCATGATCACTCTGGATGAACTGCAGAGATCTAGAGCTGAGGTGGGAGAGTCTGTCCATAGGACAACAATCAGTCGTACACTGCATAAATCTGGCTTTTATGGAAGAATGAAAGAAGAAAGCCATTTCTCAAAGATATCCATAAAAAGTCTCGTTTGAAGTTTGCCACAAGCCACCTGGGAGACACACCAAACATGTGGAATAAGGTGCTCTGGTCAGATGAAACCAAAATTTAACTTTTTGGCCACAATGCAAAACAATATGTTTGGCGTAAGAGCAACACAGCTCATCACCCTCAAAACACCATCCCCACTGTCAAACATGGTGGTGGCAACATCATGGTTTGGGCCTGCTTTTCTTCAGCAGGGACAGGGAAGATGGTTAAAATTGATGGGAAGATGGACGGAGCCAAATACAGGACCATTCTGGAAGAAAACCTGTTGGAGTCCGCAAAAGACCTGAGACTGGGGCGGAGATTTATCTTCCAACAAGACAATGATCCCAAACATAAAGCAAAATCTACAATGGAATGGTTAAAAAATAAAAGTATCCAGGTGTTAGAATGGCCAAGTCAAAGTCCAGACCTGAATCCAATAGAGAATCTGTGGAAAGAGCTGAAAACTGCTGTTCACAAACGCTCTCCATCCAACCTCAATGAGCATGAGCTGTTTTGCAAGGAAGAATGGGCAAGAATTTCAGCCTCTCGATGTGCAAAACTGATAGAGACATACCCCAAGCGACTTGCAGCTGTAATCGCAGCAAAAGGTGGCGCTACAGAGTATTAACTCAAGGGGGCCGAATAATATTGCACGCCCCACTTTTCAGTTTTTAATTTGTTAAAAAAGTTTAAAATATCCAATAAATTATGTTTCACTTCACGATTGTGTCCCACTTGTTGATTCTTCCCCAAAAAATTTGAATTTTATATATTTATGTTTGAAGACAGAAATGTGGCGAAAGGTAGAAAAGTTCAAGGGGGCCAAATACTTTCACAATGCACTGTGTGTGTGTGTGTGTGTGTGTGTGTGTGTGTGTGTGTGTGTGTGTATGTGTGTATGTATGTATGTATGTATATATATATATTTTTTATTATCAGAGCTTCCTCCACATTGGGTTGTTGACGGGCTATGGACAGTCGTGTCCCATTTAAAAAAATAGACCTCGTGCAAGGAACCTGCTGGCACTGCCGACATCTGCGCAGGCACCTGTCGAAGCAATGTCAGATTATCTCTCCATGCAGAAATGAGCGGCACCGGAGAAAGGCATTATATAAAAATGTTAAGATCTTGTTAAGTGCCAATCACTTCAGCATTGGAGGCGAGTGCTGATGACGTTAAGACCCCCACAATTAGCAGGTGTCCAGTTCTAATGAATAGAACACATCGGCATCCAGACAGGAATGTGGGGTCCCAATGTCATTGGCAATAATCACCTCCCATGTGAAAGTGAGCGGTGTCAGGCAGCCCCATATAAGACCCAAATTATATTTTTTTTGCAGCTATCTGGGGCCCTGTATGTGGCAGAAGTGCAATACTGCGCAGCTCTCACCGATGCCCTGCGCTCCAGATTTACACGTGTAATGCAGCAGCGTCATGTCCGTTAGTCCATCCCGGTCGTTGACATTACATCCTCGCTTCAAAATCTGCAAAAAATAAATAAAATAAAAAAGTTACATAAAAAGTGATCTTGGGTTAAAAAATCCATTCTCTGGATTATCTGAGGCGGGTAATACATTCAGCCACACAGGGTCCAACACACGTGGTCATCTATAGGATCTGTCATAAAGATTTCATCAGTGGAAGTCAAAAGGGCAGCTCAAGGGGGTCTCATGTCCCCATCCATGGAGGTCCCAGGCAACTTTTTTAAATCAAATGTTTTTTTTGATTTTTTATAAAGATTTACACAAAGGAAAAAAAAAAAAAAAGGAAAACAACAACAACAACCAGACAAACAATAGTCAATCCAATTACATATAACTTGTGGAAGTACTAATAACATTTTAATTAATTTTCAAAGAAGTTTAATTTAAGGCATCATATAAACGTAAGTCAAAGCAAGCCGAGGCGAAATCTCCTCAGTTTCCTAGATGTCAAACCAGAGCCATCAATCCATAGACCCCAGATCTTGTCAAATTTAGAGATAGTATCTCTTTTTAGGTATATGCCTTTTTCCAAATTTACTAGCCAGTTAACTTTATGAATAAATTCTGATATCAGGTTCCTGATCTGCGATCCATTTTTGAGCTATCAATTCTCTTGCCATATATAACATACATGTTGCCGCAATTTAGCCGTACTCATCAATAGTCAAATCTTCAACATATCCCAGTATACATACTAATGGTGAAAGCTGTACCTCAATTGAATAAACCCTGTTAATCATTGCTACAACACTCTTCCGGAAGGACACCAAGTTAGGACAGTTCCACATCATATGAAGCAGGTCAGCTATGTTAGTTTTGCATCTAGGACAGTGGGGACTTGAACGAAATCCTCTGTTAAATAAGAATTGAGGTGTCCTGTATACCTGGTGTATCACATATATATATATATATATATATATATATATATATATATATATATATATATATATATATATATATATATATGGGACAGTCTATGGGGTTCACTTAAAGACAGCTGTGGAACTCTTTCCAGTATATCTGACCAGTGATTTTCCTCTATGGTCCCATTACACTCTCTTATTTCTCTTTTGATCGCATCGGCTGGTTTGTCAATATAATGTCTAAGAGAATGTTATTAAGTAATGAGATCAGTCCACGAGAACTGTGTAGATTAGCTATTCTCTGTATTATTGAGTTTCGGGGTACAGAACAATGCCTTACCCCGATATGCGTGCCTAAATTGTAAGTATTTATAGAATTCAGAGGGAGGTAACCCATATTCGTTTTGCAGCTGTGAGAACTCCTTAATCCCATCACCTATCAGCACTTGATTAAGTCTGTCTAAACCCTTGGTTCTCCAGGAGCCAAATCCCACCAGTTGGTATAGATTTGGAAGCCATGGAGTGTTCCATAATGAAGTAAATTGTGAAACACCTTCTATTCCTTGTAATCATTGTGACCAGGTCATCACGGCCCACAACAGACAACAGTAACTAAGACCAGGCGCCTCGTTTACCTCTAAATTAAAATAAGACTAGATCAAGATTCAACTTCTTATAATCATTTATTTTTGCCGATATATTGATGCCTAAATATTTAAACTCCGACACCACTTGTAACCCCGAGTTAATGTAGTGGGAAGCATTCTCATCTGTATCATCCAATGGAAGTATGACTGATTTGCTCTAATTTATCTTCAGACCAGAGTATTTTCCAAATGCTTCTATCGTTTCCATTGCTATAGGAAGGGACTCAGAAGTTTTAACCAGAAATAATAAAGTGTCCTCAGCGTATAATGCGACCTTCTCTTCACTATTCCCTCTACGAAGCCCAACTATTCCTGGATGCTCCCTGATAACCGATGCCAGGGGTTCAATGGCCAACGGTACAAAGAGCAGGGGGGATACTGGCACCCCTGCCTCGTACCTCTACTCAGCCCAAAAGCCGGGGAGAGGCATCTATTTACCAGTATTCTAGCCTTCGGCCTACCATACAGAAATTTAACCCATGAAATAAAACGAGGTCCTATACCAAACTTTTCCAACACCGCCCATAAATATTCCCACTCATAGAATCGAACGCCTTAGCGGCGTCCAGAGAACGTACAGCCCGGTCCCCATCACCATCCACCGGCAACTGAAGATTAAGAAACAATCTCCGGATATTAACAGCTGTGGATCTAGCCGGCATGAAGCCTGACTGGTCAGTATGGATAACTGTAGAAATGACTATATTCAATCTAGATGCCAGAACCTTTATAAAGATATGGGCCTACACGAGTCAGGGATTAAAGGGTCTTTACCTGGCTTAGGTATGACTACTATCACCGCCTCTTGCATTGAATGGGGTAGGGTTTCCCCCCCTCAACGCCTCCTCGAAGGTAGCCAGTAATTAGGGTAGTAGAATATTTCCAAATTTCTTATATATCTGTGGGAAGCCGGTCTAGTCCTGGCGATTTGTTATTAACCATAGAGGCTCGTGCCATTTGTAACTCCTCCAGCTGTAGTGCTCTATTTAAGGATTCTTGATCTTTACCGCTGAATGTCGGTAGTTTGATTTCCCTCAAGTAGGATAAGATTTGTTCTCTACTAAATTGCAGTTTGGATGTATATAGATCTTTATAAAATTCTTGCAGAGTGTTTGAGATCTGGTCAGTCTGGGTTACTCCTTCCCTGTCCTTCAAAGCTCCAATAAAAGAAGTCCCCATCTGGGCTCTTGCTATCACAGCCTGTAAGTGTCCTACCTTCTCCCCCTCAAAGAAGTGTGTCTGGGCAAACATGCCTTTATTTTTAGCTTTTTCCTTGTTATGTGTGGTGTACTCTTCTTGTGCCTCTCCCCACTCCATCAGGTCCTCTTTTACACCGGTTAGTACAAATTTCTCGTCTGTAGATCTAACTCTAAAAAGCTCCCCAAACTGTTTTGTCTTAGTTATGGATCTGTTAATGGCCTGTATTAAGACTCCTCGTAAGCACGCTATCATGGCATCCCATAATGTGTTTTGCGACACTCGTTTGTCGTTTTCCTTAACATAGTGCTCTAAGGTCGATGTGATCAGTGTAATATCTATCATTTGAAGCCAGAAGGGATTCATGGCCGATATAGTCAGAGAATCCAGCGGCCTGGGTGAAAAACAAAGAGTAGTCAGCGAGGGTGAATGATCTGATAGCGTCTGGGCAAATATTCCACTGTTCTTACCAAGGGAGAAATATGTTCTGTGCCCAATATCATATCAATAAGCCATAATGTTTTATGTCTCTTAGAATAGCAGGAAAATTGTCTAGTGTTAGGATATTTGAGACGCCATATGTCCACTAATGATAGTGCTCATAGTATTTCTCCAAACTTCATTATGGGGGTCGTTTTTGTAGCAGAGTTTGATTTATCTCTATCCCGATATGGATGAACAACATTATTGAAATCTCCCATGCAAAGGACTGGAATTCACGGTACCTTATTCATTAGTGAAGCCATATTTTTCAGACTAATGTTGTTATATGGAGGAGGAACATAGACGGCCACAAGTAGAATTTCTTTTGTGAATATTTTACAGTGGATGCCCACAAAGCTGCCTTCTCCATCTATCTTGAAATCAAATAATTCAAAAGGGATAATCCTATGTACTAAGATTCTGACCCCCCTAGAGTATGTGGAGAAGGAAGAGTGGAAGCTGTGGCCGATACAGGAATATTTCATGCCCACAACACTGCTTTTCCCAAAGTGCGTTTCCTGCAGACACCACTGCAGGCAGCTGATCCCGGATATGCTCCATACTCCAGACCTCTGACCCGGGCAGCCTTATGGATGGCACCACTGTAGGCAGATGATCCTGGATATGCTCCATACTCCAGACCTCTGACCCGGGCAGCCTTATGGATGGCACCACTGTAGGCAGATGATCCTGGATATGCTCCATACTCCAGACCTCTGACCCGGGCAGCCTTAAGGATAGCACCACTGCAGGCAGATGATCCTGGATATGCTCCATACTCCAGACCTCTGACCCGGGCAGGCTTATGGATGGCACCACTGCAGGCAGATGATCCTGGATATGCTCCATACTCCAGACCTCTGACCCGGGCAGCCTTAAGGATGGCACCACTGCAGGCAGATGATCCTGGATATGCTCCATACTGCAGACCTCTGACCCGGGCAGCCTTAAGGATGGCACCACTGCAGGCAGATGATCCTGGATATGCTCCATACTCCAGACCTCTGACCCGGGCAGCCTTAAGGATGGCACCACTGCAGGCAGGTGATCCCGGATATGCTCCATGACCGCCACTCTCTTTAAGGAGTCCCCCAGACCTCTGACCCGGGCAGCCTTAAGGATGGCACCACTGCAGGCAGGTGATCCCGGATATGCTCCATGACCGCCACTCTCTTTAAGGAGTCCCCCAGACCTCTGACCCGGGCAGCCTTAAGGATGGCATCACTGCAGGCAGCTGATCCCGATATGCTCCATACTCCAGACCTCTGACCCAGGCAGCCTTAAGGATGGCACCACTGCAGGCAGCTGATCCTGGATATGCTCCATGACCGCCGCTCTCTTTAAGGAGTCCCCCAGACCTCTGACCCGGGCAGCCTTAAGGATGGCATCACTGCAGGCAGCTGATCCCGATATGCTCCATACTCCAGACCTCTGACCCGGGCAGCCTTAAGGATGGCACCACTGCAGGCAGATGATCCCGGATATGCTCCATACTCCAGACCTCTGACCAGGGCAGCCTTATAGATGGCACCACTGCAGGCAGGTGATCCCGGATATGCTCCATACTCCAGACCTCTGACCAGGGCAGCCTTATAGATGGCACCACTGCAGGCAGGTAATCCCGGATATGCTTTATGACCGCCGCTCTCTTTAAGCAGTCCCCCAGACCTCTGACCCAGGCAGCCTTAAGGATGGCACCACTGCAGGCAGGTGATACCGGATATGCTCCATGACCGCCGCTCTCTTTAAGGAGTCCCCCAGACCTCTGACATTCCATGAGAGGAATTTTACTTTATCAGCCATTATATCTAGTTATATAGGGATTGAAAAATACAGGTGACTTGTAAGATATCCCACCTTTCTCTTCCCTTTTATAACCCTTTTTACAGTATTTCCACTTATTCAGCTTGACTGCTAGTATTTGCAGAACCAGACAACAAGTTCTAGAAACAAAAACCCCACAAACACATTTAAACAAGTAAACATTAATCCATCCATTCAATCTGGATGAAGAAAGGCACCAGTCCATCCTGTAGCCGTATACAAGGCAAGCGAACAATCAACCTAAAACGAAATGGGTTAAACACTTCCTGGGGGCCTGCAATATTCGGATATAGCTCAGGATAGTTGTGTCCACTGGGTCGTGGGCTAGGCAGTAAAGGATATGACCCCAATAGTCAATCGGGAAACTCCGATGGTATATATCTTTCATTATCCAGGTTCAAAGTTACTGATTTTAATGGATCCTCTGCTCATTCAGATCAATCCAGCGGAGTGCGTCTTTTGGATGTTCAAAAAAGAAAGTCTCTCCCAGAGCCGCCACTCTAAGTTTCGCAGGGTAAATCATGGAGTATGAGGCTTGCAGACTATGCAGCTTTCGTTTTACATCAAGAAACTGCGCCCTACGTTTCGAAACTTCAAAGGAGTAATCCAGGAAAAAGGAAATTCTTTATACACTACCGTTCAAAAGTTTAGGGTCATTTAGAAATTTCATTATTTTTGAAAGAAAAGCACTTTTTTTTCAATTAAGTTAACATTAAATGAATCAGAAATACACTCTATACATTGTTAATTTGGTAAATGACTATTCTAGCTGCAAACGTCTTGTTTTTATTGCACTATCAACATAGGTGTATAGAGGCCCATTTCCAACAACCACCACTCCAGTGTTTTAATGGTACATTGTGTTTGCTAACTGTGTAAGAAGCTAATGGATGTTTAGAAAACCCTAGAAAACCCTTGCACAAGTATGTTAGCCCAGCTGAAAACGGTTTGGCTGATTTGAGAAGCTATAAAATTGACCTTCCTTTGAGCTAGTTGAGAATCTGGAGCATTACATTTGTTTGTTCTATGAAACTCTCAAAATGGCCAGAAAAAGAGAACTTTCATGTGAAACTCGACAGTTTATTCTTGTTCTTAGAAATGAAGGCTATTCCATGCGAGAAGGTGCGAAGAAGCTGAAGATTTCCTATAACGGTGTGTACTACTCCCTTCAGAGGAGAGCACAAACAGGCTCTAACCAGAGTAGAAAGAGAAGTGGGAGACCCGCTGCACAACTGAGCAACAAGACAAGGACATTAGAGTCTCTAGTCTGAGAAATCGACGCCTCACAGCTCCTCAACTGGCAGCTTCATTAAATAGTACACGCAAAACGCCAGTGTCAACGTCTACAGTGAAGAGGCGACTCTGGGATGCTGGTCTTCAGGGCAAAGTGGCAAAGAAAAAGCCATATCTGAGACTGGCTAATAAAAGGAAAAGATTAATATGGGCAAAAGAACACAGACATTGGACAGAGGAACAATGGAAAAAAGTTTTATGGACAGACTAATCAAAGTTTGAGGTGTTTGGATCACACAGAAGAACATTTGTGAGACGCAGAACAACTGAAAAGATGCTGGAAGAGTGCCTGACGCCATCTGTCAAGCATGGTGGAGGTAATGTGATGGTCTGGGGTTGCTTTGGTGCTGGTAAAGTGGGAGATTTGTACAAGGTAAATGGGATTTTGAATAAGGAAGGCTATCACTCCATTTTGCAACGCCATGCCATACCCTGTGGACAGTGCTTGATTGGAGCCAATTTCATCCTACAACAGGACAATGACCCAAAGCACACCTCCAAATTATACATGAACTATTTAGGGAAGAAGCAGGCAGCTGGTCTTCTATCTGTAATGGAGTGGCCAGCGCCGTCACCAGATCTCAACCCCATTGAGCTGTTGTGGGAGCAGCTTGACCTCATGGTACAAAAAAGTGCCCATCAAGTCAATCCAACTTGTGGAGGGGCTTCAGGAAGCATGGGGGGGAATGTCTCAAGATGACCTCAGAAAATTAACAGCTAGAACGCCAAAGATCGGCAATGCTGGAATTGCTGCAAAGGAGCATTCTGTGACCAAAGCAAAGTTTGAAGGAGAAAATTATTCTAATAAAAATCATTATTTCTAACCTTGTCAATGTCTGGACTATATTTTGTATTAATTTTGCAACTCATTTGATAAATAAAAGTATGAGTTTTCATGGAAAACACAAAATTGTCTGGGTGACCCCAAACTTTTGAACGGTAGTGTACATTGATAGAAATGTCCCCAAAATCACAGGCAGCCTTAAGGATGGAATTTCTGTCTTTGTAGTGTAGCAGCTTTATTAATACTGGATATGGAGTGGCCACTGGTGGCAATGGTCGGGTTGGCACCCTGTGCGCCCTTTCCACACCAAAAAGGGAAGACAGGCAATCAGTCCCAAATAAAGAACGTAACCATGTCTCAAAGTACTCATTCGGATTATTGCTCTCAGTTTTTTCAGGGACACGAATCACTCTTATATTATTTCGCCTGAGTCTGTTCTCCAAATCATCTGTTTTAGCTAATTGGGCCATGATCTGTTGTCCATGTCTCTGGCAATCTTATTGTCTTTAGCGGTTTGTCCTCCATATCACTGATTCTGCCCTCTGCTGCTGTAGTGTGTTTGTTAACCTTTTGTAGCCTGTGCCTCATAAAAGAAAGTTCCTCTATAATTTCTACCATCTGACTGTTAAGTGAGGTTAAAGCAGCTCTATACTGTGTTACAGCCATAAACATATCTTTTATCGTAGGCTCATTATGCTGAGCTGTATTATGGTGGGAAGCAGCGGCCTCTGTCCCACGGGACCGGCAGAAACCCCACCAGCAGTGTCACCGAATTCCCCCGAGAGCACAGAGAAAGGTCTAGACACCCCAATGACCCGTGTCTGTGCCTCACCGCCAGTGCATGCTCCTGTGCCCGGAGCCCCAAGAAATCCAGCCAGCCTCAGCGCTGTGCCCACAGACACCCACCTCCCTGCTCTGGTACCCGCTGCAGAGGAGCTCACGCCATCCTGGATGCCTCCACCCCCTCCCGCCGCTGCTCCCCACAGTCCCGCCGCCGGCCACGATCGCCCTCCCCCCCATACATGTCAGTAAGTGCTAGGATGTGTATAGAAGGGAAAAATTATTTTTGGGAAAGAGGAGATGCTAACTAATAGTGATCACCAAAATGATCAAGAAATAAATAAATAGATAGTGATCAATAGCAATATCAATCTATGAAAATATGTCAATTTATTAAATACAAATGTTTCCTGACACATATACATGTAGTAACAAACTAACAAACATATAAAACACCATAAAATAGTGGAAAAACACCACTGTCTAAGGAGCCAGCTGATACATTATAATAGAATCACGTATATAATGATACAACAAATACTATATATGATAATTCAATGAATGAAGAAATACAGAGCGCACAGGCTCAGTGCAATATCTGTGATGGTCAATGATGCCTAGACCCTGCAATGCACTAGTTAAATAACAGGTTAAATGTGTAAAGGCAAGTGAAGCACATAAAAGGCTGAAAAAGCAGAGTATGGCAAAAGGCAGTACCTGTTTCCCCACACTGAATGGTGCCCCCACAAGGATAAAAGTACGATCCTAATGGATAACCAAATAGGTCCCTGCAGCTAACATAAGCTAATGACCACAGCGGAACCTAAAGCACTAAATAAGGGGATGATACCAGAAAGTAAGAGCCTGTGCTGAAAAAAATATAATAAGAACAGCTGGCTCCTACTTTCTGGTATCATCCCCTTATTTAGTGCTTTAGGTTCCGCTGTGGTCATTAGCTTATGTTAGCTGCAGGGACCTATTTGGTTATCCATTAGGATCGTACTTTTATCCTTGTGGGGGCACCATTCAGTGTGGGGAAACAGGTACTGCCTTTTGCCATACTCTGCTTTTTCAGCCTTTTATGTGCTTCACTTGCCTTTACACATTTAACCTGTTATTTAACTAGTGCATTGCAGGGTCTAGGCATCATTGACCATCACAGATATTGCACTGAGCCTGTGCGCTCTGTATTTCTTCATTCATTGAATTATCCATATATAGTATTTGTTGTATCATTATATACGTGATTCTATTATAATGTATCAGCTGGCTCCTTAGACAGTGGTGTTTTTCCACTATTTTATGGTGTTTTATATGTTTGTTAGTTTGTTACTACATGTATATGTGTCAGGAAACATTTGTATTTAATAAATTGACATTTTCATAGATTGATATTGCTATTGATCACTATCCATTTATTTATTTCTTGATCATTTTGGTGATCACTATTAGTTAGCATCTCCTCTTTCCCAAAAATAATTTTTCACTTGTTAGTTCATGAGATGCTGCAGGTATATCCCGTTTATTAGATGGTGCCCTCCTCATTTATGGTGGTTATGTGTATAGAAGGGGTAATACCGCTTTTTATGAAGTTAGGGGCCTAGTGGATCCTCCGGTAGGCTAGTTATCCCAAGAACTCTTATAGCACACTTCCACTCACATGTCTGGCCAAGGCCTTGCCCCAGGTCCCAGGCAACTTAACTTCTTTTCTAATCTTGATGTCCCCCTTACACCCTTCCATCACCTCCGCATAGTTGTATAGTTTAACGAAAGGCCCCATAGCTGCCACCTTGGTCCACCTATAAAGCCTAGTCTGTGACTGAGGTCATTAATTTTTATATAAAACTACAATACATTATATATATATATATAAAAAAAAAAATGTTTTAAAAAAACAAAAACAAAACATAAATCTTCTCTTTTCCAAATTTAAAAGTAAATAAATAAAAAAAACAAAAATCATTCGAAATTGCCACATCTGTAAAAGTCTGATTTCTCAAAAGATAAAGTCAATTAATCCAAAGGGTAAATACATCACGGCCCAGCAGTCACTTCTCCCTTCTATTATCCCACCAGGAACAGGACACCATCACAGGTCAGCGCTTCGGTCACTTACTGCACAGTTTCTTTCATCGCCATCCTCTGATGACATCTGGAATCAAGTTTGTGTGACTTTTTTTTTTTTTTTTTTTTTTAACTTTCTTCGAATATGGGACATGAACTTTTACTTGTTTCATTGCTGGTCTAACACTCTGCATTGTGGGGTATTACACTGACAGGAGGTTGTGTCAGGACAGGCTTATGGCATTACCTTACAGGCCACCGTAGTTGGGTGACCACATACGTTTTAGTGTGGTCATCATGGCTGCCATCGGCACCACATAATCGCGGTATGCTGATGGAGGCAAAGAGGGATTCACCATCCCCCCAAATAGGCAGATCGATGCTGCTGTTGGTACTGACAGCGGCATCAGAGGGCTGAGGATGTGGAGAAATTGTGGTGACTGAAAGAACGCAAATATGGCATTTTGATTATTTTATGGTTCTGAGTGTACAAATATGCTTTAAATAATTCTATAGTTTGATGGACTGGACTTTTATGGATGCAGTGATAAAGAAATGTGCCCATGTAGCGTTTTTCAAGCGTATATGCTGCGGAATTTCCGCAGCGTAAACGCTTGAAAAACGCATGTATATCCGCACCCCATGGTCCCCAATGGCATTCCGCAATGTCAATGCCCATGCTGCGGATTTTTCCGCAGCGTATATGCTGCAGTCAAAAATCCGCAGCATGTTCATTAATTTTGCGGAAGCGCAGCGGAATCAATGTGCGGATGGTACCCAAGTCTGGATGAGAGGAGACTCTCATCCAGACCTGGGTACCAAAGAACCTGTAAAAAAAAGAATAAAATAAAGTTTATACTTATCTTCTGATGTTTTCCCTCCGTCGCGCTGTTGTCTGAAGGACCTGCCACGTCATTGAGTCATGTGACCCACCACATGACTCAATGACGTCACCGCAGGTCCTGCACACAACAGCGTGAGCCGCTCAAGACTCCGGACGGGGCAGAGGATGCATCAGAAGGTGAGTATAAAGTTTTTTGTTTTTTTTTACCATTCTGAACAAGTTGTCAAGCACTTTTCCAAGTGATGCTTGGAGAAGTGCTTGATAACCCGCATGCGGAAATGCATGCAAAGACGCCTCACAAACGCTTCTACCTGGCGGGAAAACCGCATGTAATATCCGCATGCGATTTTCCCGCCAGGGAGAAGCGTAAAAAATATGCTTCAGGTCCGCAACGTGGGCACATAGCCTAAATGTTTATTTTTTTTTCTTCTGTGTTTTAAAACTTGGAAAAGAGGGGAGAATTAAACTTTTACTTTTTTTTTCTTTTTTTTTTTTTTTTAACATTTTCTCTCTTAGTCCCCCAGGGGACTTTTACCTGTGATTACTCAGACTACAGAGTGCAGGACCACAGTATTGCAGTATGTAGTATAAATTGTGATCTCCTTTGAAGCTAAACCTGCGGTTGAGGTTTAGAGGAGTACCAAGATGGCAGCAACATAATTTTTTTTTGTGGCAACCTGTAGTTTTTATTGGTAGTATTGATGAGTACATGCTATTAATTGGTCTCTTTATTGCATTTTTTTTTCTTTGGCATTGGTGGGGGGAGGATGGTGCATTGACTGTAAATCGTTATTCTGGCATTTTGAGGTTTTTTTCCCCCTTGATGGTTAAATAACGTTATATTTTGATAGAACAGAATTATGGACGTGTGATAGAAAAGATGCCCATTTTTACTATATTAACGTCTTTATTTTTTGATTAGGAAATGGGGGAAATTTAAACTATTACCGTTTTTTTTTTTTTATATTTTTAACAAACTTTTGCATATTTTAGTTTCCTCTATGGAAGTTGAATCTGCAATCATTTATACGCTTGAACTTTTTACGTTAGCATAGCAGTATATAGTAAAATTAAAGGGGTTGTTCAGTACTTTATATTGATGACCTATCCTTTAGATAGGTCATCAATACCACATAAGTGGGGGTGCGACACGTGGCGCCCTTGCCGATTAGCTGTTCCTGACCAGATGTGATCAGTTGCGGAGCCGCGCTACCCCGCTGTGACCACTATGCAGCTGATGGAGCTGTTCTGTTCCACTCCACAACTAAGCACATCTGGCCGCCAGTCACAGCCGGGTGTCACACCCTCCACCGATCTGATATAGATGACCTATCCTAAGGATAAACCATCAATATTAAAGTATTGGACAGCCCCTTTGTACATGCATGAACCCACCTCGTTCCCGATGACGTCTATGTTCTGCTGGACTTGGGGGACCCATTGTCTTAGGATAGCAAACAGCTCAGAAATCGAGGTGTCCGGATCAAACAGAATATCCTGACAGGAAGCATCGTTAGGGTCAAAAAAGGAGAATTCTGCAAAAAGAAAAAAGTAAATAGTAATTATACAGGGAGTGGCCTATATCTGAGGGGTCCTGTGGCCAATGCCCCATTAGAATGAACTCCGAAGTTTAGTTAAAGGGTTTGTTTAGCACAGCTCATATCCCTGTGTCATATCTGTGATACTTCTAGACGCGAATATGACAGCTGCAACACAACCCCTTCACAAGGAATAAGAAAAATATTAATATTTGTTAATCCATCATCGATATCACCCCCAGCATGTAACCAGCAATAACATGAGCGATTCTAGTAGAAACCAGTGCAACTTTGATGTGACTGGAGTCAGCACAAGACGAGCAAAGCTTTTGTCAGATGTGGTTTATTTGCCCACTCTGCAAGGGGGTCCTGCATGAAGGAAACCTCAGTCTGTGTGCCGGAAGATGCCTGCAGTATACAGCTCTCATGCAGAGGCTGACAGATCTCTACACAATCTGTAAGAGCCGGCACTGACAGCCACACAGTAATAGAATCAGGACATCAATCCTCTCATTTATCCCTATTGAAGGGAACACTGAGGGTCCAGCGCACAGGAAACCATCGCTATCAGTGACTCCATACCAGGACTCGGGGTCACTGCCTGCCTCCTGCTGGATTATGGGGGGCTCCTGAGCGACACTCAGCGTCGGTAATGATTCCTATATATGATGGTCGGGTCATTCTCACACGTCTCGTACTCACCACAGTCAGACGGCATCGGAGCTGCAGCCACTGAGAAGGTGACAGGTTGGCAGGAGTCAGGATAGCACGGCTGGAAGCGGTGGAAAACGGGCAGAGCGTGTCCTTCGAGGTACCCGACAGTCAGGTCCTCAATGGTCATTTTCTAGAAAACCACCTGGAGATTAGGAAAATAAAAAGGCGGGAGGACATTAGAGAAAAGCCACAAATGAGCGGACAATCCAATAACAAGTGCCAGGAATAAACCTCTCACAACAGAGCCCCTCCCGGACCCCCGCACCGGCCAGCAGCTGTGCCGCCCGCTTGTCATCAGATGCATTATATTTCAGAGGCAGTCTGACCCTGGATCCCGCACTTCCCCTTCACCGTCCTCGGTAGATTCTTCACCATTATTATCCTAAGTTCAGGATGGAAAATTCCAAACCAAGAATTACAAGGGCTGATCACGGGGACCACCAGGGACCGATGAGCCCCGCAGCGCTATCGGGGCCCGCCAGGGACCGACGAGCCCCGCAGCGCTATCGGGGGCCCGCCAGGGACCGACGAGCCCCGCAGAGCCATCAGGGGCCCGCCATGGACCGACAAACCCCGCAGGGCTATTAGAGGCCCGCCAGGGACTGACAGGCCCCACAGGGCTATTAGAGGCCCGCCAGGGACTGACGAGCCCCACAGTGTTATCAGGGGCCCGCCAGGGACCAACGAGCCCCGCAGCGCTATCGGGGGCCTGGAAGGGACCGATGAGCCCTGCAGCGTTATCAGGGGCCCGATAGGGACTGACGCGCCCCGCAGGGCTATCAGGGGCCCGCCAGGGACGACGAGCCCCACAGCGTTTTCAGGGGCCCACCAGGGACCGACGAGCCCCGCAGTGTTATTAGAGGTATGCAAGGGACCAACAAGCCCTTTTTAGAAGAACGAGCAAGTTGCATCATGTTATTTGAAGTCGTGTGTACAGTTTTGATAACCGGTGCTACCACAATATTCCTAAATTCCCTACACCCAGAGACTGAACCCCACTCCTGACGATACAGGGGCACTTGTTGCTACAACGTATCGCGATGCTGAGCTGGACGTCCTCAACAATGGACACCGGCGGCAGCCGACTGACAGCACTGACGTATAACCGCTGTACCCGTCTGTCACTGTTAGTTCCTTCACTATAGTTTTCACATGTATTTTGGCCATGCACAACATGCTCCTCTGTGAACCCGGATCTACGAATTCTAATATCTGCCATTATTAACGAGATTGTGTGTGAAATGTATATTATATGTATCGCCTCAGATGAGTCTCCACCCAATGTACCTGGCCGGGATCCATCACGAATTCCTAGAATCACCCGCAGCGTGGTACAACAAGTCTATGGGGTTTAGACATTTTATCTCTCCTTGTATTAACTCCCTTCAAGGTGTACTCCCTTCTTAATGCACGACAGCATGTCACTAGGATATGGCATCAGTAAGATTGGGAGGGAGAGTGGGCTAACCTCTGGGATCGCCAGCGATCCTGAAAATGAAGGGGCTGCACAGCTGATTGTTTCCTGAAAGAAAGGGGACATAGCACAAGGTGCTAAAATCAGCTCTACAGCCCTGTTCTCAGTATTAATGGGAATGGAGCAAATCCAGTGCAACCCCCCCCCCCCACCCACCCACCCACAAAGTGTTCACAACATTATGTGCAATTTCAAAGTTTGACCACCAGAGATCGCAGAAGCCATCTAGAGTTACGGTAAGGAAGTATCAGCTCTGCAGACAAGCACATCCCGAACTGGGATGTTATACAGTATAATGGGGAGAAGTACGAGCAACTAAATCTAACTTATCTGTTTTCATCTATTGTGCTGTCTATAGTCCCAACCTAAGGGTTTGTTACAATTGTATGCAGTGTAGGCAACATGGGAATCACAAATCTTTCTCCTGTTTGTTACAATGTGTCAGTGCAGACAAAGACGAACATCATATGTGCAACCTATGCAGGAACATATGGTCCACCACAAAGTAAAAGCACCTGTGTCCGCACTAATTATCGGATTTTTCAGGTCAATAGGGATGCAAACGGGGGAAGTGGATATATCATTTGGGTATGCGACCACTATGATTGGTAATGGTCTGACCTCGGGTAGCCCCACCAATCCTCAGAAGATCACCATCTTTCCCCTCCGGCTCCATATTGTACTTGGTTCAGCCGAATGCCCAGTTACTTGCGCCAGACTATCAGATCTGTAGGTCATTGATGTCTACACTGAAACTACCGAGAACTAGAAATGAGCCGACAGGTTTCCTGCAGCCGTAGTGCAGCGCAGTACCTGTGCCCCCGACCTCGGATATCGCACGGACGAAGGATCGCCCCTTAATTAAAATTTCATAACGATTCCGGGGACTGAAGTGCAGCAAGTGAACAACAGATGGGTGATAATGGGATTCTGCCTGCGGTAGTGAGATCATCTTAGTGGAGGGCGGGAAGATTAATCACCATCCTGATATAGCTTATTACAGAGCACTGCTGGCTGCAGAGCATCGCGCCCGAACAATGCAAACAACACACTCACAAACTGCACCCGGAACAAAGGACTCCGACTGTAACATAAGCAATTGCTGAAGTTTTAAATTAACCACTATTGCGTCTTTTGAGTGAAAAGTTTTGCAGCAATTTAGGAAAATTGTGGCAAAAACACAGAAATGAACTCTGTGAGGCTCATTCAGACCTCAGTGATTTTCTTCTCTGAACGAGTTTCATAACTAATTTTTTTTTTTTTTTTTTATCCTCGTTTCATCAGTTTTTACCATCTGAGTTTGGTCCAAGATTCATCATTTTTTTTCGGATGAGAAGCAAAAAAAAAAATAAAGTTTTTCTAGCTTTTCCTATTTAGCAGTCTCTGGAAAGCGGATATCGCACGGATGGCATCTGGGAGATGTCCGATTATTTTTTCCATGGACCCATAGACTTGCATTGACAATTTTGATCCAATACTTGTATCCGCGAATACAGCAGAATGTCAATATGTATTTTGCTGTGGACACCTGCAGAATACACAGCGGAAAAAAGCAACGCTTTTAGACGTGGAAAAATAACCTAATAGTACATCCACAAGGGAGAAAACATATTGCGCATGAAAATTTTGGTGTAAAATCCTTCTACATTAAAAGGGGTGAAAGAAACAGTAAAATTGTGAAAACAACACTGCGGATTTTAGTAATTTAATCCACTTGCCGGCACTATAATCCATGGTGGGATTTTCTGTATGAGAATCTGCAGAATGTCGATCCCATGTGCTGACACACAAGTGCGGTTAGATGCAGATTTCGGAGCATCTTTGATGCTGAAATTCAGGGTAATCCACCAATAATCCGCACTTGCTGAGTGTGAATGGAGCTTCCTCGGCCCGCTTTACATGCAACGGAACATTTGCTGCCGCTGCGGGGAAAAGTAGCAGATTACTTATTCTGGTGGGATTACAGATTGAAGCAGAGGATGGCACCTATTAACTGACGATAGGGCCAATCCTTGTACACATCTGCGCCTGCTCAGACTACAAATCTGCAGAAAATCTGAGGTCAGCCTCTGGTGTTTGACGCACAAATGTTGGCAGATCAGTAATTTTTTACGTGTGCGCTCGGTGATTTGGTTAAAAGAGGAAATCAAGTTCCCCGAGTCCGATCATGGCAGAAGACCATTCAGTAACTGGTGCCCAGGTCCTACCGAAACTATAAGCCCCAGATAATGGCCGCTCTGGTAAGGGACAAGAGGCTCCTGCTTCCATGCAATCCCCCAGTATTCCAGCAAGAGGCGCACTTACGCTGCGCTCACAGATCGGCATTACAGCCAATGTGTATTTCTCCAGTGGAAGCCGCAGCCTGGAAATGGAATTATCTGCGTCCTGTGACCGGCGCCCACAAGTAATATATGATATTTGAGAGATAGATAGATAGATAGATAGATAGATAGATAGATAGATAGATAGATAGATAGATAGATATGGGAACAAAAGTCTGATAATCTGGCATCTACTGAACCAAGAAGTCCGAACCATCAGATAAGTGTACATCACACCCCTCAGTCCACCCTCACCATCAGTGTCTCCCTCTCACCATCCGTGACAGCCCCCCCACCCAGTCAGTGCCCCCCTCTCACACCCATCAGTGACAGCCCCCCCACACCTATCAGTGACAGCCCCCCACCCAGTATCCCCCTCCCCACACCCGTCAGTGACAGCCCCCCCCAACCCAGTCAGTGTCCCCCTCTCACCCATCAGTGACAGCCCCCCCACCCAGTCAGTGTCCCCCTCTCACCCTTCAGTGACAGCCCCCCCACCCAGTCAGTGTCCTCCTCTCACCCTTCAGTGACAGCCCCCCCACACAGTCAGTGTCCCCCTCTCACCCTTCAGTGACAGCCCCCCCACCCATCAGTGACAGCCCCCCCACCCAGTCAGTGTCCCCCTCTCACCCTTCAGTGACAGCCCCCCCACCCAGTCAGTGTCCCCCTCTCACCCTTCAGTGACAGCCCCCCCACCCAGTGTCCCCCTCTCACCATCAATAACAGCCCCCCCACCCAGTGTCCCCCTCTCACCCTTCAGTGACAGCCCCCCACCCAGTTAGTGTCCCCCTCTCACCCTTCAGTGACAGCCCCCCCACCCAGTCAGTGTCCCCCTCTCACCCATCAGTGACAGCCCCCCACCCAGTCAGTGTCCCCCTCTCACCCTTCAGTGACAGCCCCCCCACCCAGTCAGTGTCCCCCTCTCACCCTTCAGTGACAGCCCCCCCACCCAGTCAGTGTCCCCCTCTCACCATCAATGACAGCCCCCCCACCCAGTGTCCCCCTCTCACCCTTCAGTGACAGCCCCCCACCCAGTCAGTGTCCCCCTCTCACCCTTCAGTGACAGCCCCCCACCCAGTCAGTGTCCCCCTCTCATCCATCAGTGACAGCCCCCCCCCACACAGTCAGTGTCCCCCTCTCACCCTTCAGTGACAGCCCCCCCACCCAGTGTCCCCCTCTCACCCTTCAGTGACAGCCCCCCCACCCAGTCAGTGTCCCCCTCTCACCCTTCAGTGACAGCCCCCCACCCAGTCAGTGTCCCCCTCTCATCCATCAGTGACAGCCCCCCCCCACACAGTCAGTGTCCCCCTCTCACCCTTCAGTGACAGCCCCCCACACCCACCCAGTGTCCCCCTCTCACCCTTCAGTGACAGCCCCCCACACCCTCACCCTTCAGTGACAGCTGGGGTTAGCAGTCACTGGCGGGTCACACCTCACAGTCAGTATCACCCCTCAGTGACAGATATCCCTCACCTGTCAGTATCGCAGTGTCGCCCCTTCACCTGTCAGTGACAGCTCGGCTCCCCTGTGTCCCCCCTCTCCCGTCAGTGTCGCCCCCTCACCCCTCATTACCGTCGCACGATGACCCTCATCAGCTTCTCCTCCTCTTCCATCCAGCTTCCAGCGCTCCGAATTGTGACCCCGCCCCCTGACTACATCACTGGGGAGGCGCCAACGTCGTGACGTCACCGAGCTGCTTCTCCGTGTTTGAGGAGAATAGGCGGGAAAGGTCTGTGAGGTGGCGGTATAGATAGTGTGACACTGAGCGGCGCTGTCACTGGGGGCTCCGGGGGGGCGCGGCGCTGTCACTGGGGGCTCCGGGGGGCGCGGCGCTGTCACTGGGGGCTCTGAGGGGGCGCGGCGCTGTCACTGGGGGCTCTGGGGGGCGCGGCGCTGTCACTGTCACTGGGGGCTCCGGGGGGCGCGGCGCTGTCACTGGGGGCTCCGGGGGGGGCGCGGCGCTGTCACTGGGGGCTCCGGGGGGGGCGCGGCGCTGTCACTGGGGGCTCTCGGGTCAGAACACTATCTCTAGTAACGTTTTTTTTTTTCTACATACCTGACATCAGGGCCGGCTCCAGGTTTTTCTGGGCCCCGGGTGAAAGAGTCTCAGTGGCCCCTTTAACACATACCACGATTCATGATGCAGAGATACGGCGGAGAAATATATATATATATATATATATATAGTACAAGGCCAAAAGTATTTAAAGATTTTTCTGTATTTTCATGACTATGAGAATTGTACATTCACACTGAAGGCATCAAAACTATGAATTAACACATGTGGAATTATATACTTAACAAAAAAGTGTGAAACAACTGAAAATATGTCTTATATTCTAGGTTCTTCAAAGTAGCCACCTTTTGCTTTGATGACTGCTTTGCACACTCTTGGCATTCTCTTGATGAGCTTCAAGAGGTAGTCACCGGAAATGGTCTTCACTTCACAGGTGTGCCCTGTCAGGTTTAATAAGTGGGATTTCTTGCCTTATAAATGGGGTTGGGACCATCAGTTGTGTTGTGCAGACGTCAGGTGGATACACAGCTGATAGTCCTACTGAATAGACTGTTAGAATTTGTATTATGGCAAGAAAAAAGCAGCTAAGTAAAGGAAAACGAGTATCCATCATAACTTTAAGAAATGAAGGTCAGTCAGTCCGAAAAATTGGGAAAACTTTGAAAGTGTCCCCAAGTGCAGTTGCAAAAACCATCAAGCACTACAAAGAAACTGGCTCACATGAGGACCGCCCCAGGAAAGGAAGACCAAGAGTCACCTCTGCTTCTGAGGATAAGTTTATCCGAGTCACCAGCCTCAGAAATCGCAGGTTAACAGCAGCTCAGATTAGAGACCAGGTCAATGCCACACAGAGTTCTAGCAGCAGACACATCTCTACAACAACTGTTAAGAGGAGACTTTGTGCAGCAGGCCTTCATGGTAAAATAGCTGCTAGGAAACCACTGCTAAGGACAGGCAACAAGCAGAAGAGACTTGTTTGGGCTAAAGAACACAAGGAATGGACATTAGACCAGTGGAAATCTGTGCTTTGGTCTGATGAGTCCAAATTTGAGATCTTTGGTTCCAACCACCATGTCTTTGTGCGATGCAGAAAAGGTGAATGGATGGACTCTACATGCCTGGTTCCCACCGTGAAGCATGGAGGAGGAGGTGTGATGGTGTGGGGGTGCTTTGCTGGTGACACTGTTGGGGATTTATTCAAAATTGAAGGCATACTGAACCAGCATGGCTACCACAGCATCTTGCAGCGGCATGCTATTCCATCCGGTTTGTGTTTAGTTGGACCATCATTTATTTTTCAACAGGACAATGACCCCAAACACACCTCCAAGCTGCGTAAGGGCTATTTGACCAAGAGGGAGAGTGATGGGGTGCTACGCCAGATGACCTGGCCTCCACAGTCACCAGACCTGAACCCAATCGAGATGGTTTGGAGTGAGCTGGACCGCAGAGTGAAGGCAAAAGGGCCAACAAGTGCTAAGCATCTCTGGGAACTCCTTCAAGATTGTTGGAAGACCATTTCCGGTGACTACCTCTTGAAGCTCATCAAGAGAATGCCAAGAGTGTGCAAAGCAGTCATCAAAGCAAAAGGTGGCTACTTTGAAGAACCTAGAATATAAGACATATTTTCAGTTGTTTCACACTTTTTTGTTAAGTATATAATTCCACATGTGTTAATTCATAGTTTTGATGCCTTCAGTGTGAATGTACAATTTTCATAGTCATGAAAATACAGAAAAATCATTAAATGAGGTGTGTCCAAACTTTTGGTCTGTACTATATACACACATACATATACAATGCCAAAGATTTCACTTTTTATATTACATGACCGATGTACAAATAGCTCAGAAACCGGAAAATAGCTCCATACAGAATACTGGCCCCCATAAAATGCCCCATATGGAATACTGGCCCCACTATAACACTCCACACACAATACTGGCCCCCATATAATGCTCCATACAGGATACTGGCCCCCATATAACGCTCCATACAGAATACTGGCCCCCATAAAATGCTCCATATGGAATACTGGCCCCCATATAACACTCCATACGGAATACTGGCCCCCATATAACTCTCCATACAAGATACTGGCCCCCATATAATGCTCCATATGGAATACTGGCCCCCATATAACGCTCCATACAGAATACTGGCCCCCATAAAATGCTCCATATGGAATACTGGCCCCCATATAACGCTCCATACAGAATTCTGGCCCCCATATAATGCTCCATACAGAATACTGGCCCCCATAAAATGCTCCATATGGAATACTGGCCCCAATATAACGCTCCACACAGAATACTGGCCCCCATATAATGCTCCATACAGGATTCTGGCCCCCATATAACGCTCCATACAGAATACTGGCCCCCATAAAATGCTCCATATGGAATACTGGCCCCCATATAACGCTCCATACAGAATACTGGCCCCCATATAACGCTCCATACAGAATACTGGCCCCCATATAACACTCCATACAGAATACTGGCCCCCATATAACGCTCCATACAAGATACTGGCCCCCATATAATGCTCCATACAGAATACTGGCCCCCATATAATGCTCCATACAGAATACTGGCCCCCATATAACGCTCCATACAGGATACTGGCCCCCATAAAACGCTGCATACAGGATACTGGCCCCCATATAATGCTCCATACAGAATACTGGCCTCCATATAACGCTCCATACAGGCTACTGGCCCCCATATAATGCTCCATACAGAATACTGGCCCCCATATAATGCTCCATACGGAATACTGACCCCCATATAACGCTCCATACAGAAAACTGGCCCCCATATAACGCTCCATACAGAATACTGGCCTCCATAAAATGCTCCATACAGAATACTGGCCCCCATAAAATGCTCCATGCAGGATACTGGCCCCCATATAACGCTCAATACGGAATACTGGCCCTCATAAAACGCTCAATACGGAATACTGGCCCCCATAAAATGCTCCGTACAGGATACTGGCCCCCATATAACGCTTCATACAAGATACTGGCCCCCATATAATGCTCCATACAGAATACTGGCCCCCATATAATGCTCCATACAGAATACTGGCCCCCATATAACGCTCCATACAGGATACTGGCCCCAATAAAACGCTGCTTACAGGATACTGGCCCCCATATAATGCTCCATACAGAATACTGGCCCCTATATAACGCTCCATACAGGATACTGGCCCCCATATAACGCTCCATACAGGATACTGGCCCCAATATAACACTCCATACAGGATACTGGCCCCCATATAATGCTCCATACAGAATACTGGCCCCCATAAAACGCTCCGTACAGGATACTGGCCCCCATATAACGCTTCATACAAGATACTGGCCCCCATATAATGCTCCATACAGAATACTGGCCCGCATATAATGCTCCATACAGAATACTGGCCCCCATAAAATGCTCCATACAGGATACTGGCCCCCATATAACGCTCCATACGGAATACTGGCCCTCATAAAACGCTCAATACGGAATACTAGCCCCCATAAAACGCTCCATACGGAATACTGACCCCCATATAACGCTCCATACAGGATACTGGCCCCAATATAACGCTCCATACAGGATATTGGTCCCCTTATAACGCTCCACACAGAATACTGGTCCCCATATAACGCTCCATACAGAAAACTGGCCCCCATATAACGCTCCATACGGAATACTGGCCCCCATATAACGCTCCATATGGAATACTGGCCCCCATAAAATGCTCCATACAGAATACTGGCCCCCATAAAATGCTCCATACAGGATACTGGCCCCCAAATAACGCTCAATACGGAATACTGGCCCTCATAAAACGCTCAATACGGAATACTGGCCCCCATAAAACGCTCCGTACAGGATACTGGCCCCCATATAACGCTTCATACAAGATACTGGCCCCCATATAATGCTCCATACAGAATACTGGCCCCCATATAATGCTCCATACAGAATACTGGCCCCCATATAACGCTCCATACAGGATACTGGCCCCAATAAAACGCTGCATACAGGATACTGGCCCCCATATAATGCTCCATACAGAATACTGGCCCCCATATAACGCTCCATACAGGATACTGGCCCCCATACAACGCTTCATACAGGATACTGGCCCCAATATAACACTCCATACAGGATACTGGCCCCCATATAATGCTCCATACAGAATACTGGCCCCCATATAATGCTCCATACGGAATACTGACCCCCATATAACGCTCCATACAGGATACTGGCCCCAATATAACGCTCCATACAGGATATTGGTCCCCTTATAACGCTCCACACAGAATACTGGTCCCCATATAACGCTCCATACAGAAAACTGGCCCCCTTATAACACTCCATACAGGATACTGGCCCCCATATAATGCTCCATACAGAATACTGGCCCCATATAATGCTCCATACAGGATACTGGCCCCCATATAACGCTCCATACAGGATACTGGCCCCCATATAACGCTCCACACAGGATACTGACCCCCATATAATGCTCCATACAGGATACTGGCCCCCATAAAATGCTCCATACAGGACACTGGCCCCCATATAACGCTCCATACGGAATACTGGCCCCCATATAACGCTCCATACGGAATACTGGCCCCCATAAAATGCTCAATACGGAATACTGGCCCCCATAAAACGCTCCGTACAGGATACTGGCCCCCATATAACGCTTCATACAAGATACTGGCCCCCATATAATGCTCCATACAGAATACTGGCCCCCATAAAATGCTCCATACAGAATACTGGCCCCCATATAACGCTCCATACAGGATACTGGCCCCCATAAATCGCTGCATACAGGATACTGGCCCCCATATAATGCTCCATACAGAATACTGGCCTCCATATAACGCTCCATACAGGCTACTGGCCCCCATATAATGCTCCATACAGAATACTGGCCCCCATATAATGCTCCATACGGAATACTGACCCCCATATAACGCTCCATACAGAAAACTGGCCCCCATATAACGCTCCATACAGAATACTGGCCTCCATAAAATGCTCCATACAGAATACTGGCCCCCATAAAATGCTCCATACAGGATACTGGCCCCCATATAACGCTCAATACGGAATACTGGCCCTCATAAAACGCTCAATACGGAATACTGGCCCCCATAAAACGCTCCGTACAGGATTCTGGCCCCCATATAACGCTTCATACAAGATACTGGCCCCCATATAATGCTCCATACAGAATACTGGCCCCCATATAATGCTCCATACAGAATACTGGCCCCCATATAACGCTCCATACAGGATACTGGCCCCAATAAAACGCTGCTTACAGGATACTGGCCCCCATATAATGCTCCATACAGAATACTGGCCCCTATATAACGCTCCATACAGGATACTGGCCCCCATATAACGCTCCATACAGGATACTGGCCCCAATATAACACTCCATACAGGATACTGGCCCCCATATAATGCTCCATACAGAATACTGGCCCCCATAAAACGCTCCGTACAGGATACTGGCCCCCATATAACGCTTCATACAGAATACTGGCCCCCATAAAATGCTCCATACAGGATACTGGCCCCCATATAACGCTCCATACGGAATACTGGCCCTCATAAAACGCTCAATACGGAACACTAGCCCCCATAAAACGCTCCATACGGAATACTGACCCCCATATAACGCTCCATACAGGATACTGGCCCCAATATAACGCTCCATACAGGATATTGGTCCCCTTATAACGCTCCACACAGAATACTGGTCCCCATATAACGCTCCATACAGAAAACTGGCCCCCATATAACGCTCCATACGGAATACTGGCCCCCATATAACGCTCCATATGGAATACTGGCCCCCATAAAATGCTCCATACAGAATACTGGCCCCCATAAAATGCTCCATACAGGATACTGGCCCCCAAATAACGCTCAATACGGAATACTGGCCCTCATAAAACGCTCAATACGGAATACTGGCCCCCATAAAACGCTCCGTACAGGATACTGGCCCCCATATAACGCTTCATACAAGATACTGGCCCCCATATAATGCTCCATACAGAATACTGGCCCCCATATAATGCTCCATACAGAATACTGGCCCCCATATAACGCTCCATACAGGATACTGGCCCCAATAAAACGCTGCATACAGGATACTGGCCCCCATATAATGCTCCATACAGAATACTGGCCCCCATATAACGCTCCATACAGGATACTGGCCCCCATATAACGCTTCATACAGGATACTGGCCCCAATATAACACTCCATACAGGATACTGGCCCCCATATAATGCTCCATACAGAATACTGGCCCCCATATAATGCTCCATACGGAATACTGACCTCCATATAACGCTCCATACAGGATACTGGCCCCAATATAACGCTCCATACAGGATATTGGTCCCCTTATAACGCTCCACACAGAATACTGGTCCCCATATAACGCTCCATACAGAAAACTGGCCCCCTTATAACACTCCATACAGGATACTGGCCCCCATATAATGCTCCATACAGAATACTGGCCCCATATAATGCTCCATACAGGATACTGGCCCCCATATAACGCTCCATACAGGATACTGACCCCCATATAATGCTCCATACAGGATACTGGCCCCCATATAACGCTCCACACAGGATACTGACCCCCATATAATGCTCCATACAGGATACTGGCCCCCATAAAATGCTCCATACAGGACACTGGCCCCCATATAACGCTCCATACGGAATACTGGCCCCCATATAACGCTCCATACGGAATACTGGCCCCCATAAAATGCTCCATACAGAATACTGGCCCCCATAAAATGCTCCATACAGGATACTGGCCCCCATATAACGCTCAATACGGAATACTGGCCCCCATAAAACGCTCCGTACAGGATACTGGCCCCCATATAACTCTCCATACGGAATACTGGCCCCCATAAAATGCTCCATACAGGATGCTGGCCCCCATGTAACGCTCCGTACAGGCTACTGGTCTCCTTATAACGCTCCATACTGGATACTGGCCCCCATATAACGCTCCATACGGAATCTAGCCCCCATATAATGCTCCATACGGAATACTGGCCCCCATGAAATGATCCGTACAGGATACTGGCCCCCATATAACGCTCCGTACAGGATACTGGTCTCCTTATTACGCTCCATACAGGATACTGGCCCCCTTATAATGCCCCATGCAGGCTGTTACCCTCACTTATAATGCCCCATGCAGAATGTCACCCCCCATATAATGCCCCATGCAGAATGTCACCACCCATATAATGCCCCATGCAGTATATCACTTCTCCCCCCCCCCACATAATGCCCCATGCCTCCATACATTAAAAAAAAATCAAATACTCACTTCACTCATGCAGGATGTCACCCCTCATATAATACCCCATGCAGGATGTCACCCACCCATATAATGCCCAATGCAGAATGTCACCCCCCATATAATGCCCCATGCAGAATGTCACCAACCATATAATGCCCCATGCAGGATATCACTTCCCCCCACCCATATAATGCCCCATGCAGGATGTCACCCCACCCCCCCATATAATGCCCCATGCAGGATATCACTTCTCCCCCCCCTCACATAATGCCCCATGCCTCCATACATTAAAAAAAAATCAAATACTCACTTCACTTCCCATGCAGTATGTCACCCCTCATATAATGCCCCATGCAGGATGACACTCCCCCCCCCCCCCCATATAATGCCCCATGCAGGATATCACTTATCCCCCTATATAATGCCCCATGCAGGATGTCACCCCCCATATAATGCCCCATGCAGAATGTCTCTTCCCCCCATATAATGCCCCATGCAGGATATCACTTCTCCCCCATATAATGCCCCATGCAGGATATCACTCCTCCCCCCATATAATGCCCCATGCAGGATGTCACTCCCCTCCCATATAATGCCCCATGCAGGATATCACTTCTCCCCCTATATAATGCCCAATCAGGATGTCACCCCTATATAATACCCTATGCAGGATGTCCCCCCACCATATAATGCCCCATGCAGGATGTCACTCCCCCCCCATATAATGTCCTATGCAGGATGTCCCTTTCCCCTTCCATATAATGCCCCATGCAGGATGTCATCCCCCATATAATGCCCCATGCAGGATGTCCCTTCCCCCCCCCATATAATGCCCCATGCATGATGTCACTCCCCCCATATAATGCCCTATGCAGAATGTCCCTCCCCCTCCCCATATAATGCCCCATGCAGGATTTCACTTCCCCCCATGTAATGCCCTATGCAGAATGTCCCTCTCCCCCCATATAATGCCCCATGCAGGATATCACTTCCCCCCCCCATATAATGCCCGATGCAGGATGTCACCCTCCCCCATATTATGCCCCATGCAGGATGTCACGCCCCCATATAATGCCCCATGCAGGATGTCACCTCTCCCCATATATAATGCCCCATTCAGAATGTCACCTCTCCCCCCATATAATGCCCCATGCAGGATGTGACCTCCCCATATAATGCGCCATGCAGGATGTCACGCCCCCATATAATGCCCCTTGCAGGATGTCACCTCTCCCTCCATATAATGCCCCATGCAGGATGTCACCTCTCCCCCCATATAATGCCCCATGCAGGATGTCACCTCTCCTCCCATATAATGCCCCATGCAGGATGTCACCTCCCCCCATATAATGCCCCATGCAGGATGTCACCTCTCCCTCCATATAATGACCCATGCAGGATGTCACCTCTCCCCCCATATAATGCCCCATGCAGGATGTCACCTCTCTACCCATATAATGCCCCATGCAGGATGTCACCTCTCCCCCTCATATAATGCACCATGCAGGATGTCACCTCTCCCCCCATATAATGCCCCATGCAGGATGTCACCTCCCCCCATATAATGCCCCATGCAGGATGTCACCTCTCCCTCCATATAATGACCCATGCAGGATGTCACCTCTCCCCCCATATAATGCCCCATGCAGGATGTTACCTCTCCCCCCATATAATGCCCCATGCAGGATGTCACCTCTCCCCCCATATAGTGCCCCATGCAGGATGTCACCTCTCCCCCTCATATAATGCCCCATGCAGGATGTCACCTCTCCCCCCATATAATGCCCCATGCAGGATGTCACCTCCCCTCCATATAATGCCCCATGCAGGATGTCACCTCTCCCTCCATATAATGCCCCATGCAGGATGTCACCTCTCCCCCATATAATGCCCCATGCAGGATGTCACCTCTCCCCCCATATAATGCCCCATGCAGGATGTCACCTCTCCCCCCCCCATATAATGCCCCATGTAGGATGTCACCTCTCCCCCTCCCATATAATGCCCCATGCAAGATGTCACCTCCCCCCCCCATATAATGCCCCATGCAGGATGTTACCTCTCCCTCCATATAATGCCCCATGCAGGATGTCACCTCTCCCCCATATAATGCCCCATGCAGGATGTCACCTCTCCCCCTATATAATGCCCCATGCAGGATGTCACCTCTCCCCCCCCCCCCATATAATGCCCCATGTAGGATGTCACCTCTCCCCCCTCCATATAATGCCCCATGCAGGATGTCACCTCTCCCCCATATAATGCCCCATGCAGGATGTCACATCTCCCCCCCATATAATGCCCCATGCAGGATTTCACCCCCCCCCCATATAATGCCCCATGCAGAATGTCACCCTCCCATATAATGCCCCATGCAGAATGTCACCCTCCCATATAATGCCCCATGCCTCCATAAATGAAAAAAAAAAAAATCAAATACTCACTTCACTCCTCACCTGCTGCCGCTGCTCAGGTCCGGACTGCAGTGTCGCCGGCGTCGTCCCTCTCTGTTCTGCCTGTGATGGCTCAGGGGAGGGCGCGATGGAAAGACGTCACCGCGCCCGTTGACCTGAGACGTCACAGGGAGCGCACAGCGGATCTGCGGAGGCACGGGAAGAGGTAAGAATCCGGCTGCCAGGGCCCTTAGCAAGTGGGGGAGAAGGGCAGGCACTGGCACCGCTCTCCTCCGCCCATAGCCCGGCGGGGTGCCAGGGCCGGCTCCAGGTTTATGTGGTCCCTGGGCGAAAGAGTCTCAGTGGGCCCCTTTAATACATACTACGATTCATGATGCACAGATACCGCAGAGAAATATATATAGAACAAGGCCAAAGATTTCACTTCTTACATTACATGAGCGATATCTATTGTAAATTCCACAATAGCTCAGAAACCAGCAAATCTCTCCTCACAGAATACTGGTCCCCATATAACGCTCCATACAGGATACTGGCCCCCTTATAACGCTCCATACAGGATACTGGCCCCCATATAACGCTCCATACAGAATACTGGCCCCCTTATAACGCTCCATACAGGATACTGGCCCCCATATACGCTCCATACAGGATACTGGCCCCCGTATAACACTCCATACAGAATACTGGCCCCCATATAACTCTCCATACAAAATACTGGCCCCCATTTAACGCTCCATATGGAATACTGGCCCCCATAAAATGCTCCATACAGAATACTGGCCCCCATATAACGCTCCATACGGAATACTGGCCCCCATATAACGCTCCATACAGGATACTGGCCCCCATATAACGCTCCATACAGGATATTGGTCCCCTTATAACGCTCCACACAGAATACTGGTCCCCTTATAACGCTCCATACAGGATACTGGCCCCCATATAACACTCCATACAGGATACTGGCCCCCATATAACGCTCCATACAGGATACTGGCCCCCATATAATGCTCCATACAGAATACTGGCCCCCATATAATGCTCCATACAGGATACTGGCCCCCATATAACGCTCCATACAGGATACTGGCCCCCATATAATGCTCCATACAGGATACTGGCCCTCATATAACACTCCATACAGGATACTGGCCCCCATATAACGCCCCATGCTGGCTGTTCCCCCACATAATGCCCCACGCAGGCTGTTGCCCCCTTATAATTCCCCATGCAGGATGTCACCCCTCCTTATAATGCTCCATGCAGGATGTCTCCCCCTAATAATGCCCCATGCAAGATGTCACTTCCCCCTTATAATGCCCCATGCAGGATGTCACTTCCCCCCCCATATAATGCCCCATGCAGGATGTCACTTCCCCCCAATATAATGCCCCATGCAGGATGTCACCCCCCATATAATGCCCCATGCAGGATGTCACTTCCCCCCATATATTGCCCCATGCAGGATGTCACTCCCCCCCTCATATAATGCCCCATTTAGATGTCACCCCCCTCCCTTATAATGCCCCATGCAGGATGTCCCCCCCCCCCCCTTATAATGCCCCATGCCTCCATACTTTAAAAAAAGAAATCAAATACTTCTCACCTGCTGCCGCTGCTCAGCTCTGGACTCCTCAGCTTCGCCGGTGTCTTCCCGCTCTGCGCTGTGACGGCTCAGGAGAGGGCGCGGTGGAAAGGCCTCACCGCGCCCTCTGAGCTGCTGCAGAGGCACGGGGAGAGGTAAGTATTGTGCTGACTGCCGGGGCTCTGAGCAAGCGGAAGGGAGGGCGTGCGCTGGCACCGCTCACGGGTCCCATAACGCGGCGGGGTGCCCAACAGCGAGTGGGCCCCCCCGCCTGCTCAGAGCACTTGCCCGGGTGCTGTCACTGGGCCTGGTTGTCAGCCTTTGCTAAGGACTAAGAGCAGGACACTAACCCGAGCAGACAAAACCTGCACGACTGTAGGGATTGTTTACTTTATGTTTTCACTTTGTGCTGAAAAAGGCTGTTTTGTTATCCTGATCGTTTTGGATACTTAATAAACTGCTTCTTTGAACTGAAGAAATCAAATCCCTTTGTGTGTACCAATGCCTGTCAGCTTGTCAGAAAGCTGATCCCTTACAAAATACACTGACAAGCAAAAGGGTAACAATTAGTGATGAGCGAGCACTAAAATGCTCGGGTCGAGCAAACTGGAGTGTTCAATCCGAGCAACGAGCCCAATGTAAGTCTATGAGAAACTCAAACATTTTTCCGACGGTCTGCAGAGGGCCTAAAAATTGCCCAAATTGATGGGAACAGTGCTCAAATGACATGAGAACAGCATGGGGAAGACCCCTGGAAGCATTTCTGACTCCCAGGTAACTGCTGTCAACAACATTGTCAGAGGTATTATGCCACTTTTAGGGACTCACAATAAAACATACAAAAACGAAATCAAAATGGATTTTCCTGGAAAAAATGTTAAGGAACATCCTTTCCAGGGTAACGACTTGTATATAAAGAAAAATAAATATACAAAAACAAAAATGCTCCTCATACATGATCAGACATCCTGTTTAATTTATGAAGGAGGGACTCTGAAAGTCACAAAGACTATTTTTATAGGGCCATCAGGTGGCCCTTACTATTCTTAAAGGGCCAGCAGTCGGCCCTCACTATTGTTATAGGGCTATCAGCCGGCTATGCTTTTGTTGTTCCCATTATTAAAGAGTGGGTCTCCTATACTGTTATTGCGTATAGGAGCAGCAAGGGCTGCCAAACATTAGGACGCACCCCAATACCCCTGTGCAGAGACATAGAGGAGGGCCTCAGTAAAAAAAATAACTTTCTAATTATAAAGGAGGGGGTCTCCTTTAGTGGTAATGTCCATGCAGTGACTGCAAGGGTTGCCAAAATTTGGGAAAAACCCCAATAACAATTTAAAGGCACATAGAGGTGGCTCTCAGTAGCGACATGTTCCCATTAGAAAGGAGAGGGTCTGCTATACTGTTATAGGGTATGCAGTGAGTACAACGGCTGCCAAAATTTGAGAAAAACCCCAATAACAATTTAAAGGCACATAGAGGTGGCTCTCAGTAGCGACATATTCCCATTAGAAAGGAGAGGGTCTGCTATACTGTTATAGGTTATGCAGTGAGTACAACGGCTGCCAAAATTTGAGAAAAACCGCAATAACAATTTAAAGACACATAGAGGTGGGCCACAGTAACAACATGTTCCCATTAGAAAGGAGCGGGTCTCCCATATTGTTCTTGCGTATGCGCTGACTGCAATGGCTGCCAAAAATTTGGAGGCACTCCAATGCCCCTTGCAAGAGACATAGAGGAGGGCCTCCTGAAAACAATTTTCCCATTATTAGGAAGCGAGGAAGTGGGTCTCCCATACTGTTTGCCTATGCAGTGAATGCAACGGCTGCCAAAAATTTGGAGTTACTCCAATGCCCCTTGCAAGAGACGAAGAGGAGGTGATATGGTAGATATGGTGGTGAATGATATGGTGGTGGAGGAGAAGGAGGACAGGAAGCATATTCTCATGTCTGGGTGTGAAGAGGTGCATGGGAATAGACCTCCCAAAAAAAAGACACTGGATTTGAGTTTGTTATGCTGCTATCATTCGGTGGTGTTGTGAAGTCTGGCCCAATCCAGCCCTTGTTCATTGTTATAAGAGTCAGTCTGTCAGCATTTTCTGTTGACTGGTGGATGCGCCTATCAGTTATAATTCCACCAGTGGCACTAAAAATCCGCTCTGACAAAACGCTAGCGGCAGAGCAGGCCAGAACCTCCAAGGCATAGAAAGCCAGTTCATGCCACATGTCCAGCTTGGATACCCAATAATTAAAAGGCACAGAGGAATTATGGAAGATATTGGTGCGGTTGGCAAGGTACTCCTTCAGCATCTTCCCAAACTTTTCCCTCCTTGTGAGAGAACCCCGCGCATCAGGACCTGTGCGATGGGAGGGTCTGAGAAAACTATCCCAGAAGTTTGACAGTGTTCCCTTGCCTCTGCTGGATTGGATTTGTGTCTCTGTCGCCTGTACTCCTTGGTTGTCCAACGAACTGTGACCTCTGCCGCCAGCGTTTTCAGATGGGAATTTTTTTAGTAATTCTGTAACAAGGACCTTCTGGTACTGCCCCATTTTATTGGGCCTGTCCGCCGTGGGAATAAGAGATAAAAAGTTCTCTTTGTAGCATGGGTCTAGAAGTGTCACCAATCAGTAATGACTGTCACCCAAAATTTGGAGAACGCGAGGGTCACATAGTTACATAGTTTATAAGGCCGAAAAAAGACAAGCGTCCATCCAGTTCAGCCTATTTCTTGTGCACTGCAGCTATTCCGCAGCATTGATCCAGGGGAAGGCAAAAAAAAAAACATGCGGTATAGGCCAATTTACATCATTGAGGAAAAATTCACTTCCCGACACCAATCTGGCAGTCAGATTAAATCCCTGGATTAATTAACTATCACTAAGCATAAGATGTAATTTTATTGTTCTCAAGAAAGGCGTCCAGGCCTCTCTTGAACTCATTAAGTGAGTTGGACATCACCACTTCCTCTCCCAGAGAGTTCCAGAGTCTCACGGCTCTGACCGTAAAGAATCCCCTTCTATGCTGGTGCAGGAACCTCCTTTCCTCCAGACGCATAGTGTGCCCCCTCGCCTTTGTCACCATCCTTGGTATAAACAGGTCACGGGAAAGGCAGCGTGACATAAACTCAGCCATGCGTGCCAGACTGCTAACAGGCAAGACTTTCGTGTCCTCACCAAGAGGACAACTGACCATGCTCTCATCCTCCTCCTCCCTGTCCTCAGGCCATCCACACTGAACAGACGGTATGACAGTTGTGCAGGTAGTACCGTCTATAGCGCAGGAAACTAGCTCCTGTTCTTCCTCATTGTCACCCAATCCATGTTGGGATGAGATGAGGATGGGCTGTGTGGAATCACCCTGTATGGTTCCTTGCTCCATCTCATCGTGCTCCGCCTGCAATGCATCCTCTTTAATTGTGAGCAGAGAGCGATTCAGAAGACAGAGAAGCAGGATGGTAACGCTAATTATGGCGTCATTGCCTCTCACCATCTTGGTGGAGTTCTCAAAGTTTTGGAGGATGGTACAGATGTCTGACATCCATGTCCACTCCTGAGGTCTTATGTGTGGAGTCTGACCTGAATATCGACAGCCGTGTTCATGCCGGTAGTCAATAACTGCCCTCTTCTGCTCACAAATCCTTCCCAACATCTGCAGTGTAGAGTTCCAACGCGTGGGGACATCGCACACCAGTCGGTGAGCTGGAAGCTGCAAATGCTGCTGAAACACAGAAGGGTGGCGGAAGCTGTAGCTGACTTTCTAAAATGGGCACACGCAGCGTATTTTTGACAAGCAGATCTGGGTACGTTTTGAGAAACCGCTGAACCGCTGAAGGTTAAGCACATAGGCCAGGCATGGTACGTGTGTGAGCTCACTTCAGATCTGCCACAGATCTGCCTGCTCTTTCAGAGCTGTCCACAACTCTTCAGCATTGTGCGGTTTGTCACCTAAGCATATTAGCTTCAGCACAGAGTGTTGCCGCTTGGCTGAGGCAGTACTGCAGTGCTTCCAGCTTGTGACCGATGTTGTCATTTCGGAGATGGAGACTGAAAAGGAGGAGGAGGTGCAGGAGCCGTAGAATGTGGGGGCAACCCTGATTGACCGAGGGCCCACAATCCTCGGAGTCGGGAGGACGTGCTCCGTCCCAAGGTCGGACTGGGTCCCGCCTTCCACTATACACTATATTAATCCAGTGTGCCATCTGCGAGATGTACCGTCCCTGCCCACAAGCACTTGTCCACGTGTCCGTGGTTAGGTGGACTTTCCAGGTAACTGCGTTGTTGAGGGCACGACTAAGGTTGTGGGACACTTGCTTGTGTAATGCGGGGAAGGCACACCGGGAGAAATAGTGGCGGCTGGGGACCATGTACCAAGGGGCGGCCACGGCCATCAGGTTGCAGAAAGCTTCCGTCTCCACGAGCCTAAAAGGCAACATTTCGACCACAAGCATTCGTGAAATGTGTGAATTTAGTAGTGTGGCCTGTGGGGCGTTGGCTGTGTATTTGCGCTTGCGTTGCAAGGACTGGGGTAGGGACAACTGAACGCTGCACTGGGACAAGGACGTGGACGTGCTTGCTGATGGTGCACAGGGCGAGAGGCATCTTCACATGCACCATGGACAGGGGATTGGCGTGCATGCACAACAGCGGAAGAAGCAGTGGTGCCACCTGCAGACACTGATCCTGGACCCTGGGGTTCGGCCCACTTAGTCTGGTGCTTTGCTGCCATGTGCCTGATCATGCTGGTGGTGGTCAGGCTGGTCGTTTTGCCACCCCTGCTGATGATGGCCTGGCAGGTGATGCAAATGGCCTTTATGGGGTTATTGGCAGAGTCTTTAAAAAACAACCAGAATCGGGAAGACCTAACAGTTGTACTGGCAACTAACGTCGTGTTGGTGTTACGGGGAACGCTTTCCCGCCTTGTGTCTGCGGCCACCACACTGCTTCTTCCTGCCTGTTGTAGTGCTACTCCTCCCTCCCCCTGTATGCTCCTGTCCTCGCTCTGCACGTCCCCCTGCCAGGTTGGGTCAGTTACTATATCATCCACCACCTTGTCTTCCACTTCCATACCCTGGTCCTCCTCCTGACTTTCTGGCAATTGAGTCTCATCATCATCCACCTCTTGTGACAGTAATTGCACTTTCCCACCGTTACCTTCGTGTGACCGTGGCTGCTCAAATATTTGGGCATCACTACACACGTACTCCTCTTGACCCACTTGAAGCTGTTTGGGCAAGAGGCCCGAATCTACACATGGAAAAGTGAACAGCTCTTCAGAGTGTCCAAGTGTGGGATCAGTTGTCTCCAGGCACTCGGCATGGTGGGAGGAAGGAGGATTAGGGTGAGGAATATGCGGTCCAGACTCACAGCTACTGAGACTTGACCGTGTGGAAGACAGGGTGGTGGTGGTGGCAAAGTGATTGGAAGCATTATCTGCTATCCAACCAATAACCTTTTCACACTGCTCTGTGTTCAACAGTGGTGTTCTGCGGTCCCCTAGTAATTGGGACAGGAAGGTCGAGCAACAAGATGTGGGTGTTTGTTGTGGCACAATTTCAGCTTGCCCTCGGCCTCTGCATGCACCATCACATCCACTTCCCCGTCCCTTGCCACGCGCCTTGCCCATTTTAAATGGAGAACAATATTTTCCACGTTCACTACAAATATCTGAATTTGGACTGCAGTTATATGTGATACGTCTGACAGACAACCACGGTTTTAAATAACAGGCCTGTAGTTTACTAATTCTATTCTTCACAGCGACTTCATGTGAATACCTTCACTGACACACTGCAACAAAATGTAAATGGAGGCCGGAAATGGCTGAATTTGGACCGCAGTTATATGTGATACGTCTGACGGACAACCACGGTTTTAAATAGCAGGCCTGTAGGTTACTATTAGTGTTGAGCGAGTATGTTCTGTCCGAGTACGCTTGGGCCGAGCTCCGAGTATTTATAGCAGCTCGGTGATAAGGTTAAATCGCTCCCGTGTCCATGATCTGCAACTGTTTGACAGCTTTATTACATGTGAGGAATGTGTAAGAAATAGACATTCCTCCCATATAATAAAACTGTCAAACAGTCGCAAATCATGCACACGGGAGCGATTCAAGCATATCACCGAGCAGCTATAAATACTCGGTGCTCGGCCCGAGCGTACTCGGCGAAAGGGTTAACAGAACATACTCGCTCAACACTAGTTACTATTCTTCACACCGACCATGTGTGAATAGCTTCACTGACATACTGCAACAAACTAAATGGAGGCCAATATTTTCCACGTTCACTACAAATTTCTGGATTTTTATCGGTATAATATGGAAAAGATCTGGCTGTATTCTGCAGTGCTAACAAGCAAATGGAGCAGAAAAATAGTGTACTCTGGAATGCTTTTTAAGCAAATAATCAGGATTAAGTTAAAAAAAAAAAATGAACCCTGGCCCCTGATACCTGGGGCTATGTCTACAAATATCTGTCACAGCAGGATCAGTCAGAACGCACAATGGACCCTCTTGTAATGTATCATGCACTGCAGTCTGTCACATACACTGCCTGCCTGCCTAACTCCTGCTATCACCACTGAATATATGCAGCTGGATTAGTCCTCCGAAGGTCTGTTAGTTCAGATGGATATAGATATGCTGTGGAATACTTTTACTAACTATAAACAAGCAAATCTCTCCCTGACTCAGCAGCAGCTCTCCCTACACTGTCTGATTCCGGAGTAGACTGTGACGAGCCTAGCGTCACTGGGTCTTAAATAGACCCGATGACGCTATGCGGCAAGCCAATCACTGTAATGCCCACAACCAACATGGCTACAGAATTACAGTGCGTGGCAAGCAATTCCTGCATCTTCATTGGCTCTCTAAAGAGCGCCAAACATGCAGGGAGGGGACCCGAGCTCCCGCCAGAGCAACCCATAAATACTCGCCGAGCTTGTCGAGCACCGTGATGCTCGGGCTAGTACCAAGTAGTGGGGAGCATGTTTGCTCATCACTAGTAACAATATTTTGAACTTTTGATTTTCATTGTCCATATCTCACCATCCACTACTTCTTTGAACGTGAGACTACCATCATTTTATAGACAATCATCTTGGCTATCTCATATATAAATTTGACTTGCATAGGATTAGTTATGCAGATTCTTGTCTTGACACTGCATTGTTTCTGTTTTGCTCCTGGTGGTATAAAAATCTTTTTCTTCCTGTGTACTACACATTACAATCTGCTTTCACATTCCCTAATAGCTCAGTATGCTATTAGGTTGATTCCCAAGCAAACAGTCACTGGTTTGAATCGAGGAGCATCCATGAAAATCTTCCAAGAAAAGAGAAACATCATTCTCCAGCTCATCGATAGTGGTCCTTCAGCCAAGAAAATTGCCAAACTGCTTCATGTGAGTGTCGTGATAATTGGAAGAATACAAAATTAATTCTGTCCATCCATTCAAAAGCCAAATGGTGGACGTCCAAGCAAAATATTGGAGTCAACAAGTCGGCTCTTCACAAGGTCTATCAGTTTTGGCGAGACAAACGCGGCAGTTGAGGAGGCTCGTATGCTTCGTAATAGTGAGATCACAGACGTCCATGCAAGCACTGTGCAATGCAAATTACACAAGTCTGGAATGGTGGCCCGAAAAAAGGTGAAGAAGCCTCGACTGTAATATCGTCACAAGAAGCATCAGCTCGAGTTTGTGGAAAAGTGGACAGCAGAAGATTGGAAACGGGTGATTTGGAGCAATGAGTCGGAAGTCAATAGACTAGGCTCTGATCGGTGCAAATGGGTCTGGAAGAAACAAGGGAAAAGGGGCTAATGGATTGAGAAATTGAAGCAACTGTCAAGTTTGGTGGAGAAAGCCTGATGATATGTTGTTGTTTTACAGCCAAAGGTGTTGGATACTTGACCAGGATCGATGGTGGTCTCAATGCTGAGCTATACGTGAGTATCCTACAAAGATGAGTTACTTCGCACACTCGAGTTCTATGGGTATGAAAAGGACAACATAGTGTTCCAGCAGGACAACGACCTGAAGCATACGTTGAGATAGGCGAAGAAATGGTTCAATGACAATGAAGTAGAGGAGCTGGATTGGCCCCACAGTCCCCAGATCTCAACCGAATCCAACACTTGTGGGTAGAGTTGAAGAAAAAGCTGTATACAAACCCAAGTGAGCCCACCGGTATGCACCAACTTTGGGAATGTGTAGAAGAGACCTGGAATCAGATTTCCGTTGAGACATGCTTGAATCTGATCAAGACCATGCCCAAAAGGATTCAGGCCATGCTGAAAGCCAAAGATTGATTTACAAAATACTAACAAAATAATAAAAATTAAAATTTAGATTTTTAGGAGCAAAACAGTAACAATGCAGTGACATGACAAGTCTCTGCATAACTAATCGTATGCAAAAAAGATGCACATCAAATTTACGTACAAGATAGCCAAGATGATTGTCTATAAAATGATGGTAGTCTCACGTTCGAAACCATAGTGGATGATGAGATATGGAGCCCAGAAATTCAAAAGTTCAAAACATTGTTACCCTTTTGCTTCTCAGTGTATATATATATATATACATATATATATATATATATATATATATATATATATATATATATATATATATATATATATATATATATACATATCTATCTATTTTTTTTTCAATTTCACTGCATAAATATTATATATTTTATTTTTTAAATATGTTTGATTTATCAGCAAATTTCAGGTTTGGACAACTCATCTCACAAAAAAAATCTAGCCCTCATATTTTGAATGATAAAGGAGGTTTTGCTCTTGAAAGGCAGGACAGCAAAACAAAAAAAAAATGACTGCATCAGGAAAGGTAGAGTCCCTTCTGGCTGCAGCATAAAAAGCTACAAAATTTTTTGAATCAGCCCTGCAGTGGCTCCAAAGGTGGAGCTGCAAAGTAAAAAAAACTACCTTTAAAAATGGTAAAGCTACCTTTAAAAATGAGCTGTACAGTAAATATTTTGTATTTATAGGAATTTTTGCATTCATTTGAATGCATGTTCTGAGTTGTCCAAGACGATACTAACAAGGTTTTGGCAATGAAATCTATTATTCTTTTGAGATTCAGAATTAGTCTGATTTAATTCCTTATGGTAAAACTTTCCTCTGCAGAACATGTTGAAGAAGACATTGAAATAATGTAATTGTTATGTTGTTTCTTCCAAAGAAAGATAGCTGCTCGTCAGATAAAGTATGTTTAATCCAGTAAGCTCCAAATCCTATTTGCACTTGACATCTGTCAATGGAAAGAGTGGAGAAACACTGAGAGACGTCTATCTATAGCCAACAGAGCTGTTACGCTGCTTTGCAGCTGCTGAGGAGCATATTGCTTTACTATTTATTTTCTATTTTGAAACCAATACAAAGAAGACTATTTTTCATCTTTGAGAAAATGGAGCCTCATCTTGGAGCATCAGATTCTAGGACCAAGACTAAATGTAAGGACTATTTATTTATTTGCTGAACTTATTAATATAGAATCACAGAATGGGCTGTTCACCTTCTCATAACGGAATAATTTATAACCTTGCAAAAAGTGCCGCCAAACCAATAGATAAAAACAAGGTCCTTCTTCCTCCTGAATATGAAATTAATGGAATTACAGTCCCCATTTTGGACATTAAAAATGAAGAAATCAAACAGAAAGAGGGGTTGCAAAAAGAGACTAGTCAGCAGGAGAAAATTGTTTCCGATTGCTTATCTGAACTTTCTCATAATGGATCCTTTACCGATCGTGAAAAACTTGGCACCGCTGATGAAGGAATGGTTAATTTAAAATACCAGAAGAGGAGAACTCTCAGAAAACATAGTTCAACTGGTTCAGAGCAAGAAACGCCGGGAACAGTGCAACCAGATGGAAATTCAAGGAGAAATAGGAAGTCAAAAAGCCAAAGGGTTGGTAAACATAGTCGACGTGCAAAAACAGACCAAGCAGTTTATGTTGACATCGAAAAAAAGGTTGATTTCCCAGAAGAGCTCGTTAAGGCTCACCAGGATGCGTATGCATTCCTGAACCCTAATCTCTCAAAATATGAAGCTGTCATTTCTATGGCAAACCAAGCCACCCAGACTCATCTTATCATGCAGCAAATGATTAGTTTCATGGCCCTGAGATATGATGATATCAATCAATGCTTGGAAGAAATTGCAGAAGACGGAGAAAAACTTTTAAAATCTGTAGGGAGCAACCTCACTTGGCCTTTAGGAAAAGGAGACACTGCGGAAAAGCCAGATCTACTTCAACAATTGCTGCAATATACGATTAATAAAATGCAATCCCTAAATGATACAGTATTGTCTTTGACCACCGTTGCCTTCCAGGATACCTGCAATTTATTTCAATCAGGTATGGACAAATTTCAGGAAAAGTTGAAACATAAGGAACACTGTGATGAGCGACTCCTAAAGATGATCAAATCTCTGGAAGATTCAGCAACAGGATCTCCACAGAGGTATCCAAATGATTCAACTCTTTATTCTGAAGACAGTGGCATTGGTGGTGATTCAGAATCGATGAGAGGATATAAATCTCCTGATAAGATGGGAAGAAAGTCAAGTATCGATTCCAGTGAAGTTCTAACACCACAAGCCTCAACCGATAAAGACAAGATTTCTGACCTTGATCTAAATCTGAAGAGCACATCTGCCCGAAAAGAAAATACTTATCACTCAACTGGGCCACAAAAAAACAGTTATGGTGTTTCAAAGCAAACTTGTATGTCAAGAAGCCCTTCACTGACCTCATTAGCGACCACTGCTACTTTAGGAGAAGATAGTACACTTGATCCCGAATCTGAGGACTCAACTAGCAGTGGTGATAGTTGTGATGAAAGTGAAGATAATATAAGTTTATCAAGTCAGGTCACCTTAACACCAAGACCCTTAACTTCTCCAGCAGGCATGGGTCTTTATAAATCACCATCCAAATGGTTAGAGAACCCAGAAAATGAAGAGATGACGTTGAAAATGAAAGAAGCCATTAGTGAAAAGATTAAGTTTGTTCCTGGTAATTCAATATGCGATGTTTGGACCAGAGAAGAAGTCAATACAGACATTGTGAGGCCCAGTACTGCAGATGGAAGTAACAGAAGAATCTCTAAGCATAGAAGGTCTCGATCTGCAGAATCACTTAGAAGTCAAGCTGAAGATCCCACTCTATTACAACTTCAAAGAACACAGAAGGAACTCGGCAAAAAGTTGGAACAACTATACTCATCTACAAAAAACACAGGCAAAGCTCAAAACTCAACTATCAAGTCTTTTTCACATGCTTGTTGCATAATATCTAGTAATAATTCATCCACCAATAAACTAAAAGCTTGTCTTGCTAAAAGTTTTAACATCTTACCTAGTCAAGAACAAGTTTCCATAAGAAAAACTGATCTGAATACAGCAGGGGACTCAAATATTGAACCAAAAACTCAGGTATTAGAAACTTCAAACACACAAGATGCCCAGGCAGAAGAAAAGTTTCCTTTGACAGAGAGAAAGCTGGAAATCATAAATGCATCTCCACGGAAGTCTGTTCGAAAACTTATCCAAACATTTAGCCCAGTGGACGACACCATCAAAAACACAAATGTGAAAACTCTGGGACCTCTTAGATGTGTTAGAAAATTTGGAATTCCTGTCCTTCCTCCTACAATTCTGGCTTATAAAAGATTACAACCTTTGGATATCACAGCAAGAGAAGAGAATTCAAATGGATGCGTTACTACAAGTACATCGACTACTGATTCATTCTTATCTTCAAAACCTTATGATCCTGCTAGAGACGAAACAACTGAATCTGGAACTGAAGACTATGATTATCTGCCACCTCCTCCCCTCGAAATACTTATGGATGATTCCTTCAACATGCTCTCAGCTAATGAGCTGGAGAAAAATGCATGTTTACCTTGCACAATGAAGCCATCCATGTCTCAAAAGATGAAGACCTCAATCAATATAAAAAACGTGTTACCAAGCAAAAATATTACCAATATATGCTTATCAAAAGATAGGGCTATTAATGGACTTAGAAAATACTCTTTACAATCTGATCAAATTTCTAACAATAAGGAAGTATGTATGGACTTTCAGAAAAAGCATGAAACAGAACAGACTGCTGACTTGTATAAACAATCACATAAAATAATTCATTTACAGAATCCAGGTGATGGTGAAGGTGTGAACCCTAACAAAGATAATAGTGAGACATGTTCTGTTGCATCCATAGTTAAATCAAAACAATATTCTCCTACATTACAGAGAAATGAAGTCTTAAGAAAACTTTCTCCTACAAGAGCTGCGGCTTCATCTCCACCAACTGATAGAAAACTAACAAGTCCACCAATGATCAGGAATGTTCTCCAGAAAACATCCAACACAAGTACTCCAAAAAAATCAAGCCCTTCAAATGAGAAGTTGCTAGCTAGCCCTCCATCCCAACGTAAGCTATCAAGTCCACCACAAGTAAGAAGACAACAGAGTCCACCAGGCCAATGTACCTTACAAAGCCCTCCTCAAATACGAAGACAGCAAAGTCCACCAACCCAACGTAGTCTGCAAAGCCCTCAAATACAAAGAAAACAGAGTCCACCAAGCCAACGCTGTCTACCAAGTCCCCCTCAAGTACAAAGAAAACAGAGTCCACCAAGCCAACGCTGTCTACCAAGTCCCCCTCAAGTACAAAGAAAACAGAGTCCACCAAGCCAACGTAGACTACCAAGTCCCCCTCAATTACAAAGACAACAGAGTCCATCAAGCCAACAAAGACAATCAAGTCCTCCTCACATAGCAAGACAGCAGAGTCCACCAAGCCAATTTATACAACCAAGCCCCCCACAAATACGAAAGCCACAGAGTCCACCAAGTCAACGTAAGCTACCAAGTCCCCCTCAAATACGAAGCCAGCAAAGCCCTCCGAGTCATCGGAGGTTACCAAGCCCTCCACAAACTCGTTGTGAGCCTAACACCCCTTCTCATTCTATACCCTCTCCTCCAGTTTCTCCATCCCATACAGGGTTAAGACGCAATTCTGAGGACCCACAAGCTTCATCAAAAATGATTGGCAATGCACAGTCAATATTTTGCCCATCATCTTCTAACTTATTTGAAGCCAAGTCTCCATCTAGTCCAGCTACAAGTAGGCTTGACACTGTTTTGAATGAAGTTCACAGTCCTGTTCTGAGGCACACTTTCTCTATTCGTCAGTACGATGACCCACAGAGAAGAGTGGCGATGAGTGCAGCAAACCCTCAACCTTTTGTCCGGAGGTCTTATTCTGACCGAAGACCAAGAGTTCAAAGAGTTCAGCTACGACTTCCAACATCCATCTCTGCTAATGCAGTTAGTGAACTGACTTTTCAGCAAAACAGGTAGGACATACGTTTAATAGATTGATGGTCGAAACCTACAATAGGATGTCTTTTTAATGTTTAAAGGGAACCTGTCAGCTGATTCATGCTGCCCAAAGCCTGCCTGCATGATTACAGCCAAGTATATCTGAAGCATTTCCGAGAAAAAATATTCTTAAGATACGGCCGGGGACCATAGCAAGAGATGAGACTAATCCGGCTAGTATTTCCAGGTGATTGACAGATCTCTCACTATGAGAGAGATCTGTCAATCAGCCAGTGCGGAGCTAGAATAAGCCAGTCAGTGACAGGTTCCCTTTAAACTGCCTATGACATGATACTGTACATCAGCGTGTTTAAGACCTGAAGGTGTTCTTGCAAATAAGTAATGGCATGTCAGGTTACATAGTTACATAAGTTGAAAAAAAGACACAGGTCCATCAAGTTCAACCTTTCTCGACCAATTATACATTATCGTTAGATTATAAATCACAATGCCGTTTGTTATGAGAAAAGCATCCAGCCCCTTTTTAAAATGCTGTCATGTTGTTATCTTCCATTACTATCTTTTGTGGTCGGCATTCTGCAGTCTGACTGCACTAACTGCAAAGAACCCTTTACAGAATCACTATTCTCCCACATACAGTAATGAATGTACCCTGGCTCTTTGTAAAGTCCTTGGACTTTACAAAAAATACAAGTTATTTGTTGATGTCTTAATAATAAAAGGTAATTTTAAGGACGACAGAGAGAGAATTTGGGAATCCAAACTGATAAAGATGTTCAATCCTTTGACAATAGGACTCAATTTAACACCTGGATTTATGATTCATTACATGGATACAATTCACACCTCCACCAGATGGACTCCAGATAACTAAGAGAACTGCCTCTCCATTTGTAACAAAATCCCTCATTTTATTTCCTTAGCTTATCTTTAGTAGGCATCACCCCTTACACCTCATGAACAAATGTCCTTCTGTAATATCTCTTAAACATTGTGCTCTTGTTTTATTAATTCATTTGTAATCCTGCCTGAAGAAGGAGCCTCTGTGCTCTGAAAGCTTGCATATATATATACTTTCTGCTTAGCCAATAAAGGTATCACTCCAAGAATACTTTTGTCATCTTTGGGCATAAAAGTATTCACATTGATTTTTCTGGCTAACACGGTGCCACAATATAATTTGTTATTGTACATCAAGTTATTAGCTGGAAACAATTTGAGTTGTATAGTATAATATCCCATACTAGAGCCTTTTAAGGCTATGTGCGCACGTTCAGGAAAATTTCTGCAGCATTTCTGCACTTCTTAGCAGCGGTTTTTATGTGTTTTTTGATGGGTTTTTGCCTGTGGATTTGCAATGCGTTTTTTTCAATGCATTGTATGGGAAAAACGCAGGCAAAAACGCACAAAGAATGGACATGCAGCTTTTTCTTTCTGCACATGAACTTGTAAAATGTCCTAGGAAACCATGGGATAAGGTTTGCAATGCGTTTTTGGCCCATTTCTGCACAGAAAAAAAACGCACTGTGTGCACATAGCCTAACATAGCCTAACATAGCCTAACACTAGATGCAATTAAAACAGCAACAAGATTTCTGGAATGGAAAAATAAAAAAGTTATACAGGAAAGAACAAAATAATACACATACAGTTAATCTGGCTAATAACATGGAACAGTAGATTGCATTTAACCGAGTAGCTACCGAGTTTCCTACAGTAAAGACGTCCATTCAAGCAAAATGTACAAGTTATACAATGAGGGAAAAATGTATTGAGATATATACAATCCAGTCTCACATCCTATATACATTGTAAAGCATTACACTGGAGGTTTTCTCTAAAAAGATGTCAGGTTCGGTGCTGTTACTATGTGTTTATAATAACATCTCATGCACATGACTATAATATGGCTCTACCTTGTACAGAGCCATATGGGACACCTATAGAGATCCACAGAGCCTAGAGAGATCCACAGAACCTATAGAGATTCACAAAGCCTATAGAGATCCACAGAACCTATAGAGATCCACAGAATCTATAGAGATCCACAGAGCCTAGAGAGATCCACAGAGCCTACAGAGATCCACAAAACCTATAGAGATCCACAGAGCCTAGAGAGATCCACAGAATCTATAGAGATCCACAGAGCCTAGAGAGATCCACAGAGCCTAGAGAGATCCACAAAACCTATAGAGATTCACAAAGCCTATAGAGATCCACAGAACCTATAGAGATCCACAGAATCTATAGAGATCCACAGAGCCTAGAGAGATCCACAGAGCCTACAGAGATCCACAAAACCTATAGAGATCCACAGAACCTATAGAGATCCACAGAGCCTATAGAGATCCACAGAGCCTATAAAGATCCACAGAGCCTATAGAGATCCACAGAGCCTAGAGAGATCCACAGAGCCTATAGAGATCCATAGAGCCTATAGAGATCCACAGAACCTAGAGAGATCCACAGAATCTATAGAGATCCACAGAGCCTATAGAGATCCACAGAACCTATAGAAATCCACAGAGCCTATAGAGATCCACAGAACCTATAGAGATCCACAGAACCTATAGAGATCCATAGAGCCTATAGAGATACACAGAACCTATAGAGATCCATAGAGCCTAGAGAGATCCATAGAACCTATAGAGATCCACAGAACCTATAGAGATCCATAGAGTCTATAGAGATCCACAGAACCTATAGAGATCCATAGAGCCTATAGAGATCTACAGAACCTATAGAGATGCACAGAACCTATAGAGATCCACAGAGCCTATAGAGATCCACAGAGCCTATAAAGATCCACAGAGCCTAGAGAGATCCACAGAGCCTATAGAGATCCATAGAGCCTATAGAGATCCACAGAACCTAGAGAGATCCACAGAATCTATAGAGATCCACAGAGCCTATAGAGATCCACAGAACCTATAGAAATCCACAGAGCCTATAGAGATCCACAGAACCTATAGAGATCCACAGAACCTATAGAGATCCATAGAGCCTATAGAGATACACAGAACCTATAGAGATCCATAGAGCCTAGAGAGATCCATAGAACCTATAGAGATCCACAGAACCTATAGAGATCCATAGAGTCTATAGAGATCCACAGAACCTATAGAGATCCATAGAGCCTATAGAGATCTACAGAACCTATAGAGATGCACAGAACCTATAGAGATGCACAGAGCCTATAGAGATCCACAGAACCTATAGAGATCCACAGAGGCTATAGAGATCCACAGAATCTATAGAGATCCACAGAGCCTATAGAGATCCACAGAGCCTATAGAGATCCACAGAGCCTATAGAGATCCACAGAATCTATAGAGATCCACAGAGCCTATAGAGATCCTCAGAGCCTATAGAGATCCACAAAACCTATACAGAGCCTATAGAGATCCACAGAACCTATAGAGATCCACAGAATCTATAGAGATCCACAGAGCCTATAGAGATCCACAGAGCATATAGAGATCCACATAACCTATAGAGATCCATAGAGCATATAGAGATCCACAGAACCTATAGAGATCCACAGAGCCTATAGAGATGCACAGAGCCTATAGAGATCCACAGAATCTAAAAAGATCCATAGAGCATATAGAGATCCACAGAGCCTATAGAGATCCATAGAGCATATAGAGATCCACAGAACCTATAGAGATCCACAGAGCCTATAGAGATCCACAGAAACTATAGAGATCCACAGAATCTATAGAGATCCACAGAATCTATAGAGATCCACAGAGCCTATAGAGATCCACAGAACCTATAGAGATCCACAGAGCCTATAGAGATCCACAGAGCATATAGTGATCTACAGAACCTATAGAGATCCACAGAATTTATAGAGATCCACAGAGCCTATCGAGATCCACAGAGCCTATATAGATCCACAGAACCTATAGAGATCCACAGAGCCTATAGAGATCCACAGAGCCTATAGAGATCCACAGAGCCTATAGAGATCCACAGAATCTATAGAGATCCACAGAGCCTATAGAGATCCATAGAGCATATAGAGATCCACAGAACCTATAGAGATCCACAGAATCTATAGAGATCCACAGAGCCTATAGAGATCCACAGAGCCTATAGAGATCCATAGAGCCTAGAGAGATCCATAGAGCTGTATTCAGCGTGCCTCCGATTAAAAAATAAATAGTTTTTACAGTTGGATTTGTAGAGATGCCATAGAAAAATAGACTTCTTTCTAGGGATTAATCCCTACCTGGTAGAGCAGGATCTAGCCTCTTACCTGGCCTTAGGTCTCCAGCATCCATTCTCCACATTACACTACTCCTGTCTTCTCGACAATAATAAGGCTACTAATGACAAATGTAGCAACGTAGATGGGGAAATATTCATAAAATAAAGTTAGTTAATCACAAACTAAAAAGCAACTTTTCAATATCAGCTCTCTTCTCTGTGTCTTCTCTGGATGCCACCGTCAGTGTAATCAATGGATGACTTTATTTTGGTTGTCATAGGATCAGTCCAAGGACTTGTATACAGATTTTTTGTAATTGTGTATGTTTAAAGGGAATATATCATCAGAAAATAATCTATAGGATAAACTGAGCTTTTATGTTAAATATATTTTCATATTTAAGATTTGTTGGGGATATTTTTTTTTCAAGTCATTATCTACAGCCTCATAATATATTTAAAAGCCTGAAATTAGAGTTCAGTTTTTCACTATACCCATGTTCTGTATTGTAGAGATCAATTTTCCACAGTCATTTCATTTTCATCATAGGCAGAATTAGAATGACAGGTGTCATTTATCTATAGATAATACAGGATCCAACATTCACAATTTACAGTCACAGCTCACCTCCTCCTCCTGTGCAATGAGTGATAACACCTGTATGTACAGCAGATAGCACAGGATCCACCATTCACAATAGGTGATGTCACAGCTCACCTCCTCCTCCTACTCCTGTACAATGACTGATAACACCTCTATATACAGCAGATAGCACAGGATCCACCATTCACAATAGGTGATATCACAGCTCACCTCCTCCTCCTCCTGTACAATGACTGATAACACCTCTATATACAGTAGATAACACAGGATCCACCATTCACAATAGGTGATATCACAGCTCACCTCCTCCTCCTCCTATACAATGACTGACAACACCTCTATATACAGTAGGTAACACAGGATCCACCATTCACAATAGGTGAGATCACAACTCACCTCCTCCTCCTGTACAATGACTGATAACACCTCTATATACAGTAGATAACACAGGATCCACCATTCACAATAGGTGATGTCACAGCTCACCTCCTCCATCTCCTGTACAATGACTGATAACACCTCTATATACAGTAGATAACACAGGATCCACCATTCACAATAGGTGATATCACAGCTCACCTCCTCCTCCTCCTATACAATGACTGACAACACCTCTATATATAGTAGGTAACAAAGGATCCACCATTCACAATAGGTGATGTCACAGCTCACCTCCTCCTCCTGTGCAATGACTGACAACACCTCTATATACAGTATATAACACAGGATCCACCATTCACAATAGGTGATGTCACAGCTCACCTCCTCCATCTCCTGTACAATGTCTGATAACACCTCTATATACAGTAGATAACACAGGATCCACCATTCACAATAAGTGATGCCACAGCTCACCTCCTCCTCCTCCTCCTCCTGTACAATGACTGATAACACCTCTATATACAGTAGATAACACAGGACCCACCATTCACAATAGGTGATATCACAGCTCACCTCCTCATCCTGTACAATGACTGATAATACCTCTATATACAATAGATAACACAGGATCCACCATTCACAATAGATGATATCACAGCTCACCTCCTCCTTCTCCTGTACAATGACTGATAACACCTCTATAGACAGTAGATAACACAGGATCCACCATTCACAATATTGGGTCAAGCTCACCTCCTCTTCTTGCCTGCAACATGACCTCAGCACAGGTTGCTAAGCATGTTCACAATAGTCTCCTATAGAAGTGATGATGGTCACAGCTCACCTCCTCCTCCTCCCTGCACAATGACCTCTGCACAGAGCATGCCTACTGTACTATCCCTTAGTAGATAATAGGTGATGTCACGCATTTAACCGTAAATGTGACGCGCCCCTGGGCCTGAGTCGCGCAGCGTTGCGCACGCGGGAGCCTACCCGGAGCCGGATCTGATAGGGGTAGTAGTCTCGTGGCGGTGACCCGGTCCGTGCCCAGGGAGTCAAGCTGAGTGGCAGTCTTTAGCAGTAGATGTTAGAATGTTCGACTACGCCACCCGTTGAATGCGGTCATGAGACCGCCGCTGCAGGGCAGACCGCTGAGGCCGGTGATACGGTTGTGCAGCGGGGATGGTATAACCCCCAACGGGAGGGGTATGGCCTCAGGGCAGCGGACGTGGATGATGAAACACTCAGAGACGGTGCGGTGTAGTTCAGGGTCTTTACTGGTGGCAAAGGTAGACCCTCCCGGAGTACTGGCTAGCGATCGGGGCCTGGTCAGTCCGTGAGCAGATGGAATCTCCCCTGGCCAGGCGGAGTTGTAGGCCTCCCCAACTAATCGTACTCTTCTGGCTACCTTGCTAGAGGCTGGTAAAAGTAGCCCACGTCCCTGAGTGTACCGTGTGGTGCTCACCCGTATGGCCGGTGACTCGGGGCCTTTTGGTAGCTTCCGCTCCACGTCGCGGTGCTGGTCCCTTGCGTGTGACCGTGCCTTCGGGTTTCTTGGCCAGAGGACCTGAAATCCCCTGCCGGGCGGTTTCTGCTGCGGGGTATGGCTCAGTCCCCACAGCCTCGGACTCCGGGTCCGTAAGAATTCTTCAATCAGGGCGAGCTCTACAGCTTCCAGCCCTGACCTCTTTTAGTACAGCTCCCACAGAGCTCCTGATCTTTCTTTCCCTATAGCTGCTCCACTACAGACCAGACTGTGTCTCTGTCTGTGTTCTCTCACTCTACTCTCTAACCCTGCCTCAGCCCCAGCTTTATATAGGGGAAGTTCTTCCCCTCCCAGGACTGGGCAGGAGGTGTGGCATGCATAGGATGTCTGACCAGGAAACCTCCCACCTGCTCACAGACGTAATATTGCTATTACTGTGGGAACCAGACCCCTGGAGTGCCACATTCCCCCCTAGTGAAATTTAGTACTCCGGGACTAAACATATTTTTGTAAAACATAACAAGTAAAAAAAACAGAAACAGTACAATAAAGAAAAACACATTAGGATGGTCACGGCATGTCCGCAACCGGGTGCAGTCTTTGAAGAAAACAAAGGTGTCCATTTCACCAAGAGACAGGGAGCCGTAACCAAGTAGGGGTCTGTCCTACCCCGAGTCCTTAACAGTCTTTAGTCCATTCCTGGTTACGCTCCAACATATGTACAAATGATTCCGGATAATCCATAAACGACACCTATAAACTAACTAGAAATACACAATTATTTACAAGTAACAGAAAACAGGTAAATACAAATAAACAGTCTAAACACTTAGATCCTCCAACGTACGGGTAACTGGCCTCTAGTGGCTCTAGTGGACCTACGGAGCTGACTGACTGGTCCTGAGCTACGGGGTGTAGGAGCTGTCAAAGATAAACTGGGCAGCTGTCTACAGGCTCTTTGGCTCACTAGGGGTACGGCAGGCTCACTAAAAGCAGAGGGTTGATCCTCCTGGTCTGCTTGTGTGGGGTCTTCTGCCTCCTGGACCGGCTGCTCTTCCAGCTCTACCTGTTTTTCCGTAGGCACTTGGGATGCTGGCTGGAGGAAGGTGAGGACGGGTACCACAACAGCGCCATTCACTTGTGTCCAAGACCGAGGGAAGTCTCTGAGTACAGTTCTAACCATATCTTCCCTTTCCTCTGCGGGTCGAGGGTCTTCTTGTTCTTCTTCAGGGCTTCGTAGCTGTTCGGGACACTTCTTCAGGTGATCTCGGGATACAATGGCTGTGGTTTCTCCTCCGTCCTTACTGATTATGCAGACTTTCGGGTTCTCATGGCTTGAGGGCAGTACGGTGTACGGGTCCTTCTCCCACTGGTCGTCCAACTTGTGGAGGCGTCTCTTCCTCTTCAAGACCTGCTCTCCAGGTACCAGGGGAACAGCGGGAGCATACTGGTTGTAAGTCTTCTCCTGTCTTTCTCTAGCTTGACAGAGACTTCGCTCCACGCTCTCCTGTACTTTCCGGTACTGCTGCTGCCTTTCTGTGTCCCAGTCTGCTTCTGGCGAAGTGTCCTCGGGTGTCAGGACTCCCATCTCCAGATCAACAGGAAGCTTACCAGGTCTTGCTCTCATTAGGTAAGCCGGGGTACAGTTGGTAGAACCTACCGGGATGTGGTTGTATAGGTCCACCAGATCAGGCAGTTTCTCAGGCCACAGACTGCGTTCCTCCAGGGGCAATGTTTTCAGAAGATCTATCACCACCTGGTTCATTTTCTCTCAGAGCCCATTGGTTTGCGGATGATAGGGTGTTGTTCTTATCTTCCGGCAGCCATACAGAGTACAGAACTCCTGGAAGACTTCCGCTTCAAAGGCAGGTCCCTGGTCCGTCAGCACCTGCTCCGGGTATCCGTGTGGACGGCAGAAGTGCTGCTGGAAGGCTCTAGCTGCTGTTTGAGCCGTTAAGTCCTTGACCGGGACCACCACCAGGAACCGGGAGTAATGATCTACGATTGTGAGGGCGTAGACATACCCAGATCTGCTTGGAGCCAGTTTCACATGGTCCAGGGCTACCAGTTCCAGTGGCTGTCGGGTGATGATGGGCTGCAAGGGAGTCTTCTGGCTGGCACGGTCCTTCCTTCTTAGGTGGCACGGTCCACAGTCTCTGCACCACCTCTCGATGGTTCCCCTCATGCCTACCCAGTGGAACCGCCCACGCAGCAGGAACTCCAGCTTCTTCCACCCGAAGTGCCCAGCTCCGTCGTGGTATGCCTCCAGTACCATAGCCGCGTCTCTTCTTGGCACCACTACTTGCCAGATCAGTTCATGCGTCCGGGAGTTAACCATTCTGCGGCACAACTTCCCCTTGTAAAGGAACAGTCGACTCTTCTCAGCCCACAGTTGCTTGGTCTCTTCCGGAGCGTCTGGGTCAAGGCGGGCATCTGGCTGAGTCAGCATCTCCTTCACCAGTCGGACGGCGGGGTCACTGTCTTGCATTTCCGCCCAGTTGTAATGAGGTAAGGGGTTGAACGTAGCGGATTGCTTACCCCTTACACGGTGGGAATACTGGATAGTCCCATGACGGTGGAACGCGGGAAGTTCAACCTCTTCCAGTTCTTCTGGATCTTCCCCCACGTCCGGTAGGTTTGGCATTCTGGACAAGGCATCCGCGTTGGTATTGGAGCGTCCTGCCCGGTATTTGATTGTGAATTCAAAGTTGGACAGGCGGGCCATCCATCTCTGCTCCAGGGCACCGAGTCTTGCTGTGTCCAGGTGTGTCAACGGGTTGTTATCCGTGTACACGGTGAACCGGGAAGAGGCGAGGTAGTGCTTAAAGCGTTCGGTGACTGCCCACACCACTGCCAGGAATTCTAACTTGAATGAGCTGTAATTCTCAGGGTTTCTTTCGGTGGGTCGCAGTTTTCGGCTGGCGTAAGCAATTACCCGTTCTTTCCCCTGCTGGATCTGGGACAGTACGGCTCCTAGCCCGATGTTACTTGCGTCGGTGTAGAGGATAAAGGGCTGGCTGTAATCCGGGTACGCCAGGATTTCATCCCCCGTGAGGGCCATCTTCAGCTGGCGGAAGGACTCTTCTTCCAGCTTCTCCCATCTGAAGGGCGGCTTCTGGTTCTTGGCCTTCCTGGACTGGCCTATCAGGAGGTCCTGCATAGGAGCTGCCTTTTTGGTGAAACCGGGAATGAATCTTCGGTAGTAGCCTACCAACCCGAGGAACTGCCGCACTTCCTTTACGCTGGAGGGGCTTGGCCATTCATTGATTGCGGTGATCTTATCCGGGTCGGGAGCCACTCCGTCAGCACTCACCACATGTCCCAGGTACTGCACCTTTGGTTTCAGGAGGTGACACTTGGAGGGTTTCACCTTTAGGCCGTAGTTTGCCAGGGCTTCGAACACTTCTGCCAGGTGTTTCAGGTGGTCCTCGTAGGTCTTGGAGTAGACGATGACATCGTCCAGGTATAACAGGACCGTCTCGAAGTTTCGGTGTCCCAGACAGCACTCCATCAACCGTTGGAAGGTTCCGGGTGCGTTGCAGAGTCCGAACGGCATGCAGGTAAACTCGCTAAGTCCCATCGGGGTGGTGAATGCGGTCTTCTCCCGGTCCGCCTCTGCTACAGGAACCTGCCAGTACCCGCTAGTGAGATCCAAAGTAGAGAAGAAGTTAGCAGATTTTAAAGCGGCCAAAGACTCCTCTATACTTGGTAAGGGGTACGCATCTTTGTGTGTGATACGGTTGATTTTCCGGTAATCTACACACATTCTCATGGTGTTGTCTTTCTTTTTAACCAAGACTAGTGGAGCTGCCCAGGGGCTACAGCTATCCCTGATTACCCCAGCCTCCTTCATGTCTCTAAGCATCCCCTTGGCGTGTTGGTAGTGTGCAGGGGGTACGGGTCGGTATCTCTCCTTTATGGGAGGATGGTCTCCCGTGGGGATGTGGTGTTCTACCCCCTTTACTCGCCCGAAGTCTAACGGGTGTTTACTAAACACTCTCTCGTACTCTTGAACCACCCGATAGACTCCCTGTTTCTGGTGTGAGGGAGTGGAGTCAGTACCCAAATGTAGTTGCTGACACCAGTCCTCTATTGTTTTCTTAGAGCCGTTACCTTCCTCTGGTTGAGATGGAGGCAAGGGTTCCACGGACTGTACAGAATTCTGGTTTATGGTGAACAATTTAGCTAGCGTGGCATACCGGGGCAGGTGTACTTCTCTCTTCCCGATGTTTATTATGCGAACGGGCACCCTCCCATGGCGTACATCAACCACCCCCCGTGCTGTCAAAATGGTGGGCCTACTGTCTGAGTAGACGGGTTCTACCATTGCTTGGTAGTCTCTACCTCTTAGACCAATAGCTGCCCGGCACCAAATCATCATTTCACTTTTTGGGGGCATGGCAATAGGGAAAGGGTCACACATTCTCACGCTTCCAATCTCACCACCGGAGAGTTCCACCTGTTGCCGTCGCATCAGTGCCCGGATCTCTTTCTGGAGCACTCGCTGCTGGCCGGAGCTGGCGTTCTTGGCAACCTGCTGTAAAATGAAAATCACCTCTGCAAGACAATTTTCAATCACATTAGTTCCTAGAGTTATCTTTGGGTGACTCTCGCGCTTGTCAATGTCTACAATGATCAGTCCCTGTGCTGCCAGTTCGACTCTACTGATCTTAATGGTCATCTCTTTGAATCCGATCTGTGGCACGGGTTGACCATTGCTGGCGATGATACTCAAGTCGTCGTCAGGGTAGCGGGTTATATCCGAGTCATTCCAGTACTGCTTGAAGAGCACGTACGGGATGGTGGTGACCTGTGACCCGGTGTCAAGTAGGGCACTCATAGGAATGCCATCCAGTACTACAGGCAAGACTGGACGTCCTCCCACGTATTTGTCACGCCAGTTCGATGGGCCTGGTGATCTTATTCCTGGGGGTTGGCCCTCTACCCCAGGTTGTGCCAGTTTAAAGGACAGTACCTTGCCATATGTCCGGGTTGATTGCAGCGGCGGCAGATGGGTTGTCCGTCCTCGTTGTATCGGTCGCTGGGTCTTCCTCTGGCCGGTGGGGTCCTCCTTGGTCGACGCCACGGGATGTCCTCCGGTCCGGATGCCAGCTGGATCTTCCCTGGAGCAGAAACCTGTAACGACTGCACAGTTCGGGTTAGCGCAGCTATGCTTCTAGCTAGCTCTTGGACCTGATGGTGCAGGTCTGGAGCCGGGTCATTGTTCAAAGCCTGCGCATCAGCCCCCATAGGCCCTGCCGACAAGGGCGCCGCCTCCTGGTGGTAAGCGGTAGTAGGGCGCCTGTGGGTCACAACGCCACCCGGTGCCGGTTCTCGGAGCACCCGGATGGCTGCTCTGTCCTTGAACTGTGCAAAGTCCAGATGAGGATCCTGTAAGGCCATTGCCCGTAACTGGGTTCGGTGGGCATTGCAATATAGTCCCTCTATAAATTGTTCGGTCAACAGCCTGTCCTCGTTTCCCACGCCGTCAGGGTCGGTCTGCTTAATGGCTCTCAGGGCCTCTTGTAGGTTTAAAGCATAGTCTCTTATACTCTCATGTGCTCGCTGTTTGCACCCGTAGAATCTAAGCTTAATCTCGGCTGAGGTGCGGGTATCAAAGGTGTCCTTCAGCCGGGTTAATATCCCTGCGACAGTCCTCCTCCCAGGTGGCCAGGACTTTACCTCCCTTTGGGCTGCCCCGGTTAGTTGGGCCACCAGGATGCTCACTTTTTGCTCTTCTGTGAGGGGGTACACCTGGAAGAGGCTATCCAGCTTTTCTCTAAAGTCATTCAGGGTATGTGACTCCCCTGAGTACTGGGGTAGCCAGGCTGCCCCCGGGATATAGGGCATCGTGAAAGGCATGACCGCAGCAGCGGTGGCGCTGGCGGTGGCTGCGGCAGTGAAGCTCTCCTCCGTATCCGACATCTTCCTCCCCCCTAGTGGACCGTGGCCTACCTTGCGATGATCCTCTTCCGTAGGCCGCGGCTCCGCAGTGGATCGTCAGGGTCGAGGACCTTCCGTCGCGCTCCTGTGACGTCGGCGTCTGCTGGGCTCCTTCCAGGACCTTACGCAACGTCCGGACGTGAGGCGGGGCTTCAGTTCTCGCGGGCTTTTCGGAGTCCACGCCCCTCTTCTTCCCGCGCGGCGTCTTCAAGATGGCGTCCAACGGCGGGAAAACTCCACGGATGGCGGGAAGAAGGTAGAAGATGGCGTCGGATGGCGGGAATCTTCACCACAGGTAAGTTGAAAAGTCTCTTTTTCAGGCACGCAGTACCCGGTGGTTGCGGGCACGAAATCCTGCCGACTACGCCAAAGTTGACGCGCCCCTGGGCCTGAGTCGCGCAGCGTTGCGCACGCGGGAGCCTACCCGGAGCCGGATCTGATAGGGGTAGTAGTCTCGTGGCGGTGACCCGTTCCGTGCCCAGGGAGTCAAGCTGAGTGGCAGTCTTTAGCAGTAGATGTTAGAATGTTCGACTACGCCACCCGTTGAATGCGGTCATGAGACCGCCGCTGCAGGGCAGACCGCTGAGGCCAGTGATACGGTTGTGCAGCGGGGATGGTATAACCCCCAACGGGAGGGGTATGGCCTCAGGGCAGCGGACGTGGATGATGAAACACTCAGAGACGGTGCGGTGTAGTTCAGGGTCTTTACTGGTGGCAAAGGTAGACCCTCCCGGAGTACTGGCTAGCGATCGGGGCCTGGTCAGTCCGTGAGCAGATGGGATCTCCCCTGGCCAGGCGGAGTTGTAGGCCTCCCCAACTAATCGTACTCTTCTGGCTACCTTGCTAGAGGCTGGTAAAAGTAGCCCACGTCCCTGAGTGTACCGTGTGGTGCTCACCCGTATGGCCGGTGACTCGGGGCCTTTTGGTAGCTTCCGCTCCACGTCGCGGTGCTGGTCCCTTGCGTGTGACCGTGCCTTCGGGTTTCTTGGCCAGAGGACCTGAAATCCCCTGCCGGGCGGTTTCTGCTGCGGGGTATGGCTCAGTCCCCACAGCCTCGGACTCCGGGTCCGGTAAGAATTCTTCAATCAGGGCGAGCTCTACAGCTTCCAGCCCTGACCTCTTTTAGTACAGCTCCCACAGAGCTCCTGATCTTTCTTTCCCTATAGCTGCTCCACTACAGACCAGACTGTGTCTCTGTCTGTGTTCTCTCACTCTACTCTCTAACCCTGCCTCAGCCCCAGCTTTATATAGGGGAAGTTCTTCCCCTCCCAGGACTGGGCAGGAGGTGTGGCATGCATAGGATGTCTGACCAGGAAACCTCCCACCTGCTCACAGACGTAATATTGCTATTACTGTGGGAACCAGACCCCTGGGGTGCCACAAATGCTATATACCCATAACCAAAGCAGTGACAGCGTTGCTATGTTTTGTTCCCCATCCCTGCAGAAAACTACCCCAAAATATTACCAATAGACAAAACATCTTGTACCGCAAAAAAAAAAAAAACCTTCACGTCAAAGAAAAAAAAAATCTAATGCCCTTGAAATATGGAAATGAAAAAACATCATTAGGCTATGTTCACACGTTGCGTTTTTGCAGTGTTTTTTTTTTTATGCCAATTTTCAGCTACGTTTTACAGTACCTGCAAAGTCTATGAGATTTCAGAAATCTCATGCACACACACTGGGTTTTTTTCCTGACTGTTTTGTCAAAGAGCTGCGTTATTACAACGGTAGAAAGCAATGAGTAAGTGCAAAAACGCTGCAAAAAAAAAAACACAGTAAAAAACACAGGTATCAGGTTTTGCTGCATTTTTGGTGCAAATTCCCTGCTGAAGTTGAATTAGGTTATTTTTTTCTGCACTAAACTTTATCAGCATGCACAAGAGACAAATGAACACTGACAAAATCACAGTAAGAAAAACGCAGCAAAACCTACATTTTTGACATTGCTTCTTTACTGCCAAGAGAGCAGATCAAAAACACAACATAGCCTTAAAGGGGTTACCCCAACTTGGGAAGTTATCTCCTATCCACAATGAAAACTTCTTGATTGCTGGGGGTTTAACCACAGTTTTCCCCAACAATCCAGAAAAAAAGTCTCTAAAATGTTTCATCTGTTGATTATGGGACCGTCAGGAACCGAGGCGCACGTTTCAGAGCCCTGTTCTCTGGCTCCAGCGTCAGTGATCACCAACCCTGTGTGGAGGGAAAATCTGCTAAACAGTTAAAACTGTAACATTTCTTTATTTGGGAATTGCGGAATCTCTTCTTTACTGCTGGTCTGTGATACAATATTATTTGTAGCAAGAGACCCTGTCTGTCTGTGTGCGGAGGGAGGTCATCTCCACGCCCGGCTCTTTCCATCATTTGCCAATAAAATGATTTTGAGCATAGATCAATGAAAGGTCAGGGGAAGGAAATTGTAGAAGTGACGCCGGCTAATCCTTTTATCAGACTCCGTCTTACTTCATCCCATCTCCCAGAGTGCTATAATTAAAAGAATTGATGTCATGACAAAAAGTCAGGGGTTATTAATGATCGACCAAGGAGATGATTATTTTCACTCATATCAAAAAAGAAAGTTCCTGAGAATAAACGGGCTCCTCAGTTTGTTTAGGAGTCGTTGGAATAGACATGACTAATTATTTGCAATTATTTATATGTCATTATTTGTGACACAGAGGGAGCCGCTCATTTTTGAAGGGTTACCAATATCTTTTATATATCTTCCTCCTTTGTTGCTGTATTATGCAGATCCGCTTATTTGCATCCTATTTTTTTGCCGGTACGGTTTTAGTAGGTTTGTGAATCAAAGCATTTGGGTAATGACAAACTTTATACCACGGGGGCGACTACATTGTAAAAGTGAGCGACAACTTTATGGCTTTGCTAATTTCTTTCAAAGTTAATCAGGAGAATGGAGGACAAGGGCACAGGAGGGGGTTGGGCGATGGTCGACTGATTTAATGATGTCTCAAGTTCAGTTGTGACATGGTTACATTTTTTATTAACAAAATGTAAACTATTTAATGATATGATGCTGGACATGCTGGACACTGAGCCTGGAGGTTGTTTGGTCCACCATTTCCACTACTATCATCAGGACTGAAGTTCAGAGTTTTTACTCCGAACAGACTCTTAAAGTGTTTGTACAAGGTTTAGAAGTTATCTCATAGCCATGGAATAGGGAATAACGTCCTAATTGCTAGGGGTCCAACTGAAGGGAACCCTACTGGACTCGAGAATGGGCACTGCAGAACCTCTTCTGAATGGAGCAGAGGTCGAGCATGCGCATCTCCGCTCCATGCATTGTTTATGGAACTGCAGGAGATCCGGATAGAGAAGGAATTGAGCGGACGTTCTTATGCTCGACCTCCACTCCATTAAGATGGGGCATCACTGGGGTTCCAGCAGTTAGACCCACAGCGATTCAGAAGTTTGAGTTCAACTTCAACCCTTAGTAAAAAAAAAAAAAAAAAACCTTTAAGTTGGTCTAAGAAGTAGTGTAGGCATAACATCGATCAGCCGGCAAATGAGCAATACGCTAATTCAACGACATCTTGCATGGTTTATGCACACCTTAAATTCATCATTCTCAGCAGCACATCGCTCTGTGCACATCGGGGATGTTCTGCAGACAATATGCACACTTTATTGGGACTGAACTATTGCCCCTAAACAATTTGCATCGGTCTGTGTGGGTCTTAAGGCAGGCGCAACCAGCCACTCCATTCAGTTTGGGAGGCTGGGTCACCCAATTTTGGCAACTGTTGGTAGACCCACACTGATGCAACAGTTACCACTTGTCCAGTGGATAGGTGATACTTAAGTGTCCATGATTCCCACAAGCAATTGAATCAGGGAATGACAATTTAAGCATTTTGTTTATATTCACCCAAGATGGTTTAGTGAATCCTTCATTGAGCCGGGGGTTGGACACGATGACCCCGGAGGTCCCCAACAACTCTAACATTCTATGATTCTATGAAAAATCCGCACAAATGTAGCTTGAATCTAGCAAGGTTCAGCACATTGGTAGAAAGAGACAACTGCGGATCGCTAGATGTAGATGACAGACAAGGCATCCTACTAACAATACATGATCATAATCCCGGGATATCGAGCCTGCACTACAATGGAGGGTTCGCTGCAGACTGACAGGCGGAGGCGCCTCCCATGTTTATTTGTTATTCTCGATGAAAAGCTGAGACTAATCCTGATGAGACTCCGGTTCTGGTTGTTGCAGCGTCTTTCATCTCGTGTTCTGTCTACCACTCCCCGTTTATATGGAAACTTGTTGAAACATGGGGATAATTAATGCTGTACATTGCCAAAGAAAAGAAGACAACACCCCTGTTGGTATGAAATACCAATATATATATACAGTACAAACCAAAAGTTTGGACACACCTTCTCATTTAAAGATTTTTCTGTATTTTCATGACTTTGAAAATTGTACGTTCACACTGAAGGCATCAAAACTATGAATTAACACATGTGGAATTATATACTTAACAAAAAAGTGTGAAACAACTGAAAATATGTCTTATATTCTAGGTTCTTCAAAGTAGCCACCTTTTGCTTTGATGACTGCTTTGCACACTCTTGGCATTCTCTTGATGAGCTTCAAGAGGTAGTCACCGGAAATGGTCTTCCAACAATCTTGAAGGAGTTCCCAGAGATGCTTAGCACTTGTTGGCCCTTTTGCCTTCACTCTGCGGTCCAGCTCACCCCAAACCATCTCGATTGGGTTCAGGTCTGGTGACTGTGGAGGCCAGGTCATCTGGCGTAGCACCCCATCACTCTCCTTCTTGGTCAAATAGCCTTTACGCAGCTTGGAGGTGTGTTTGGGGTCATTGTCCTGTTGAAAAATAAACGATGGTCCAACTAAATGCAAACCGGACGGAATAGCTTGCCGCTGCAAGATGCTGTGGTAGCCATGCTGGTTCAGTATGCCTTCAATTTTTAATAAATCCCCAACAGTGTCACCAGCAAAGCACCCCCACACCATCACACCTCCTCCTCCATGCTTCACGGTGGGAACCAGGCATGTAGAGTCCATCCGTTCACCTTTTCTGCGTCGCACAAAGACACGGTGGTTGGAACCAAAGATCTCAAATTTGGACTCATCAGACCAAAGCACAGATTTCCACTGGTCTAATGTCCATTCCTTGTGTTCTTTAGCCCAAACAAGTCTCTTCTGCTTGTTGCCTGTCATTTGCAGTGGTTTCCTAGCAGCTATTTTACCATGAAGGCCTGCTGCACAAAGTCTCCTCTTAACAGTTGTTGTAGAGATGTGTCTGCTGCTAGAACTCTGTGTGGCATTGACCTGGTCTCTAATCTGAGCTGCTGTTAACCTGCGATTTCTGAGGCTGGTGACTCGGATAAGCTTATCCTCAGAAGCAGAGATGACTCTTGGTCTTCCTTTCCTGGGGCGGTCCTCATGTGAGCCAGTTTCTTTGTAGCGCTTGATGGCTTTTGCAACTGCACTTGGGGACACTTTCAAAGTCTGCCTAATTTTTCGGACTGACTGACCTTCATTTCTTAAAGTTATGATGGATACTCGTTTTTCTTTACTTAGCTGCTTTTTTCTTGCCATAATACAAATTCTAACAGTCTATTCAGTAGGACTATCAGCTGTGTATCCACCAGACTTCTGCACAACACAACTGATGGTCCCAACCCCATTTATAAGGCAAGAAATCCCACTTATTAAACCTGACAGGGCACACCTGTGAAGTGAAAACCATTTCCGGTGACTACCTCTTGAAGCTCATCAAGAGAATGCCAAGAGTGTGCAGAGCAGTCATCAAAGCAAAAGGTGGCTACTTTGAAGAACCTAGAATATAAGACATATTTTCAGTTGTTTCACACTTTTTTGTTAAGTATATAATTCCACATGTGTTAATTCATAGTTTTGATGCCTTCAGTGTGAATGTACAATTTTCAAAGTCATGGAAATACAGAAAAATCTTTAACCGCTTCCCGACCGCCCACTGTAGATAAACGTCCGCGCTGCCTGGGCTCTGTGCAGCGCGGAAGTTTAAAAACGGTGGGTGGTCCCCCAGCGCTCAGGACCCCCAGGGTCCTGCAAGCGCTGCAGGAGCGGTGCAGAGCAATAGCTCTGACAGGGAACATCATCGGGACCTGATTGGATCAGGTCCCAGTGATGTTAACCCTTTGCTGTCTTCTATATGCCGCGATCTATAGTGATCGCGGCATATAGAAGACAGCAGGAGGAGAGGGGGTCGTCCTCTTACCTCTCCGACAACCCCTGATACCTTCCAGGACCTTGGGTTGCTATGGCAGCTGGAGGTCACATGACCGCCTCCAGCTCTGCCATATATGGTGTCCTGCCTGGCTCAGCCTGCAGCCTGAAGCTGAAGCCTGGCAGGAGACTCTGACTGTGAAACAGTCAGTGAAGATCTCATGTAATGTAATATATGTCTATTACATTACATGAGATCAGGGATCAGAAAAATAAAAATTAATGTCCCATACAGGGACTAAGTAAAAATGTGAAAAAAAAGTAAAAAAAAATGTTTTGAAACTGTTAAAAAAAAATACAAAATAAATAAAAATAAATAAATAAAATATTAAACCGATAAATCCGTATATTTATGCAAAAATAAAAAAAGTACACATATTTGGTGTTGCCGCGTCCGAAACAACCCGAGCTATAAAACTGTCACACTAATTAACTCCTTCTGTGCACACCGTAATAAAAATAAATAAAAAACGGAGCAAAAAACTATGCTTTTTCCTCATATCGCCAAACAAAAAGTGGAAAAAAATGCGATCAAAAAGCAAAATGGAAATAAAAATGGTACCGCTGAAAACGTCATCTTGTTCTGCAAAAAAAAAGCCGCCATACAGCTCCATCAGCCGAAAAATAAAAAAGTTATAGCGCTCAGAATAAAGCAATGCAAAAAAAATATTTTTTCTATAAAATTGTTTTATTGTGTAAAAGCGCCAAAACATAAAAAAAATATACAGTAAGTGTAGTATGGCTGTAAACATACTGAACCGAAGAATAACGCTGCCTTATCACTTTTACCACACGCAGAACGGCATAAAAAAAAACCTCAAAAAACAATTCCTGAATTGTTGGTTTTTGTTAATTTTACCTCCCAAAAAACGGAATAGAAAGCGATCAAAAAATGTCCCGTACCCAAAAATGGTACCAATAAAAACGTCATCTCGTCCCACAAAAAACATGACTCCACATGACTCTCTAGGCCGAAATATAGAAATATAGCTCTCAAAATATGGCGATGCAAAAACTAGATTTTGAAAAAAAAAAGCGTCTTTTAGTGTGTGACAGCTGTCAGTCATAAAAACCCGATATAAATCTGGTATCGCTGTAATTGCACCGACCCGAAGAATAAAGTAATCTAATCAGTTATATCACACTAGGAACGGCGTCAAAAAATAAATAAAACCAATTCTTCACCTGCTACTGATTTTGTTTATTATGTCTCCCAAAGATCGCAGTAAGGCTCTGCTCACATTTATCCTGCGCTCTGCGCTGAGCACTTACACCAGAGTTTCCGTGTAAATCTCTGAGATACGTGATTCAGACGGAACCCATGACGGAAGATTCCCTGTAATGAGGCAGATATAGGCCACTGTGGATGCCATCTGGCCTGTGAGCCCACGGTGTCAGTTTTTTAGGCGTGCATAAAAGTGCGGTTGGCCACAGTTTTGTGCACTTCTGAAAAAAAGGACACCGCTAAACAGAGGCCAGACGGAGTCCAGAGTAACTCTGCTGCCTCATTACAGTGAATGGATCCCACAGGGGTTTCATCTGAATTACATCACTTGGAAATTTAGATGGAAACCCCGATGTAAGTGCTCAGCCTAGAGCGCCGGATAAATGTTACTTAAAATGTTCCCAATAAAAGCTTCAACTCAGTCCTCAAAAAAAGCTAGTCCCCACTCAGGTCCGTCATTTGTCAAAAATATTCCAAGTCGCTGGTAGCAGAAAGGCTCTGGAAAAGCGAAATGGCCCTTGCCCCCCAAAAGAAATTCAGAAAATTTTGTGCTCCCAAATCCAAATGCCTATTCTACAATAATTTGTTCTCCAATTGTCAAATAGCACTCCTTCCCCCTCAAATCTCACCGTATGGCTAAGTGGTACGATACAGCCACATATGGGGTATTGCCACTTTTAGAAGAAATTGTGTGACGCATTTCGGCACCATTTTTACCCATTGCCCTGTGTGAAAATGTAAAATCTGAGGGTAAAACATTTTTTTGTGGTAAAAATATAATTATGCTTTTTTCACTGCCCAATGGTATAAATTTAAAAATTTAAAAATACTCACTACTTCCCTAGATGAATTCATTGAGAGGTGTAGTTTACAAAATGGGGTCACTTGTGGGGGTTTCTGCTGTTTCGGCATGTCAGCGACTCTTCAAATGTGACATGGTGTCTGCTGCCTATCCCAGCCAACATAGCGCTTCTTTCTCTTCCGAACCCTGCCGTACACCAAAGCAGTGGTTTTCCTCCACATATGGGGTATCAGCGTGTTCAGGAGAAACTGCACAACAAATTTCATGGTGCAATTTATCCTATTACCCTTATGATAATGCAAAATTAAGGGATGAAAAACGTTTTTGTGGGAAAAATGTGAAAATTTTATTTTTACAGCTCAATATTATAAACTTCTGTGAAGCACCTTGGGGTGCAAGGTGCTCACCACACATCTAGATATGTTCCCTAAGGGGTCTAGTTTCCAAAATGGTGTCACTTGTGGGGGGTTTCCACTGCTTAGGAACATCAGGAGCTCTCCAAATGCAACATGGCATCTGCTAATTATTCAGACAAATTTTACATTCAAAAAGTCTAATGGCGCTCCTTCCCTTCCGAGCCCTGCCGTGCGCCCAAACAGTGGTTTTTCCCCACGTATGGGATATCTGCGTGCTCAAGAGAAATTGCACAAAAAATTTTGGGGTCCATTTTTTCCTGTTACCCCTGTGAAAATAAAAAAAATTGGGTCTAAAGTAACATTTTTGTGAAAAAAGTTAAATGTTAATTTTTTTCTTCCACATTCCAAAAATTCCTGTGAAGCACCTGAAGGGTTAATAAACTTCTTGAATGTGGTTTTGAGCACCTTGAGGGGTGCAGTTTTTAGAATGGTGTCACTTTTGGGTATTTTCTGTCATAAAGACCCCTCAAAGTCACTTCAAATATGATATGGTCCCTAAAAAAAATGTTTTTGTAAATTTTGTTGGAAAAATTAGAAATCGCTGGTCAACTTTTAACCCTTATAGCTTCCTAACAAAAAAAAATTTTGGTTCCAAAATTGTGCTGATGTAAAGTAGACATGTGGGAAATGTTATTTATTAACTATTTTGTGTGACAAATCTCTCTGATTTAAGGGCATGAAAATTCAAAGTTTGAAAATTGCAAAATCTTCAAAATTTTCGCCAAATTTCCGATTTTTTCACAAATAAACGCAAGTGATATCGAAGAAATTTTACCACTATCATGAAGTACAATATGTCATGAAAAAAACAATCTCAGAATCAGGGGAATCCGTTGAAGCGTTCCAGAGTAATTACTTCATAAATTGACAGTGGTCAGAATTGAAAAAATTGGCCCGGTCACGAAGACAAAAACAGGCTCTGGTGCAAAGTGGTTAAATGAGAAGGTGTGTCCAAACTTTTGGTCTGTACTGTATATGTAGCGCCCCGAGGGCTCGGCCGCTACAGGGGTATTGCACCTCTGCCAGAGGTGTGATATTCCACTCCCAGGTAAGGATGGAGTGTGGACCAGGGCTCAGTTAGCTGCATGCAGCACACACACCCCATTTCCCAGGGACAGCTCAACGGTGCTCCCACTAGACATAAGTGCAGGCACGACCGACCATGTCCCTGCTGGAGTGGGGAGGGAGGGGTGGAACACCCAGTGCTGTAGGGGCAGATAGGGGTTGGTTCCTGAGTGTAGATAGGAGCTCATTGGTTGCTGGTCACCTGGGCTCATGGCTAGAAGGAGGTATAAAAGGTGGGCACCATCTTAGTTCTGGGTCAGTTCAGCCAGAGGAGAAGACAGGGAGTAGAGGCTCTGTAGGAGCTCTACTCCAGGAGGGCCTAGTGAGAGGCCGAGGAGGAGGTGAAGGGGAGCTGAGATTCTGGCTCATCTCAGCTCCAAGAGAAAGGAACAGAGAGGAACAGAACAGGAACTGCAAGAAGGAGAGACAGAGAAACAGAAGGGCTCAGGAACCAGAAGGTGGAAGGGACCCTAAGAACCCACGAGAATCCAGGGTGAAGGGTCAGGCAGATTAAGGGTATCGGATCCCAAGTTGGTGGAGGAGAAACAACCCTCAGCCAAAGACCGGTCGTCGTGATCATCTATTGGTGCGACACCTCATCAAACCTGCTAGGAAGGCACCATATAGGACAGCGGAGGACGGGGCCCACGTTTAACCGCACAAGTCCGCGGCAGCTAGACAAAAGTGGGTCACTGGTGAGGCAGGCCAGAGAAAGGATTAAAGGGGGTCCTGTGCCATGCTCCTGAGCTGCCTGGGAGTTGACCGAGCCCCACACCTGGTGGACGCAGCGCGGCTCGGGCGGTCACTGCTGACAGAAGTGACCCGGAACAAATGAACTGTGAGTAAAGACCCTGGACTGTAACTTGTCTGTGTGCTCCTTCGCGCCTCCAGCACTATCAGCACCGGGACTCGCACTACCATCACTCCCACCATCCACTACACTGCCCTGGGGCTGCACTCTTCCCGTGGGGAGTCACATCACCTCAGCTGCACCCATCATCAGCCCCAGCGGACTGCCTTGCAGCAGCGGTTCCTAATAACCGCAATCCACGGGTGGCGTAGTCGGACATTATCTCAAGTACGTAGCAGACTACCAATGGCCTGACCACCCTGAGCCGCGGGACCGGGCCGCCACTACTACTACCCCCGTCGTTCCCCTATCGCCCGGATCCGCGTGCCCCACGGCCCAGGGGGCGAGTCATATATATATGCAACATCCGATTTCTTTGTGGGCGAGTTGTATTCAGTTTTTTCAAAATGTTGGTGAATGAACACAGATAGCTTTTAAAGGATTATCCCTCATCCAAAACTGATCAGCTATTTCATCAGATAGGAGTCCCCTATAATTTATGTAATATTCTTATCAAATATATGGAAGCAAAACTTTATCAATAAAGCTTCACTTTTAATGAGACAATATGCTTCTTGAAAACCAGTTATTGTCAACTGGTTCTGAAAAAGACAAAACGTGACAAAAAAATTCTAGAAAAAAAATTGTGACCGGGGACAGCAATATAGGCAGATTTTTTTGGAAATTTTCAGCTGCGTTTTGCAGCACCAGCAAAGTCTATGAGAAAACAGAATTCTTTGTTCGCACATCTTGTATTTTGTGCCTTGGTTGGGTTTTTGGAAAATAGAGCGTGTCACTTCTTTCAGCGTTTTTTTTATCCATAGGAAGTGATGGGTGGTGAAAAAAAGGCATCAAAAATGCACCAAAATTTGCATCAGCGTTTTTTCAGCATTTTTGATGGCAAAATAGAATGGGGTTCTTTTTTTGCAGAACTTTATGTACATGTATAAATAGAGACAGAAGGACAGTGAAAAAAACGCATCAAAAAGCACAAAAACTGCAAGAAAAATACGCAACAAAATTCCCCTGAAGATAAAGTTTTGCTGTAGATTTGTGACGTAAAAAAAAACAACATGTGTGAACATAGCCTAAGTGACAAATGTGACAACTGGAATGTTGATGTGGATACAATATCCAGGTCTTGAAATAAATTATTTAGTTTGTGTCATAGAATCATAGAATGTTAGAGTTGGAAGGGACCTCCAGGGTCATCGTGTCCAACCCCCTGCTCAAAGCAGGATTCACTAAATCATCTCAGACATCTCTGTTTGAAGACGTCCATTGAAGGGGAACTCACCACTTCTCGTGGCCGCCTGTTCCACTCATTGATCACCCTAACTGTCAAAAAGTTTTTTCTAATATCTAATCTGTATCTTTTCCCTTTCACTTTCATCCCATTGCTTCTCATGTTTCCATGTGCAAATGAGAATAAGGATGATCCCTCTACACTGTGACAGCCCTTCAGATATTTGTAGACAGCTATTAAGTCTGCTCTTAGCCTTCTTTTTCCAAGCTAAACATTCCCAGATCCTTTAACCGTTCCTCGTAGGACATTGTTAGCAGTCTACTTTTTTAAAATGTGGTACCTAGAACTGGACACAGTATTCCAGATGAGGTCTGACCAAGGAGGAGTAGAGGAGGATAATTACTTCACGTGATCTAGACTGTATGCTTCTGTTAATACATCCCAGAACTGTGTTTGCCTTTTTTGCTGCTGCATCACACTGTTGACTCATGTACAGTCTGTGATCTATTAGTATACACAAGTCTTTTTCACATGTGCTGTTGCTTAGTTCTATTCCTCCCATTCTGTAGATGTAATTTTTGCTTTTCTTGCCCAGGTGTAGAATCTTGCATTTCTCCCTGTTAAATACCATTCTATTAGTTGCTGTCCATTGTTTAAGCTTATCTAGATCCTTCTGAATCCTTTCTCTGTCTTCTCTAGTATTAGCTGTCCCTTCTAGCTTTGCATCATCTGCCAATTTGATTAGTTTACCTTCAGTTCCCTTATCTAGATCATTTATAAAAATGTTGAACAACTCTGGGGCCAGGACAGAGCCTTGGGGTACCCCACTTGAAACACTCTTCCAATTGGATGTATCTCCCATCTCGTACCGGGGATACATAATTCCTGGATGTCCCAATGGCAAAGGGACCAAGTCAGATAAATGTCTCCTGGTTGTTGGACAGATGCCACAGACATGGTGTAATCTACATCAGATGCAGATTGCAATATTTTGCACACGGGCATTATAACGACCTTCTATGGTGAAAATGGACCTTAAATGCCTCCAACAAACCCTAAATCGCCTGTTTAGAGACAAGCAAATCGATTCAAAGCAAATTAAAATAGCCTTGAATCCTGCAAAAAAAAATTGGATTCTCCTGTCCCGGGTCTCCCAGGCTCTGTTTCCTTCCCTTAGGTCCGCTGCCCTCTGCTGTGCTCCACACACTTATCCCGGGTCTCCGGGCTCCATTTCCTTCCCCCAGGTCCGTTTCCCGTTTTCCGTTTCAAAAAATTTGGATTCTCCGAAGGGGTTAAAAAAATTATTCTCCCCTTTCCTTGCTGCTGTCCTGCGATTATCTCTTCTGTGTATTATTGTTTATACACCTGTCCCTGGTATCCCAGGCTCCATTTCCTTCCCCAGGTCCGTTGTCTTCTGCTGTGATCCGCACACCTGTCCCGGGTCTCCCAGGCTCTGTTTCCTTCCCTTAGGTCCGTTGCCCTCTGTTGTACTCCACACACTTATCCCAGGTCTTCCAGACTCCATTTCCTTCCCCCAGGTCCGTTTCCTTCTGCTGTGCTCCACACACCTGTCATGGGTATCCCAGGCTCTGTTTCCTTCCCCCAGGTCCATTGCCCTCTGCTGTGCTCCACACACTGGTCCCAGGTATCCCAGACTCCATTTCTTTCCACCAGGTCCGTTGCCCTCTGCTGTACACACACCTGTCCCGGGTATCCCAGGCTCCGTTTCCTTCCCCCAGGTCTGTTGCCCTCTGCTGTACACACACCTGTCCCGGGTTTCCCAGGCTCCATTTCCTTCCCCCAGGTCCATTGCCCTCTGCTGTGCTCCACACACTGGTCCCAGGTATCCCAGACTCCATTTTTTTCCACCAGGTCCATTGCCCTCTGCTGTACACACACCTGTCCTGGGTATCCCAGGCTCCTTTTCCTTCCCCAAGGTCTGTTGCCCTCTGCTGTACACCCACCTGTCCCGGGTTTTCCAGGCTCCATTTCCTTACCCCAGGTCCATTGCCCTCTGCTGTGCTCCACACACTGGTCCCAGGTATCCCAGGCTCCATTTCCTTCCCCCACGTCTGTTGCCCTCTGCTGTTCTCCACACACCAGTCCTGGGTATTCTAGGCTCCATTTCCTTCCCCCACGTCTGTTGCCCTCTGCTGTTCTCCACACACCAGTCCTGGGTAATCTAGGCACCGTTTCCTTCCCCCAGGTCTGTTGCCCTCTGCTGTGCGCCACGTCGGGTTTTGCAAGTTACCTGGAGTGGATCAGATGACATCATCTCCTTCACCTATATAAGGTCCATTTAGACACACACCTGTGTCTTGGGATTGAGACTCTACTCCTATGTTTGTTGTGCGCCACCATCTGTGCTGTAACATTTCTCATCTTCTCTGGCTACAATTCTATCACTGAGGATTTGACACAAGGTGTATGGTTCCCTGATGATCCTGGATAATTGTGGAAGAAACGCGTTGGAACCTTATTGATCTCGTCTATATTGCTCTCCCTCTATCACAATTTTTTCTATCATTTTTTTACTTAACCAGTTGAGAAATATTGCAGTATATCAGCTAATAATAGTAGTTTACAGTTACTAGTTTTCAAGAAACACATTTTAGTCTTCTTGTATTTTTGTATATATTTTTTTATATACCGTAGTTTCGTTTTTAACCCCTTCACGTCGCATCCAATTTCTGTTTTTGCCTTTTCGTTTTTTGCTCACCTTCTTCCCAGAGCCATAACTTTTATTTATTTTTCCATCCACATAGAGGTATCAGGGCTTTTTTTTGTTGTGGGAACGAGTTGTACTTTTGAATTACACCATTAATATTACCACCTTGTATACTGGAAAACAGGAAAGAAAATTCCAAGGGGAATGAAATTGTGCAAAAAAAAAAATTCTGACTTGGTTTCTTGGAAATTGTTTTTACGGCGTACATTGTGTAGTAAAAATTACTTCGCAATTTGATTCTGCTCATCAGTACAATTACGGCGATACCCAACATGCCCATTTTTTTTATTATTATTTTAGTGGTAAAAAAAAAATCAGGATTTTCAAGAAAATAAATGTTTTTGGGTTGTGTCGCCATTTTCCAAGCTACGTAACGTTTTCATATTTCCGTTGATGGAGCTGTGTGATGGCTTATTTTTTGTGGTGCGAGATGATTTATTGATGCCATTTTGGAATAGATGTAAAGTTTTGATCGCTTGTTACCGCATTTTTTGTGGTATTGCAGCAACCCAAAAAAACGTAATTTTGACGTTCTTGAATTTTTTTTGTTTGCAGTGTTTACCAATCGGGTTAATTATTTTTATATTTTGACAGATCGGACTTTTCTGAACACAGCAATACCACAAATGTGTAAAAGTGGGGCGATTTGATCATTTATGTTTTTTTTTTTTAAAAAAAAAAATCATATTTTTACATTTTTTTTTTTTTTTTTTTACTGTACGTTAGTCCCCTTAGGGGACGTCAAGCTGTGATTGTCTGATTCCTTGCGTTATATACCGCAATACCTCAGTATTGCTGCAAATAGAGAAAACCATGGTCTTCTTTGATGCCCGGCCACAGATTTCAAAGGAGCTCAGTAATGAAAAGCGCAGGGGGTCTTCAACAGACGCCCAGCAGTCATATCAATACACCGACCCGCGATCAAGCTGATAAGGGCATAGAATGGTGCACTGTCAGAGTTTGACTGCGGCATTTAAAAGGTTAACAATCGAGGGCGACGCTTCATGCCACCTGCGATTGTTAGAGGCAGGTCCTGGCTGTAACGCACAGCCATCACCTGACGAGCATAGGGTCGGCTCACCCCCTGAGCCCGCTCCTTACACTCACTTGTACCGTGCATGTGCGGCGGATTTCGTGAAGGGAATATATCGGCTTTCCCATCTTCTTTCTCCAGGAGTGCACCGCTGCCTTCTGGCCTCCTGCTTGATGAGGGGTGCTCTCCTGATGACTGACAGTTCAGACCACCGGCATGGCTACATGGCAATCCTGAACTGTGCGCTCCGCCGTGCTGCAGCTAGTAGCAGCCATTCCTCTGCAGTATTGGAGGAGCGCAGGGACGCTAAACCTGTCCGAGGGATCCGAGCAGCTTCAGAGCAGTGCTGGGAAGCTCTATAGAAATCAGCTTGTAAGCGCTGCGCTCCTTGTTGAGGAGACCAGCCACCTCTGAGAAACTGCAGGGGTGGCCAGTACCCTAGACAAGAAGAAGTAACTCATAAAATGTAAAATCCCTCCGTCCTGGGAAACTTTTTAATGAAAGGTAAATTACAAAGTTGCTTGTTTTTATAATAAGATGATGAGAGAACCCCTTTAACTGTCTCATAAGAGAAGTTTTATTGATACAGTTTTGCTGTTATGTAGCATCCATGAGACAGATGAAAAGAGGGAAGAGATCAGTGCTGGCGAAAAGAAGTGAGAAGCGCACAGTATCTCTTGAAACTGTTTATATATAATGGCCTTCTGTCCCACATTGTCCAAGATAGGAGAGATCACCTGCACTCCTGGCCGAGCAGTGTCCTATAAAAGGCTGAATCATCCAGGGAGATGTGCGCAGATACGTTTAATTTGCTCCTGTTGATTTCAATGGCAGCTGTATAAGCAGATCACAGTGAGCTCCCTCTAGTGGTGGCTGAAAACAGACAGAATTTTATCATTTAAAGGGGTTGTCTGGAACTTTAACATTGATGGTCTAATACTTAGGATAGGTCATCAATGTCTGATCAGTGGGGTGCGACACTTGGCACCCCCCGCTGACCAGCTGTTATCTGTGCTTGCGGCATCCAGAACTGCTCAACTACGGAACTGCACCGCTCTGTCGACGGAATAGTGTCCGCGGCCGGGAAATGCACGTCCTATTGATTTAAATAGGTGGCGGAGGTGCAGTAAAAAGTCTATAATAAAATAAAAAAAACATACCATAGTCGCTTTACTAGTAGCTCACTGATCCTGTTCTGACCATTGTCGGGTCCCCCGATACTCTCTGCTTCTTACTCCAGATGTGACTGCTGCAGCCAATCACTGGCTGCCTAATTAGTGAACCCTTCTATTTCTATGGATTTGGTTGGGGAGAGAAATGGTCGGGAATTCTATTGGCTTGAATATGGGATATGGCCCGTACTTGAGAGTGGAGATAGATATAAAAAAAACGTTGGCACAGCACAAAATGTGCTATTTTTCGTGCATCTACTTTAGGGACTCTCTGGTTGCCACGTTTTAGTAAATACTTGTTTATGGGGACACTTAAGAACTGGGATCACTCTTGCTCTTTTCTACTCATGCACAGTTTTTGCTTGCGCCTGGATGTTGCTATTGGCCTACCTGCTAGAATTTAAAGGGTTTGTCCAGGATTTCAATAACATAGCTCAGAAACGATTATCTCTTCTGTGTATTATTGTTTATACACCTGTCCCTGGTATCCCAGGCTCCATTTCCTTCCCCAGGTCCGTTGTCTTCTGCTGTGATCCGCACACCTGTCCTGGGTCTCCCAGGCTCTGTTTCCTTCCCTTAGGTCCGTTGCCCTCTGTTGTACTCCACACACTTATCCCGGGTCTTCCAGACTCCATTTCCTTCCCCCAGGTCCGTTTCCTTCTGCTGTGCTCCACACACCTGTCATGGGTATCCCAGGCTCTGTTTCCTTCCCCCAGGTCCATTGCCCTCTGCTGTGCTCCACACACTGGTCCCAGGTATCCCAGACTCCATTTCTTTCCACCAGGTCCGTTGCTGTTGCTGTGTACATGATGCGGAAATTTCCGCTGAGGATTACCATTGCGGAAAAAAAACGCAGCATGACCATTGGTTGCGCGATTCCGCTGCAAATTCGCACCCATTGACTTGAATTGAACCGCAGCAAATCCACAGGTATAATATCTATACCTGCGGATTTGCTGCATTTCAATTAAAGCCAATAGCCCCGAATTTGCGGCGGAAACGCGGTGCGGGTGGTACCTGGGTCAGGAGAGGAGGACTACTACTCCTCTTATCTGACCGCCGCTCCCGCTGATAGCAGCGAGAGTGGGTCGGCTGGGGGGAGCAGTAGTCTGCTCTGCCAAGCCAGCGTGCCCGCGGTAGTAAAATCAAAAAAAAAAAAAAAGTAAAAATTAAAATAAAAAAACACTATACTCACCTGTTCGGCGCTCCCCGGTGTCCTCCTGGTCCCCGGCAAAGTCTTCAGCCCGGCAGCTGGCGGTACACTGCGGGGAGCGCTCTCCCAGCAGTGTACTGCGCTGCCAGGACCTGCGGTCACATGAGCAATCAGCTGAACGCTCATGTGACCTCACCGTTGGAAAATTCAGAAGAATGTTCCCATGGTGGTGAGCTCACTGGGGCTGATCAACTGATCTTCAGCTGATGAAGCCCAGTGACCCCCTGCAGCTTGTATTTTACACTCCTGTCAGTGTACATTGCTATCTTCTACAGCAGTGACATCAGTGATTGCTGATGTCACTACTGTAGAAGTGACCCGGATCGCCGAGGGACAATCGACGTAATCGTGGACTGCGTCGTTGACGGCAGACTGGTGAGGGATATGGTTGTTTTACCTTTTTTTCAGAAGATCGATGGCTTTGCGGACAGCATACAATAAAAAAAAATATTAAAACCATGTGTTTTTTATTTCATTAAAATACTTTATTCTGGCCGTGTCTTTTATTGAAAAAGCGGCGACCACTTTACTACGCAGTTAGCAATGGGGGCGTCTTATAGATGCCCCCCATTACTAACCTGGGCTTCACGTCAGCCGCCAATACAAGGCTGACGTGAACCCCAACCCCATTACCCCACTCACCACCGCTACAGGGCAGTGGGAAGAGCGAAGGCTAAGCGCCAGATTTGGCGCATCTTATGGATGCGCCATTTCTAGGACTGCTGAGGGGTGATATTAAGAGTCGTGAAGGGGGCTAGTATGCATGGCCCCTTCCCTGGCTATTAATATCAGCCCGCAGCTATCTGTCTAGCCTTTTCTGGTTAGATTTTATAGGGGGACCCCACGTCAATTTTTTTCTGGGGTCCCACTGTAATCTAACCAGTAAAGGCTAAACAAACAGCTGTGGCCTGATATTAATAGCCAGGGAACATTGTTGACTAATGGCCCCTTCCCCGGCTACTAATATGAGCCCCCAGTGGTCGGCTCTCCCTCTGCTGGTTAAAAAAAATGACACGGGAGCCCACGCCATTTTTTTTTTTTTACATTTTAGGCTCTGTGCCCACAATCCGGACGTAGCAGCGCTTTGGACACATTTTTTGCTGCCTCCAAAACGTTGCATTCTATTGAACGCAGTTAAATCCACATGTGTTCACTGAACCATGCGGATTTACCGCATTCAATACATTCTAGTGGTCAAATTTATGTTGCGGAGACTAGCGACTCCACAAGAGAATTTGACATGCTGCGGTCCTGAAAGACGTGCCGCATGTCAGTGTCCACGGGTGATTCGCAGCCTCTGATGCACGCATAGGTAACATGGGATTTCTAGAGATCCCATCCACTATGCTGTAACATCTGGACGCTGCAGGTTTGACGCTGTATAAACATGCAGCGTCAAACCTGCAGAGGCTCCTGATCGTGGCCACGTACCCAAACTCACCCGCAGCATGTCAATTTCTCTAGCGGACACTCTAGGCTCCGCTGCAGATTTTGACTGATTGAAGTGTCATTATATGCGGTGGATTCACATGTACCGACAACAAAAGTGCGGCATTAGAACACTGCATTTTGGACGCTGCAAAAATACGCTGTGTCCAAAGCGCTGCTGAGTCCTGATCGGGGACGTAGCAGCTAATCAAACAGCTGTGAGCTGTTAATAATGGCCAGGGACCATGTTTGCAAATGGCACCTTCCCCTGCTAAAAATACCAGCTCACAGCTGTTGCATAAATCACATGAATGGAAATGCTAATGACATTGGGCGAATGGGATCAGCTGACACCCAGCTCTTTTGTTTGGGTATGACAAGGTGTCAATCAGACCCTTTCATCACCAAGCCTAATTAAAGTAAAGTAAAGAGTTAAATAAACACACAGATACAGAGCAAAGACTTTATTTGAAATACAACAAACACATTCTTTAATCATTTAAATTAACCAATATTCTCACCCCAGTTCTGACAGTGATTCAAGGGTTTAAGCAGTGTCCCATCAAATAACTTCATTTAGCTCCAAAATAATTCATTGATGTACAAAAATGCTTCAAAAACAGGTCAAAACCGAGCTTTTTTACCGCAGAGTTTTTCCTGCCACGGAGATGTAGAAACGCTCAGGAAATTTCTACTTCAAATCCTGTTTGTGCGCACATAGCTTAAAGGAGCTTCTTGTCTTGACATCAAATCACTAATATAGTTGAATAAGCTTTGCAGCCCCTTCATTCTCAGGATCTACCGCCACCAATCATAAAGTAATGGCATATCCCAGCGATATATATATATATATATATATATATATATATATATATATATATATATGTAATGGGAATACCTCTTTATCTTCTTACAGGAATGAGAAAAAGTTTTAGGCAGGTGTGGATTAAATGCTGCAAACTAAGAAGCTTTCAAAATAGTTTATTAGTTTATTTTATCAATTAACAAAATTCAAAGTGAATGAACAAAACAGAAATCTAAATCCCATCAGTATCTGGTGGCCGCCTCCGGTGGCCTCCATTATCAGTATCTGGTGACCGCCCGTCACCTCCATCCTCAGTATCTGGTGACTGCCCGTCCCCTCCATCATCAGTATCTGGTGACCGCCCGTCGCCTCCATTATCAGTATCTGGTGACCGCCCATCCCTTCCATCATCAGTATCTGGTGACCGCCCGTCGCCTCCATCATCAGTATCTGGTGACTGCCCGTCGCCTCCATCATCAGTATCTGGTGACCGCCCATCACCTCCATCTTCAGAATCTGGTGACCGCTTGTCGCCTCCATCATCAGTATCTGGTGACCGCCCGTCGTCTCCATCATCAGTATCTGGTGACCGCTTGTCGCCTCCATCATCAGTATCTGGTGACCGCCCATCGCCTCCATCATCAGTATCTGGTGACCAACCGTCGCCTCCATCATCAATATCTGGTGACCGCCTGTCACCTCCATCATCAGTATTTGGTGACCGCCTGTCACCTCCATCATCATTATCTGGTGAACGCCCGTCGCCTCCATCATCGGTATCTGGTGACCGCCTGTCACCTCCATCATCTGATCTGCATAGTTGAGTGGCTTGTCCTTGTTTCCATGTCGATGATACGTTTTCTTTACTGCAATTCTTCCATGAAGATCACCTCTGGTCAGTAGATGGCTGTAGCCGGGTCCCACTGGTTACTCCAGTTCTGAGCTGATGGCACTGCTGGACATCTTCCGATTTCGAAGGGTAGTAAAATGACGTGTTTGTCATCTGCTGCACTAAGTTTCCTTGGCCGACCACTGCGTCTACAGTCCTCAACGTTGCCTATATCTTGGTGTCCTCAATGCTGAGAAATACAGGCAGATATTTACCCATCATGTAACACCATGAGGGAGGCGTCTGATTGGCTCCAAATTTATTCTGCAGCCGGACAACGACCCCCAACATCCAGCCAATGTCAGAACGAGGAGTCTCCGAGGTGATGATCCTGCCCCGTAGCCCTGATTTCACATCATCCCGTCTATCTGGGGTCGCATGAAGAGACAGAAGGATCTGCACAAGCCTCATACACAGAAGATCTGGGGTCAGTTCTCCAAGATGTTTGGCACAACCTCCTGCCGAGATCTTCCATAACTTGTGTACAAGTGACGAGAAGAAGTGATGACGGAAAAGTGCAATCACACCAAATATTGATTTGATTCAGATTTCTCTTTTGTTCATTCACTTTTCATTTTGTCTCTTAATAAAAATAAACTATTGACACTTTTCTTTTTGGAAGCTTCTTACTCTGCAGCATTTTTTCCACACCTGACTAAAACGTTTGCACAGTCCTGTGTGTCATAAACCCTGCATTTTACAAGGCTGGGCTCACATAACTCGTTCTTGTGTTTGTCACTGAGGAGCATTTTCCAGTAATCAGGAAAACATGTTGTGTAAATTTTGCAGCCGCAGGATTATACTGGTCCCAGTATGAGTGTAATAATGCGATTACCGCCATGCGCTTAACATAATAACGTCATCTCTCGTTAGTGTCTCAGCAATAAGCCTCTTTTCTCATTTCAGGGCTGAGGAATTCGCTCGGAAGGACAGCGAGCCTGCGACCAGCCAGGGCTTAACAGATCCCAGAGCAGCCGGCCAGATGTCAGCGCAACCTGAGCTGTGCGTCGTGGGACAGGGACTCGGGAAGGAATGAATGAGCTATCTCAGCCCTCAATGACACCCTCATCTACAAGCTACAATGAGGGCTCTGAAGATGAGGGGTCCTTATGACGTGCTTTATATGGGAGTATTCCTTCTATGATTAGTCTATGTACTTATATGCAGAATTGCACTGGAAAGATGCGCCGTGGTGATAACCTGTGACTGGTGGAACAGACTGCCGTGATGACAGTCAGGCTTCCATTGTCAGAGGCAGGGAATTCATGAAATACCAAACACATGCATGGCAAATGAGGCATCCCAAAACTTGTGTTCTAGGAAAGACCTACAACCCAAAATATGTGTCCCAGCCAAGACCTACAACCCAAAATGTGTGTCCCAGCCAAGACCTACATCCCAAGATGTGTGTCCTAGGCAAGAACTGCAACCCAAAATGTGTGTCCTAGGCAAGACCTACAACCCAAAATGTGTGTCCCAGGCAAGACGTACAACCCAAAATGTGTGTCCTAGGCAAGACCTAAAACCCAAAATGTGTGTCCTAGGCAAGACCTACAACCCAAAATGTGTGTCCCAGGCAAGACCTACAACCCAAAATGTGTGTCCTAGGCAAGACCTACAACCCAAAATGTGTGTCCAGGCAAGACCTACAACCCAAAATGTGTGTCCTAGGCAAGACCTGCAACCCAAAATGTGTGTCCCAGGCAAGACCTACAACCCAAAATGTGTGTTCAAGGCAAGACCTACAACCCAAAATGTGTGTCCCAGGCAAGAATTGTAACCCAAAATGTGTGTCCCAGGCAAGACCTACAACCCAAAATGTGTGTCCCAGGCAAGACCTACAACCCATAATATGTGTCCCAGCCAAGACCTACATCCCAAAATGTGTGTCCCAGGCAAGACCTACAACCCAAAATGTGTGTCCCAGTCAAGACCTACAACCCAAAATGTGTGTCCCAGCCAAGACCTACATCCCAAGATGTGTGTCCTAGGCAAGAATTGCAACCCAAAATGTGTGTCCTAGGCAAGATCTACAACCCAAAATGTGTGTCCCAGGCAAGACCTACCACCCAAAATGTGTGTCCCAGGCAAGAATTGTAACCCAAAATGTGTGTCCCAGGCAAGAACTGCAACCCAAGATGTGTGTCCCAGCCAAGACCTACAACCCAAAATGTGTGTCCCAGGCAAGACCTACATCCCAAAATGTGTGTCCTAGGCAAGACCTACAACCCAAAATGTGTGTCCCAGGCAAGACGTACAACCCAAAATGTGTGTCCTAGGCAAGACCTACAACCCAAAATGTGTGTCCCAGGCAAGACGTACAACCCAAAATGTGTGTCCTAGGCAAGACCTACAACCCAAAATGTGTGTCCCAGGCAAGACGTACAACCCAAAATGTGTGTCCTAGGCAAGACCTACAACCCAAAATGTGTGTCCCAGGCAAGACGTACAACCCAAAATGTGTGTCCCACCCAAGACCTACAACCCAAAATGTGTGTCCTAGGCAAGACCTACAACCCAAAATGTGTGTCCCAGGCAAGACCTACAACCCAAAATGTGTGTCCCAGGCAAGACCTACAACCCAAAATGTGTGTCCTAGGCAAGACCTACCACCCAAAATGTTTGTCCAGATAAGATGCTCAACCCAAAATGTGTGTCCTAGGCAAGACCTACAACCCAAAATGTGTGTCCTAGGCAAGACCTACAACCCAAAATGTGTGTCCTAGGCAAGACCTACCACCCAAAATATTTGTCCAGTTAAGATGTTCCACCCAAAATGTGTGTGTCTGGCAACTTGGATTACAAGATGAAGCATGAAAAGCACACATCAGACAGATCCTGCGACCCAAAACGTGTGCCAGGTAACGTGTGCAACCTACAAGTTTCAGTTCAACTTTTTTCATTGATGGCAAATCATTGGTTGCATTTTCCTTGGCACACACTTTATGGGTTGCAAGAGTTTCAAGACTTCTCACAGCTGAGGGTTTGTTACAGTTATATCCAGTCTAGACTACAGAACATCTAAACTAGGTCGTACCTATCAGTGTTCCTAGTATTCCTGATTCTGCCCAGTGACCCTGTGAAACAACTACAGATCCCAAATGGACACATCCAGATGTCGGCTTTTCTATTTACCCTCTGTCACATAGGATAGTCTTATTATAATTAGGCCCAATTCACATGTCTGAGTTTCACATGCTGGTTTTATCCGTTTCTTTTGCAGATAGAACATGTACCCATTTTGGTCTCTGAACCTTTTAACAAGCCTCCTTTTGGGGGAACCAGTGGTCTGATTCTGAGACAATAATTTTGATTGTTGCAAGTTGCAACAATGTATCCAGTCCAAACAGCCTGAATTCCAGACTGATACTCTTTACCTTCAATGATACATTGTAGCAAGCTGTATGTATATATTTACGCTGAGGATGTGTTTAGATTAGATATATTTGTAATAACCCTCAGCTGTGACAAGTATCTGATCTGTTTCGGGTTTTCAGCTTGTGGATGTAACAAGAATGTTCTAATTCACGGAAATCAAGCAGAGACTTTTTTATCACTACGTTCCCGGAGTCGTACATCTTGTACTTTGTAGCCGACATAGACATATGTGGGCGATTAAGGTGATATCGCATCTATATGGTTATTTTTATGTTTTACTACGTTTACAAAATGAAAAAAATAAATAATTTTAAATAAAAAAAAAATGGGTGTTGCTGAATTCCAAGACTCAGAATATTTGTATTATATTATTAACATGGACCGTGCGGACGTTCTTTCTTTTTTTTTTTATATATATATATATATATATATATATATATATATATATATATATAAAAAAAAACAGGAGAACCACTAGGGTAACCTTCGACCACCATTCTACATACAGAACTGTGAACCTTTATCATCCTGAGTGAAATTTTGCTTTGCTACATTCACATCTGGAGCTGCATTCATAATTCTGTAACCTAGTATTGGGATGGTATAACCATTGTGCCCTACATCTTTAAAACATTTTTGGTAAAAAATAAATATATATATATATATATATATATATATATATATATATACATGCTAAATATATACTAAAATCTTTATTTAAAAAAGTTAAAAATAGCTTGCAATTTTCACACTGTGGTTATTTTACATTGATACTTCCTGTCCTTTCAGGAAGAGGTTTCAGCGGACTCATTATCATCAGAGGAAGGATTACACCTCTATACACAACTGATATCACAGGATCCACCAATCATAATAGGTGATGTCACAGCTCACCTCCTCCTCCCTTTTCACATGCTCAATAGATGCTTCAATGCAAATGCTACTGTCAGAATTTGTTAATTGCTGGTAATGTACGTGTGAATTTCCTGAAACAAAATTAAGTTAGAGACTAAAAAGGCCCCAGTGGCCAAAGTGAGAATTACAAGATTTTTATTTTTTTATTACAAATGGTGATATGAAAAATAAAAAAAGAAATCAACCAAAAAAATAACCATTTTCTGATGACAAATTCCTTTTAGGTTATGTTCCCACTGTGAGTTGTTGGAGACTTTTTTGATGCTGCGTATATGTGCAAAAAAGGCAGCGTCTTACATTTCCAGCAAAGTGGATGGGATTTACAGAGATCTCCTGCCCACTGGGCTTTTTTTTTAACCCTGTGTAAACTGATCTGCGGTGCATGATTAAAATCCACAGCATGTCAATGTCTCTTGTGGGTACGCTAAGATTTGTGCAGATTTTCTCCATAGAATTGCATTAGATGCAGAAAATCCACTGGTAAAAAATTCACGTATTCTGCACATGACGGTATCAATATAGTTTCGGCAAGGCGAAATAACAGGAAGTGTCAAAAACAAAGCAGCTTTACTCAAAACATGATGAACCTAAAAGAGAAAAAAAGCCTGATAACAATGCACATAAAAAAGAAATGCAAGTAACCTAATTGCTGCAGAAAATCTGCAATACTAAAAACTCACCAAATACTCATCGTGGGAACGTAGCCTTGAAGTACAGACCCTTATCCTAGGTGGCAGCGGGGCTGCAGAATTGTGAATGCAGCTCTGACTGTGACTGGAGCATTAGACTGAATCAGTTACAGTAACTTTCATTTTATTTTTTTTATATGTATAAATTAATAGTACAGGTGAAACTTAGTAATATATCTTATGAGACAAATCTGCTTCTTTCTCCTCCGGGACTCAACTCCTGGATAAAATCTGACTTTTACCCATAAATTGAGAATGAAGGATCCGTCCAGGAGGAGAAAGAAGCCGATCTCTCCGATAAAATCTGTGTATTATTGATTTATGAAATAAAAATTAAAACGACAGTGACTCTTAAAACACATTTACAAAATCCAAAGTCGAGTTGTTTGCAGAACTTCATCAAACACCTCAGCTGCTGCAGAACCTCATAATACACCTCAGCTGCTGCAGAACTTCATAATACACCTCAGTTGCTGCAGAACTTCATCAAACACCTCAGCTGCTGCAGAACCTCACAATACACCTCAGCTGCTGCAGAACATTATAATACACCTCAGCTGCTGCAGAACCTCATAATACACCTCAGCTGCTGCAGAATCTAATATAAATGAGACGATGCAGTATATCAGCTAGTGATTGACGTATCACATTCCCTCCTCAATAAGGTTCTGCAGCAGCTGAGGTGTATAATGTGGTTCTGCAGCAGCTGAGTTGTGTATTATGAGATTCTGCAGCAGCTGAGTTGTGTATTATGAGGTTTTGCAGCAGCTGCGGTGTATTATGAGGTTCTGCAGCAGCTGGGATTTTCTATAGGCAGTAAAGCGCCCATCTGTACAGAAGTCACTGGGAGCTGCGGGTACAGCACAGGCCTCGGACTCCTCATTCCAGTAGGGAGCGTATACTCCCCGCAGCTTGTCACTGTATACGGCAGACTGTAGCAGAGGATATAGGAGCATTAGTCATCAGCAGGGTGGGGTGTAATTATATTCACAGCGCGGTGGCAGCTCTCCGCTCTATTAATAGTCAGCTCTGCTTTGTATAAGGACAGATGCATTATTATTTCCCATGAAGACCCCAGTGAGGATACAGTGGGTGTAAAAATCTGGGGTCCCAAAATAACACGGTGCAAATGTAACATTGAAGAAATGATGCAGCCGGCATAGGGACGGCTGCTATCTGCCCTGACTCTCCCCATACATCTGCACACTCCATCAGCTCGCCCCCTGCTGGACACTGTCAGGAAACACATCAATGATAACAGGAGCAGAATGGCTCTCACCTATTCTTATGCTATTGTTTTTTTTTTTTAGGAGATCCAAAATGACGAGCTTTTAGTGGAAACTGCTTCAGGAAACGCTCCTTCTTCTAGGAAGTTTTTTGAGGACTTTTTCATTTTCTGAAGAGGTTTTCAAGCGTTTTATGATTTGCACGCCCAGAGTTTTCTAAGATGTTTTGAAGAAGAAACTGAAAAAAAGTTTCCAAATCCTACTGATAAACTCAAAGCCATAAAAACCTGGAGTTTCTGCTTAATCTTTACTACGACAAACTAAGCAAAAAAGACTCAATGAGCTTTTGTGAGTTTTCGATGTTGCAGATTTTCTGCACCCATTAAGTAAAATAAGTTATTTGCATTTTTTTGTAAATGGGCAGCGTAAAAAAACTCATTGTGGGAATGGAGCCTTATAGTTATTACCTGCAGTCACCAAAAGCTCGCTCCTGTCAAAACCAAGTAGGGGACATAAACCTATTAAGAGCGATCTGGGCCCTTGTGCAATAATGGGCCCCTGGTGGGAGCCATGATCTTTCCATCTAACCCTGCTGTTTTTTTATGGAGTTTATGCTCATTGACTTCATATCAGGGGCAGAAAAAACATTGGGGAAACCACACAGGGGGCCAAGAGCTAAAGGGGCCACTACCAGCTGCAAAGCAGGAGGGACTGTGCATTATGAGGAGCTATTGGGCTGAAAAGGTCCCGTATACTGTTCTTGCCCAGTCTGTTTCCGCCTTTTTTATTTCTTAGTTTAGTCATTGTAACATTAAAATGTTTTGCAACTTTCCTCACAATGTGAATTTAAGCATAGCTGATCCCCCATACAGATACTTCCGACAGCTGAGGTTTTGCTACAGTTACATCCAGTGTATAGATTCCTTTATGCACTGAACACATCAGTAACATATTTCTCCTGCCTGATAGTTTGTTACAATGTTACAATTACTTCAGCTCACATGGGATTGTCTACACTGGATACATCTGTAACAAGATCTCCACTGGGGGAAGTTTGGGGTCTGTAATGGATTTGGGTCTTTTGAGCAGAGATGATGATGTACCATATAAAGTTATATTGTGGCACCGTGTTAGCCAGAAAAATCGATGTAAATACTTGTATGCCAAAAATGACAAAAGTATTCTTGGGGTGATACCTTTATTGGCTAACCAGAAAATCTATATATATGCAAGCTTTCAGAGCACAGAGGCTCCTTCTTCAGGCAGGATTACAAATGAATTCATAAGACAAAAGGCACAGCATCTGAGAGATGTTACAATAAGACATTTGTTCATGAGGTGTAAGTTGTGATACCTCCTACAGATAAACCAGCAGACAAAGGAGGAGCTGTAGTCATTCTGAACATGTCAGATTACATCCAAGAAGCACACAGACAACTCTTGGATATAAAATACTACACTCCACTTCAGGAAGATCCCACCAAAAAATACACAGAGGAACTAACACATATCATCAATGGGTTTGATTCTACTTCATCCTCACTACTGGAACTAATACCAGACAATCCCCAAACAGGTACCTTCTACATGTTACCTAAAATACATAAAGGAGGTAATCCTGACAGGCCAATCATTTCTGGCATTGGGACATTAACGGAAAATATCTCAGGCTGGGTGGAGAACATTCTGAAACCCCTGGTGAGACGCACACCCAGCTATATCCAGGACCCCACGGATAGCCTCTGCAAACTGTCAGCTCTTGGCCCACTTCCGGAGGACACAATACTAGCCACCATGGATGTAGAGTCTCTCTACTCCAACATTCCTCATGAGGATGGGATTGTAGCAAGCAAACATTTCCTACAAAAAAACAATCTGGCTACAGAACCAACTCTGCAATTCATCAGGTTTGTGCTCCATCACAATTATTTCTCCTTTGGGAACAATTTATACCAACAATGTATCGACAGCAAAATGTCCCCACAATATGCTAACCTATTTATGGCTAAACTACAGGAGGAGTTTTTGTCATCTTGCTCTATTAAACCTCTAGCATACTTCCGCTACATTGATGATCTGCTAATAATCTGGACAGGCTCAAAAGATGATCTGCTGACCTTCCACGATAACTTCAACAGGTTCCACCCAACCATCAAGCTCACCCTCAACTTCTCAAAATCCCAAATACATTTTCTGGACATGACCATATACATCAAAGACAACACCATACAGACATCAATTTACCATAAGCCCACAGGACGTCCAGCATATCTTAGATGGAACAGCTTTCATCCAGAGCTACAGGAATCCCAAGAAGTAGCCTCCTGGATTACAGACAAAGGGAGGACAACAACAGGCGCCTCTTGTGGTCACATACAACCCCCACATGAACATCCTAAGGAAAATTGGTGCTGATCTCCAACCCATATTCCACAGAGACCACAAACTGAAAGAAATATTCCCAGAACTACCACTTCTCTCCTACAAACAGCCCCCTAACTTAAGGAATCTCCTTGTCAGAAGTGTCCTCTGATCACCATCAGTGACGGGCACATTCCCATGTAAAAACAAAAAATGCAAAACTTGTACCCACATATCACCATCAAATACAGTCTGTATACCTAACACAAATCAGGACTACAAAATCATGGATGTCTTTTCATGTACATCCTCCAGTGTGGTGACATGATACAATGTACAAGGTGTCCGGAAGGAGTTGATATTGGAGAAACGATGCAAAAACTACAAAAAACAATGACTTTACACAGACACACAATTAAGAATGAACTGGACACACCTGTGGGAAAACATTTCTCTGGCCGGCGACACTGTATGAAAGATCTAAAAGTTTTAATACTAAAAGGTCACTTCAAGGGCAACAGAGAAAGAAAAATTTGGGAATTCAAATTGATAAGGATGTTCAATTCACTGACAACAGGACTAAATATAACACCTGGGTTTATGACTCACTACATGGACACCATTCACACCTCCAGATAATTAAACATTCCCAAGGCCTCTCAAGTTGCAAGGAAAAAACCTAATTTGATCTCCCTAACTTATCAGTAGGAGGTATCACAACTTACACCTCATGAACAAATGTCTTGTTGTAACATCTCTCAAATGCTGTGCCTTTTGTCTTATGAATTCATTTGTAATCTCGCCTGAAGAAGGAGCCTCTGTGCTCTGAAAGCTTGCATATATACAGTACAGACCAAAAGTTTGGACACACCTTCTCATTTAAAGATTTTTCTGTATTTTCATGACTTTGAAAATTGTACATTCACACTGAAGGCATCAAAACTATGAATTAACACATGTGGAATTATATACTTAACAAAAAAGTGTGAAACAACTGAAAATATGTCTTATATTCTAGGTTCTTCAAGGTAACCACCTTTTGCTTTGATGACTGCTTTGCACACACTTGGCATTTTCTTGATGAGCTTCAAGTGGTAGTCACCGGAAATGGTCTCCAACAATCTTGAAGGAGTTCCCAGAGATGCTTAGCAGTTGTTGGCCCTTTTGCCTTCACTCTGCGGTCAAGCTCACTTCAAACCATCTCGATTGGGTTCAGGTCTGGTGACTGTGGAGGCCAGGTCATCTGGCGTAGCATCCCATCACTCTCTCTCTTGGTCAAATAGCCCTTACACAGCCTGGAGGTGTGTTTGGGGTCATTGTCCTGTTGAAAAATAAATGATGGTCCAACTAAACGCAAACCGGATGGAATAGCATGCCGCTGCAAGATGCTGTGGTAGCCATGCTGGTTCAGTATGCCTTCAATTTTGAATAAATCCCCAACAGTGTCACCAGCAAAGCACCCCCACACCATCACACCTCCTCCTCCATGCTTCACGGTGGGAACCAGGCATGTAGAGTTCATCCGTTCACCTTTTCTGCGTCGCACAAAGACACTGTGGTTGGAACCAAAGATCTCAAATTTGGACTCATCAGACCAAAGCACAGATTTCCACTGGTCTAATGTCCATTCCTTGTGTTCTTTAGCCCAAACAAGTCTCTTCTGCTTGTTGCCTGTCCTTAGCAGTGGTTTCCCAGCAGCTATTTTACCATGAAGGCCTGCTGCACAAAGTCTCCTCTTAACAGTTGTTGAAGAGATGTGTCTGCTGCTAGAACTCTGTGTGGCATTGACCTGGTCTCTAATCTGAGCTGCTGTTAACCTGCGATTTCTGAGGCTGGTGACTCGGATAAACTTATCCTCAGAAGCAGAGGTGACTCTTGGTCTTCCTTTCCTGGGGCGGTCCTCATGTGAGCCAGTTTCTTTGTAGCACTTGATGGTTTTTGCAACTGTACTTGGGGACACATTCAAAGTTTGCCCAATTTTTTGGACTGACTGACCTTCATTTCTTAAAGTAATAATGGCCACTCATTTTTCTTTACTTAGCTGCTTTTTTCGTGCCATAATACAAATTCTAACAGTCTATTCAGTAGGACTATCAGCTGTGTATCCACCTGACTTCTGCACAACACAACTGATGGTCCCAACCCCTTTCATAAGGCAAGAAATCCTACTTATTAAACCTGACAGGGCACACCTGTGAAGTGAAAACCATTTCCGGTGACTACCTCTTGAAGCTCATCAAGAGAATGCCAAGAGTGTGCAAAGCAGTCATCAAAGCAAAAGGTGGCTACTTTGAAGAACCTAGAATATAAGACATATTTTCAGTTGTTTCACACTTTTTTGTTAAGTATATTGTTCCACATGTGTTAATTCATAGTTTTGATGCCTTCAGTGTGAATGTACAATTTTCAAAGTCATGAAAATACAGAAAAATCTTAAAATGAGAAGGTGTGTCCAAACTTTTGGTCTGTACTGTATATATATATATCTATTTTTCTGGTTAGCCAATAAAGGTATCACTCCGAGAATACTTTTGTCATTTTTGGCATAAAAGTATTTACATCGATCAGAGATCATGAAACTAATGATGAACTGAAACACAAAACATTGCTGACTTTCCGTGCTATAATGATGTTTTATTTACATAAAATAAGGAATCTGATGTTATTCGGAGCCCCCAGACGAGACTTTCACCGGCAGCGGATCGTTCACCCCTTTGGTGCACAGGACCCTTCTATTAGGACATGGACAGTATGTATGTGTGACATGGATGGTTCTTTACTTCAGGCTGACATTGCAATATTTGGCCATGAGCCTGAGCCGTGAAGTCCCCCATCCCAGCTGGTCTCTGGCATGTGTTGACTATGCCGAATTAAAGGTCAGAAGAGCAAATCACAACTGATAATCCAGCAACGGCTGATGAGTATGGGGCGTGAAAGGGTTAATACTGTTCATATTGTGTCCAACTGATGAAATTGGGTTTGTTACAATGTATCAGTTTTCTCTCTTGTAACAAGTCCTGCACTGTTGTCAGGTGAACAAGGCGCCCACCCTGGATAACAAAACCCCCTCTCCATCCATCTACAGTAAACACCGAGGAGAAGCAAACACTTCTGGCCGCAGTCTGCTTCAGTTTCTGGAATATTTTGTTCATCTGTAACAGATAAATGAGAGCGTCTACCCTCAATCACAGAGCAAAAGCCGCAGAGCCGACACTACGGACCGGGGTCAGGTGACTGTTTACTAATCTGAGGTATCAGGTTATATGAGGAGGAGGAGGATTATATGTCTTCTCACACGCAATACCACTCCAGACGTCTTCATAGAGCGGAGCTGTCATCTGACTGTGGGGTATATATTATATATACATGTATACTCCAGGAGGTAACTCAGGATCAGTAATGTAATGTATGTACACAGTGACTGCACCAGCAGAATAGTGAGTGCAGCTCTGGAGTATAATACAGGATGTAACTCAGGATCAGTAATGTAATGTATGTATACAGTGACTGCACCAGCAGAATAGTGAGTGCAGCTCTGGAGTATAATACAGGAGGTAACTCAGGATCAGTAATGTAATGTATGTACACAGTGACTGCACCAGCAGAATAGTGAGTGCAGCTCTGGAGGATAATACAGGATGTAACTCAGGATCAGTAATGTATGTACACAGTGACTGCACCAGCAGAATAGTGAGTGCAGCTCTGGGGTATAATACAGGATGTAACTCAGGATCAGGAATGTAATGTATGTACACAGTGACTGCACCAGCAGAATAGTGAGTGCGGCTCTGGAGTATAATACAGGAGGTAACTCAGGATCAGTAATGTAATGTATGTACACAGTGACTGCACCAGCAGAATAGTGAGTGCAGCTCTGGAGTATAATACAGGATGTAACTCAGGATCAGTAATGTAATGTATGTACACAGTGATTGCACCAGCAGAATAGTGAGTGCAGCTCTGGAGTATAATACAGGATGTAACTCAGGATCAGTAATGTAATGTATGTACACAGTGACTGCACCAGCAGAATAGTGAGTGCAGCTCTGGAGTATAATACAGGATGTAACTCAGGATCAGTAATGTAATGTATGTACACAGTGACTGCACCAGCAGAATAGTGAGTGCAGCTCTGGAGTATAATACAGGATGCAACTCAGGATCAGTAATGTAATGTATGTACACAGTGACTGCACCAGCAGAATAGTGAGTGCGGCTCTGGAGTATAATACAGGATGTAACTCAGGATCAGTAATGTAATGTATGTACACAGTGATTGCACCAGCAGAATAGTGAGTGCAGCTCTGGAGTATAATACAGGAGGTAACTCAGGATCAGTAATGTAATGTATGTACACAGTGACTGCACCAGCAGAATAGTGAGTGCAGCTCTGGAGTATACTCCAGGAGGTAACTCAGGATCAGTAATGTAATGTATGTACACAGTGACTGCACCAGCAGAATAGTGAGTGCAGCTCTGGAGTATAATACAGGATGTAACTCAGGATCAGTAATGTAATGTATGTACACAGTGATTGCACCAGCAGAATAGTGAGTGCAGCTCTGGAGTATAATACAGGATGTAACTCAGGATCAGTAATGTAATGTATGTACACAGTGACTGCATCAGCAGAATAGTGAGCACAGCTCTGGAGTATAATACAGGATGTAACTCAAGATCAGTAATGTAATGTATGTACACAGTGACTGCACCAGCAGAATAGTGAGTGCAGCTCTGTAGAATAATACAGGATGTAACTCAGGATCAGTAATGTAATGTATGTACACAGTGACTGCACCAGCAGAATAGTGAGTGCAGCTCTGGAGTATAATACAGGATGTAACTCAGGATTAGTAATGTAATGTATGTACACAGTGACTGCACCAGCAGAATAGTGAGTGCAGCTCTGGAGTATAATACAGGATGTAACTCAGGATCAGTAATGTAATGTATGTACACAGTGACTGCACCAGCAGAATAGTGAGTGCAGCTCTGGAGTATAATACAGGATGTAACTCAAGATCAGTAATGTAATGTATGTACATAGTGACTGCACCAGCAGAATAGTGAGTGCAGCTCTGGAGTATAATGCAGGATGTAACTCAGGATCAGTAATGTAATGTATGTACACAGTGCCTGCACCAGCAGAATAGTGAGTGCAGCTCTGGAGTATAATACAGGAGGTAACTCAGGATCAGTAATGTAATGTATGTACACAGTGACTGCACCAGCAGAATAGTGACTGCAGCTCTGGAGTATAATACAGGATGTAACTCAGGATCAGTAATGTAATGTATGTACACAGTGACTGCACCAGCAGAATAGTGAGTGCAGCTCTGGAGTATAATACAGGATGTAACTCAGGATCAGTAATGTAATGTATGTACACAGTGACTGCACCAGCAGAATAGTGAGTGCAGCTCTGGAGTATAATACAGGATGTAACTCAGGATCAGTAATGTAATGTATGTACACAGTGACTGCACCAGCAGAATAGAGAGTGCAGCTCTGGAGTATAATACAGGAGGTAACTCAGGATCAGTAATGTAATGTATGTACACAGTGACTGCACCAGCAGAATAGTGAGTGCAGCTCTGGAGTATAATATAGGATGTAACTCAGGATCAGTAATGTAATGTATGTACACAGTGACTGCACCAGCAGAACAGTGAGTGCAGCTCTGGAGTATAATACAGGATGTAACTCAGGATCAGTAATGTAATGTATGTACACAGTGACTGCACCAGCAGAATAGTGAGTGCAGCTCTGCAGTATAATACAGGATGTAACTCAGGATCAGTAATGTAATGTATGTACACAGTGACTGCACCAGCAGAACAGTGAGTGCAGCTCTGGAGTATAATACAGGATGTAACCCAGGATCAGTAATGTAATGTATGTACACAGTGACTGCACCAGCAGAATAGTGAGTGCAGCTCTGGAGTATAATACAGGATGTAACCCAGGATCAGTAATGTAATGTATGTACACAGTGACTGCACCAGCAGAATAGTGAGTGCAGCTCTGGAGTATAATACAGGATGTAACTCAGGATCAGTAATGTAATGTATGTACACAGTGACTGCACCAGCAGAATAGTGAGTGCAGCTCTGGAGTATAATACAGGATGTAACTCATGATCAGTAATGTAATATATGTACACAGTGACTGCAGCAGCAGAATAGTGAGTGCAGCTCTGGAGTATAATACAGGATGTAACTCAGGATCAGTAATGTAATGTATGTACACAGTGACTGCACCAGCAGAATAGTGAGTGCAGCTCTGGAGTATAATACAGGATGTAACTCAGGATCAGTAATGTAATGTATGTACACAGTGACTGCACCAGCAGAATAGTGAGTACAGCTCTGGGGTATAATTCAGGATGTAACTCAGGATCAGTAATGTAATGTATGTACACATTGACTGCACCAGCAGAATAGTGAGTGCAGCTCCGGAGTATAATACAGGATGTAACTCAGGATCAGTAATGTAATGTATGTACACAGTAACTGCACCAGCAGAATAGTGAGTGCAGCTCTGGAGTATAATACAGGATGTAACTCAGGATCAGTAATGTAATGTATGTACACAGTGACTGCACCAGCAGAATAGTGAGTGCAGCTCTGGAGTATAATACAGGATGTAACTCAGGATCAGTACAGGATCAGTAATGTAATGTATGTACACAGTGACTGCACCAGCAGAATAGTGAGTGCAGCTCCAGAGTATAATACAGGATGTAACTCAGGATCAGTAATGTAATGTATGTACACAGTGACTGCACCAGCAGAATAGTGAGTGCAGCTCTGGAGTATAATACAGGATGTAACTCAGGATCAGTACAGGATCAGTAATGTAATGTATGTACACAGCGACTGCACCAGCAGAATAGTGAGTGCAGCTCCAGAGTATAATACAGGATGTAACTCAGGATCAGTAATGTAATGTATGTACACAGTGACTGCACCAGCAGAATAGTGAGTGCAGCTCTGGAGTATAATACAGGATGTAACTCAGGTACAGTAATGTATGTACACAGTGACTGCACCAGCAGAACAGTGAGTGCAGCTCTGGGGTATAATAGAGGATGTAACTCAGGATCAGTACAGGATCAGTAATGTAATGTTTGTACACAGTGACTGCATCAGCAGAATAGAGAGTGCAGCTCTGGAGTATAATACAGGATGTAACTCAGGATCAGTAATGTAATGTATGTACACAGTGACTGCACCAGCAGAACAGTGAGTGCAGCTCTGGAGTATAATACAGGATGTAACTCAGGATCAGTAATGTAATGTATTTACACAGTGACTGCACCAGCAGAATAGAGAGTGCAGCTCTGGAGTATAATACAGGAGGTAACTCAGGATCAGTAATGTAATGTATGTACACGGTGACTGCACCAGCAGAATAATGAGTGCAGCTCTGGAGTATAATACAGGATGTAACTCAGGATCAGTAATGTAATGTATGTGCACAGTGACTGCACCAGCAGAATAGTGAGTGCAGCTCTGGAGTATAATACAGGATGTAACTCAGGATCAGTAATGTAATGTATGTACACAGTGGCTCCACCAGCAGAATAGTGAGTGCAGCTCTGGAGTATAATACAGGAGGTAACTCAGGATCAGTAATGTAATGTATGTACACAGTGACTGCACCAGCAGAATAGTGAGTGCAGCTCTGGAGTATAATACAGGATGTAACTCGGGATCAGTAATGTAATGTATGTGCACAGTGACTGCACCAGCAGAATAGTGAGTGCAGCTCTGGAGTATAATACAGGATGTAACTCAGGATCAGTAATGTAATGTATGTACACAGTGGCTCCACCAGCAGAATAGTGAGTGCAGCTCTGGAGTATAATACAGGAGGTAACTCAGGATCAGTAATGTAATGTATGTACACAGTGACTACACCAGCAGAATAGTGAGTACAGCTCTGGAGTATAATACAGGATGTAACTCAGGATCGGTAATGTAATGTATGTACACAGTGACTGCACCAGCAGAATAGTGAGTGCAGCTCTGGAGTTTAATACAGGATGTAACTCAGGATCAGTAATGTAATGTATGTACACAGTGACTGCACCAGCAGAATAGTGAGTGTAGCTCTGGAGTATAATACAGGATGTAACTCAGGATCAGTAATGTAATGTATGTACACAGTGACTACACCAGCAGAATAGTGAGTACAGCTCTGGAGTATAATACAGGATGTAACTCAGGATCGGTAATGTAATGTATGTACACAGTGACTGCACCAGCAGAATAGTGAGTGCAGCTCTGGAGTTTAATACAGGATGTAACTCAGGATCAGTAATGTAATGTATGTACACAGTGACTGCACCAGCAGAATAGTGAGTGTAGCTCTGGAGTATAATACAGGATGTAACTCAGGATCAGTAATGTAATGTATGTACACAGTGACTGCACCAGCAGAATAATGAGTGCAGCTCTGGAGTATAATACAGGACGTAACTCAGGATCAGTAATGTAATGTATGTACACAGTGACTGGACCAGCAGAATAGTGAGTGCAGCTCTGGAGTATAATACAGGATGTAACTCAGGATCAGTACAGGATGAGTAATGTAATGTATGTGCGCAGTGACTGTACCAGCAGAATAGTGAGTGCAGCTCTGGAGTATAATACAGGATGTAACTTAGGATCAGTACAGGATCAGTAATGTAATGTATGTACACAGTGACTGCACCAGCAGAATAGTGAGTGCAGCTCTGATCAGCTGTTGCTCACTGTGGTGATTGTGGGTGTGGTGGCTGCAGATCCTGCTGTCTGTGAGAACCAGCACCTCTCCACCTGGGGATCTGCTCTCTCTCCTACCCCGGGGGGAGTGGGTTTCCTGGGATGAGTGATGGAGCCAAGTCCCAGGCTTCTGCTTCCCGAACCAGGCCGGCGGGGGGCAGGAGAAGCAAGCAACCGGCCTGCACATCGGAGGACTCGGGGGTGAGACGCTCCACCAGGAGTCGCAGCATTGTGGCTCCTACTCCCCCTGGGACTGTGGAGACTCCTAGAAGCCGCAAGGCTTCCAGCATGGAGGGTAAGCCTGACAGCTGCATGATGGCTCTCCTTCCGGAGGAAAGCTGAGTGCTAATGGAGGTGAGGCTGACCTCACTGAGGAGGGTTGGGCGATTCAAAGTCCCTGGGAGTCTGTGTTTAAGGAAAAACTGATAAATGAAGACCGATTCAGAGAAATGGCTGATAACATAGAGCAAAGGCAGATGAGGCTGCAGCCTGAGAGCCAGGTGGATGATGAGAGTGATAATGACCAGCAGAAAGCCCCACCTGGCAGCCTGCAAAGTCACCCGCAGGCCACGTGCAGCGAGCTCCCTGCAGGACAGGCGACAATGACATCCGGTCGCAGTTCTACCGGCTCTGGGGAGGACAGTGAAAGCAGCGGCCAGGGATGGGGCGCTAATGGCCGAGATAAAGCTCCTGGAGTCCCCAGTGTGCCTCCAAAACTTCCATCTTGGTGACGATCTACCAGAAGAGGCACCTGGGGGCCACAAAAAGGCTAAGAAGATCAAGCCAAAGCTGCAGAAAGTGGTAAGCTATGTATATGCCCCCCTCCCTGTACCCCCTGAGTCAGCGGCAGGCTCAGCTCGCTATATAAGCCCCGTTGCCCAGCCCAGCCCGGGTTCTGCTGTGGATCCGGTGCAAAGGCGCGGGGAGATTACACAGCGTGGTAGTGAGGCGCAGAGCTCCGTCTCTGCTTGTAGTAGTGAGGACGCAGCAGAAGGTGCATCAGCCGAGAGGCTGGACAGTGAGGAGGGCCCGGCGGCGGGCGTTCGGTCAGGCCACGATACTGTGGTGTGCTCCTCAGTGGGAGGGGGGAGCAGCCCGGTGTCGGGGGCAGCTCCAGTAGCCTCGGCGCCCCTGAATGCTGTTGCCGCTGTAGCATCGACGTCTCTGCCTCCTGCCCGGCAGAGACGCCGTCCCCCTTATCGCCGCGGTCCTGCTCCGGCGTCTTCTGGCCTCTCTGCAGCTGCTGCTGGTGCACGTAGCTTTCCCGGCTCTGTGCTTAGGGAACGCGCGAGCTCCCTCCCTCTTAAAAGGGCCGCGCGCGCCGTCCTAAAAAGTCCTCCGCTTACCATCCGCAGTTCAATGGCCAAGTGGAGCGTATCAACCAGATCCTTACCAGCTACCTCCGGCACTTCGTCATCGGTCACCATACCGATTAGGTGGAGCTCCTACCATGGGCCGAGTTCTCCTACAACAACCATGAAAGCGAATCTTCTTCCAAGTCCCCGTTCTTTGTGGTCTACTGTCAACATCACGGGATTCCGTTTCCCGTTTCCGCTTCAGTGGACAACCCGGCCGCGGAGTCTCTGGTCAGCGAATTCTCCACTATTTGGGAGGACACTAGATCCACACTTCTTCAATCCTACGAGTGGATGAAGAAACATGCTGATAAGAGACGTCTGGATCCACCTCTATTCCGTCCGGGAGACAAGGTTTGGCTCTCCTCCAAACATGTTCGTCTCAAAATACCCTCCTATAAGTTGGGTCCTCGGTTCATCGGCCCATTTGAAGTCCTCAAGCAAATCAATCCAATGGCCTACAAGTTAAATCTCCCGGCCACCTTACGGATTCCCAACTCCTTCCACGTATCTCTCCTCAAACCAGTTGTGCTTAATTCTTTTTCCGACAATCCAGGTACCTCCCCAGCTCAGGTCTCCGCTGAGAACGTCTATGAGGTAGAGAACATTCTGGCCACCAAGAGGGTAAGAGGAAAAAACTTTTTTCTGGTGGATTGGAAGGGGTTTGGCCCAGAGGAGAGATCTTGGGAACCCAGGGAGAACATTCACGCCCCGCTTCTCCTTAAAAAAATTCTTGCTGGCCTGAAAAAGAGGGGGCGTAAAGGGGGGGGGGTACTGTAGCATCGGTGTCTCTGCCTCCTGTTCCCTCTTAAAGGGGCCGCGCGCGCAGTCCTATGGCCGGAGGACTTCCCCTATAAAAGGTACCTCCTCCAATATGGAGATGCCCGTGCAAGGTTGTAGCTTTGTGTGTGATACTCTGCTTCAGCCCTCAGGTCCCGCTGCTAGCCTGACTACAAGTCCAGCCCGCCAGCCAGACTACAAGTCCAGCCCGCCTTCCAGACTACAAGTCCAGCCCGCCAGCCTGACTACTAGTCCAGCCCGCCAGCCTGACTACAAGTCCAGTCCGCCAGCCTGACTACTAGTCCAGTCCGCCAGCTTGTCTACTCTCCAGCCCGACAGTCTGTCTACAGTCCAGTCCGCCAGTCTGTCTATGGGCTCTGTCCGCCTGCTTACCTGGAAGCACCTGCCTGTTACCTGCTGTGCCTACCAGCCAGCCTACCTGGAGGTTCCTGCCTGTTACCTGCCGTGCCTACCAGCCAGTCTACCTGGAGGCTCCTGCCTGTTACCTGCTGTGCCTGCCAGCCCACTTACCTAGAAGCACCTGCCTGTTACCAGCCGTGCCCACCAGCCCGCCTACCTGGAGGCTCCTGTTTGGTACCTGCCGTGCCTGCTAGACCGTCTGCCCGGATCACCCGTCAGCCTGCCTGCCGTGCCCATCTGCTGTACCGGTCAGTCCCTACCTTCTGACCCGTGGGAGTCACCTGCTCTCATACAAGGTCGGTCCCCAGAGTAGCACCTGGTCCCTCTGCTCGGTCCTTCCCTGGTCACGGAGTCGATTGAGCCGCCATACGGCCTTGGTCGGTCCGAGTTGATACCTAGTTACGCCCCTCTGGTCCCTCCTTGCACCGCAGCACAGAGGTTCCACCACCCGGATCCGTAACAGCCGCTGATCACTTAGTTGAGGAGCGGCGGCAGTGTGAGCGGCTGCTGGGGCTGAGCGTTCCAGTCCTCCCACAGAAGTGTTATTTTGTGTTGGCGTCGCTCATCCGGAGGATCCTGATGCTAGAGATCAGCGGCGCCTCACAGCGGCTAAAGATCAGCGGTGCATTATACCTAATGTCAAACAGAAATTACCGACTGATGATGTGGAGGGCACACATAAGACACCAGGGGTGAGGTCGCCTCCAGTTCTATGGAGATGACTGAGCCCCTTGTGCCTGATGATGCTGAGGTCAAAATGTCATCCACCATTGTTACTGGTCCAGCAAGAATGAATGTGGTGGTGGGTGTGAATGAGGCCAATTCATTGTCTAGTGGTGTGGTTGCTGGTTTGGTGGAGGGTGAGATGGAGGTGGGAAATGGTGATACTGTTGGGGCTGATGTAGTCACTGGTCCGGTTGCCCCCCCGGTGGTGGCAACGCCTGTCCAGAATTATGTCAGTGTCACCTCCGGGGCAAATAGGGCATCCTCCTCCTCCTCGTCTCTGGGCTTTTCTTCCCTGGCCCCTCAGCTCAGGGGAGGGGGAGCTGAGGGGCCAGGGAAGAAAAGCAATAAAAAGATGCCTGCCCAGCTGAGGCGTCTAGACAAGCGCAGACAGGAGAGGGAGCGGGGCGAGCCCCAGACTACCGGGGAGGCCCCTGTCCTGGATGCCAGTCTTGCTGCTGAGGCCTCGAGGGATGATGAGTTGGATGAGGAGGTCAGGAGGATCCATAGGGAGGAAACTGCCTCTGCCTCAGAATCCTCCCATTATGAAAGTATGGATGAGGATAATAAGCGGTGGCTAGAGAACAAGCGTAAGCTCGGCACCAAAAAGAAGAAAAAGAAGGGAAATAAAACATCTTCTCCCGCTCTGACCAAGGTACCTAAGGAAGGTAAAACCGACTCCCCTCTAGTTGGTCTTTCTAACCGGTTCCAAGCCCTTGATAACATCTCTTCCTCTGAGGAGGAGGCCGAGGGTGAGGTTCCGGCTTTGGTGGAGCTTACAGGGGCGCCGAGTCTCCTTCTCCTGGGGATGCAAGGTCCTTGGGGGGAGGGACTGGCCCAGAGTCCGGAGACGAGGACGAGAAAAGAAGGAAAAATGTGGGAATGGACACCTCTGTGTCATTAAAGAGGGGGAAGGATTCCTCGTCTGAGGCAGAGGATAAGGGGAGTGGAAAGAGGAAAGCCGTCTAACTTAATCACCAATAATGGCGGTACCCACTCAGTTGACACTGGCGTCCATTAATGTCGCCAGAATTAAGTCAAATATGGCTAGATTTGCGGCCTTTGATTTTCTCAGCCGGGTTGAAGCAGACATTTTCTTTTTGCAAGAGACCAGGCTGCCAAATATGGCAGAGGTGTTTATAGCTAAGAGGGAGTGGAGACTCGGGCCCTCCTATTGGTCTCTTGCGGCCGAGCCGTATAGCGGAGTGGCGGTCCTTTTTACCGCACCGGTAGAATGCCGACGGGTTATTGAGTTAGAAATGGGGAGGTGCCTGATATTAGATGTCCTCATGAAGGGACAAGAGCTTCGGCTCATTAACATTTATGGTCCCCAATCTAAGTGGGATCGGAAGTGTCTCTTTATGAGGATCAAGCCCTACCTTTTTACGAGTCGGCAGGTCGTCTTTGGAGGGGACTTAAACACTGTCACGAGGCCCCGGGATAGAGGAGGTTCCAGAGACAAGCTGACTTATGATAGCGTCGCCCTTAATAGTATAGCGAGTGAGGCTCGCCTGGTGGATGTCCACATCCGGCACACCGCAGGCCACGAGGGGTTCACGTATCATAGAGGTAACTGTAGGTCCAGGATAGACAGGTTTTATTTAAAGGAGGAAGCCGTCTCTTCAGCAGTATCTGTTGTCGAGGTGGAGTTCTCCGATCACTGTTTGATTTTGTTTTCTCTGAATGTTACAGAGACCCCCCGGATGGGAAGAGGCTTTTGGAGACTCAATTTGTCTCTCTTGGAAGAAGCGGAGATAAGACAGTCCTTTGATTTTCTTCAGGGCCAGGTACCCTTACTGGATCTTTGTAGTAGTAAGTCAGAGTGGTGGGAGATGTTCAAGAAAAGGGTGGCGAGATTCTTCCGCCAGCTCTCGAGCCTCAGGAGCCTGGACAGGTACCTCCTGTATCAGGGCTTGAGGAGGAAACTCGAGCATCTTGTCTCAACTGGAGGTAGCTGCGAGGAGATCTCCAGAGTGAAATCTTTGCTAATGAGGTGTCAGTACGATAGACACGCATCTTTGGTTTTTGAGAGGGATTATGGGAAGTACCGCTCACCCGACCCTTACAGAAACTGCAAGATGTCAGTGAATAGTAAAGTTGTTACAGGACTGGTTAACACTGCGGGGTCCCTGAAAAGATCCAGGTCAGGGATCCTGGAGGTCATCAGATCCTTCTACTCGCACCTCTTGGGGAAGAGGGATCTGGATTGGGATGAGATGTTGGCTTTTCTGGCTGAAGCCGTCCCCGAACCAAGCGTTTTGACTGAGATGATCAGGGAGGAGGAAGTAAAGTTGGCGATTGAAGGGCTTGCCCTAAAGAAATCTCCCGGTCCGGATGGCTTAACATCTGAATTCTATAAGACCTTTAAGGACGCCTTGGTTCCCCTCTTGACTGAGGTATTCAATGAGTGTCTTTCCTCGGGCACTCTGCCGAAGTCAATGAGGAGGTCTGCCCTGATCATCTTGTCAAAGGGTAAGGACCCATCTTGCATTGAGAATTGGCATCCCATAGCGCTTCTCAATGCAGACAGGAAGGTTTTGGCAAAGGTGCTGTTTAATCGGCTGGTGAAACTTGCACCCCAGCTCCTTTCGGGAGCCCAGCATTGCTGTGTTCCGGGCCGCAGTACAATTAGTGCTGTACTCTGTGTCCGAGAGGCGGTGGAGCAGGGTAGGGCTGGTCACTGGAAGGGGTACATGCTGTCATTGGACCAGGCAAAAGCGTTTGATCGGGTTAATCATGAGTACCTCTGGTCTGTCCTTCTGAGGTATGGCCTGCCGGGGGGGTTTGTTGATTGGCTTAAGACCTTGTACGCTGGGGCAGAGAGTTTCCCGCTTGTGAACGGTTAGATTGGCAGCTCTTTTGAGGTTGGGTGTGGTGTTCGCCAGGGTTGTCCCTTGAGCCCGCTACTGTACGTGTTTGCGATTGACCCACTTCTTAGGAGGCTGGAGCGTGGACCGTTGGCTGGGATCGGGATGGACCGGGCAGCACCTGAAGCCACTCTGAGAGTGGTGGCGTATGCCGATGACGTCACCGTTTTTGTTTCCTCTGATGGGGAGGCAGAATGGCTGATTTCAGAGGTAAATCGCTACTCGGAGGCATCCGGGTCTAAGATCAACCGGGATAAGTGTGAGAGTCTCTGGCTGGGAGGAGGAGATCCTGGTTTTGATCTCCCGGACACCCTTCCAGAACCCAAAGTCTCTGCAAAAGTTCTTGGCATCGAATTTGGCCAGGGGGATTACCCCAAACAAAATTGGGACAGCAGGCTAGAGATCGCCACTCAGAAGGTGAACCAATGGAAGGGTTGGTCTTTGACCCTAAGGGAAAGGGTAAACCTGATCAAAACTTACCTGCTCCCTTTGCTGATCTATCTGGGCAGTGTGTGCATCATCCCGGAGCCTCTCTGGACTCGGGTCTACAGTTTGTTGTTCCAACTGTTATGGGGGAATAGACTGAACCTGGTCAAGAGGAAGGTTACTTACCGTACGAGGAGACTAGGAGGGTTGGGTATGGTCAACCCTGTGGTATTCCTTGTGAATACCTTCATTAAGATCAATATTGCAGACCTCTGGAAAGAGAGGGCTCCTCCGTGGGTATTCTCCTGTAGGGGATGGTTTCAGCCTTTCTTCCAGGAACGGGAGACAGGAGGGCAAGTGAAGGATCTCCGCACACCGCATGGACATCTCCCGGCTTACGCTACCGTGGTTCTGAAGGTAATTCGCCGGTGGGGTCTGGGAATGTGGGAGGTCAGGACTCTGCCAAGGAAGCTCCTTGACAAAAGGGTTCTGTTGACCCATTTTCAGAGGCCTCTGGCGCTCAGGGATTGCCCAAGTCGGGATCTTGGGGTGGGTCTGCATCTTTTGAATTCTATCAGGATCCCCTCGAAGGTTTGGGACTTGGCTTGGCGCTGCTTCCATGGGAAACTGTGTGTGAGGGACAATCTGAAGTGTAGGAGCTCTGAGGACAGGAACTGTCCTCGGGAGCATTGTGGTACCATGCTTGAAAGCATGGACCACTTCCTGCTTCATTGTCCCTTTAACACAGAGGTGTACAACAGGGTGGGCGCCTCCATTGGCTGGCCCCGGCTGGCCGATCTCTCTTATGCGGAATGGGCCTATGGAGCATTCGGGGACCTGGGTGGTCGGGACCGCTGCACCTTATTTCTAGTTAGCGCAGTGGTTAGGTATCACACGTGGAACGCATGGTGCTTAGTATCGACGCAGCGGAAAATCCTCCCAGTGGACGATGTGTTTAGGACCATACTCGGTGACCTGGTGAAGGTGCGTTCTCTGGAGTATGAGAGACTGGGTACACGGAGGGCCGCTCTCCTCTGGAGGGGCTTTTCTTTTAGTGTGCCCTAGTCTGGTCATCTCCTCTCCTGGTGGTGGGCTGCTGCTGACACCATAGATTTTTGTTTTTGATCAGTAGACAGTGATGTAGGGCTGCAGGCTCCGAACTTGGGCTTTGTCAGTTGTGGTTATTGTATTGTTTGTTTCTGTATATATTGTATATATGGGTTTGGGTGTAGGTGTTAGGTTGGGTGGTGGGAAAAGGGGGGAGGTGGGTTCATCTTGTGGGACACTGGTTATTTGGGTGAATAACTGGCACTGCCTGATCTGTCCTATGGACTTTGGACATGGACTGAGGCATGAGACGCAGGACCAGCTCTCAGGTCAGTGCCGGGGAGGGACTGGTGGGCTCGAGTGAGGGGGGTTTTGTTTTGTCTTGTATATATTTGTATACTAGTATTTATTTTATTTAAAAAAAAAAGAATGTATATATTAGTTTGTATATAATTTGTCGGTTATTGTTTATTATATTGTTATTATTTGTTTGGTAACCGGACCAGATGTCATGGTGTAGGTAGTTATTATTGTGTATATATGTATAATATGTGTGTGAGGAGAGAGGGAGCGGCTGGACCAGTTTCATTACACTGTTTATTTTCTGGTTATTAATTTTGTTATGTTTTTCATTTTTATAATAAAAGATCTACAGGATGTAACTCAGGATCAGTAATGTAATGTATGTACACAGTGACTGCACCAGCAGAATAGTGAGTGCAGCTCTGGAGTATAATACAGGATGTAACTCAGGATCAGTAATGTAATGTATGTACACAGTGACTCCACCAGCAGAATACTGGGTGCAGCTCTGATCAGCTGCTAGTCAGTGTGGTGATTACGGGTGTGGTGGCTGCAGATCCTGCTGTGAGCTCCTGATCTCTGAGAACCAACACCTCTCCACCTGGGGACCTGCTCTCTCTCTTTCCCGGAGGGAGAGCTGGTTTCTGGGATGAGTGAAGGAGCCAAGTCCCAGGCTTCTGCTTCCCGAACCAGGCCGGCGGGGGGCAGAAGAAACCAGCAACCGGCCTGCACATCAGAATCCTCGGGGGTGAGACGCTGCACCAGGAGTCGCAGCAATGTGGCTCCTACTCCTCCCGGGATTGTGGAGACCCTTAGAAGCCGCAAGGCTTCCAGCATGGAGGTAAAGCCTGACAGCGGCGTGCAAGATGGTGCTCCTTCCGGAGGAAAGCGGAGTGCTCACGGAGGTGAGGCCGACCTCCCTGAGGGGGGTTGGGCGCTGCAGGGACCCCGGGAGTCTGTGTCCACCTATGCCTCCCGGGTCATGATCCGCCTCCGTGAGTATGAAGATGCCAGTAAGCTCATCAGGAGGCTCTGCGCTGCACAAGCGCCAAAGCTGCGGGGGCCTCCAAACAGAGCAAGGCTAAACTCCAGGCCGAGGTAAAGCGACTGACCAGCGAGATTCACCTGCTGGAACTGAGGAAAGCTGACATCAGGGAGCAGAGTGGTCATTTCAAAGAAAAACTAATAAATGAAGACCGCTTTAGAGAAATGGCTGATACCAGAGAGCAAAGGCAGATGGGGCTGCAGCCTGAGAGCCAGGTGGATGATGAGAGTGATGATGACCAGCAGGAAGCCCCACCTGGCAGCCTGCAAAGTCACCCGCAGGCCACGTGCAGCGAGCTCCCTGCAGGACAGGCGACAGTGACATCCGGTCGCAGTTCTGCCGGCTCTGGGGAGGACAGTGACAGCAGCGGCCAGGGAGGGGCGCTAATGGCGGAGATTAAGCTCCTGGAGTCCCCAGTGTGCCTCCAAAACTTCTATCTTGGTGACGATCTACCAGAAGAGGCACCTGGGGGCCACAAAAAGGCAAAGAAGACCAAGCCAAAGCTGTAGGAGGCGGTTAGATACGTATATGCCCCCCTCCCTGTACCCCCTGAGTCGGCGGCAGGCTCAGCTCGCTGTATAAGCCCCGTTGCCCAGCCCAGCCCGGGTTCTGCTGTGGATCCGGTGCAAAGGCGCGGGGAGATTACAGAGCGCGGTAGTGAGGCGCAGAGCTCCGTCTCTGCTTGTAGTAGCGGGGACGCAGCAGGAGGTGCATCAGCCGAGAGGCTGGACAGTGAGGGCGGCCCGGCGGCGGGCGTTCCATCAGGCCACGATGCTGTGGTGCGCTCCTCAGTGGGAGGGGGGAGCAGCCCGGTGTCGGGGGCAGCTCCGGTAGCCTCGGCACCTCTGAATGCTGTTGCCGCTGATCACTTAGTTGAGAAGCGACGGCAGTGTGAGGGGGCTGTCGGGGCTGAGCGTTCCAGTCCTCCCATGAAAGTGCTATTTTGTGTTGGCGTCGCTGGTCCGGAAGATCCTGATGCTAAAGATCAGCGGCGCCTAACAGCATCTAAAGATCAGCGGCACATTATTCCGAATGCCAAACAGCGGAAATTACCGACCAATGATGTGGAGGGCACACATAAGACCGGGGGTGAGGTCGCCTCCAGTTCTATGGAGGTGACTGAGCCCCTTGTGCCTGATGCAGAGGTCAAAATGTCATCCGCCATTGTTACTGGTCCAGCAGGAATGAATGTGGTGGTGGGGGTGAATGAGGCTAATTCATTGTCTAGTGGTGTGGTTGTTGGTTTGGTGGAGGGTGAGATGGAGGTGGGTAATGGTGTTGCTGTTCGGGCTGATGTGGTCACTGGTCCGGTTGCCCCCCCGGGGGTGGCAACACCTGTCCAGAGTTATGCCAGTGTCACCTCCGGGGAAAATAGGGCATCCTCCTTGTCTCCGGGCTTTGGGGACGGCATGTTGCAACGGCGCCTTCTGGAGGCTCTAAAGAAGGGGGAGAGATCACTAATGGTAGAGGGTCGAGAGGTTGATCTATCCTTCTGGATAGAGAGGCATGGCCTCGGGGCCTTCCGAGAGCAAAAAGGGGGGGATACAGTGTGGTCCCTCCCAACAGCCGGGCCAGGCAGTGTGCGTAGGAATGTGGTCCGTCTTCGGTGGAGGGGCAGTGATGCATGTCCTCCAAGGTCTAAAGTTGTGGAGCTCCTGCTGAGGATGGGCTTCAAGGCGATTGACATCTACGCCTTGATACGCCTTTGGAAGTGCATTGAGGTGAAGGGTACATTGCTGGAAAAGGAAGAAAAAAAAAAAAAAAACTCTTTAAATCTCTTAGTTTGCGAGTGTGAACGAGCTGCGTGTGTCCGGAGCGTAAGTGCGAACGAAAGTAAGTGTGTGACTTGTTTTTCAGTGACTTTGGATTCAGGGAGTTTGGAAGGGAGGACTTAGGACTGAATTGCTGACTGTATTTCATTCTTTCTTTACTTTACTTTTTGCTTAATTAATCCACCTGACCTACTTATCTGATTCCCCCGTCCATACTTGATACTTAACTGATCCCCCGCGGATATCTAATTGATACACTTGCACATCCCTAATTGATCCCCGTCCATACACCTATATATAAATAATTGTGTTTTGTACTTGTATATATATACTGACTGTATCCCCATATTTAGAATGACGTCCATTTTGGCCGGAGCCGTGCAGTGTACATCTTGCGCAATGTATGCATTCCGTGAGCAACCGCTCGAGGATCCATACTGCTGCGAGAGATGTGAGCATATCGTGCACTTGGAAGCCCAAATTCTGGATCTAAGTGCTCAGATAGCGGTACTGAGGAGCATCGACAACATGGAACGGAGTTTGCTGCTCACCGAGCAGACACTCAATGGGTCAATACTGGGGGTGGAGCATAGAGGGGAAGTGCAGGCTGAACAGGCAGGGAGCTGGATAACAGTTAGGAGGGATAGAGGGAAGAAGTATAGGAAGGCTGGTTCAGAACCGGCATTATTGGAGCAAGACAGATCCTCTGACCGCCGGGGGAGTGTATGCTCCAGTAATGAGGGGGAGGGGGGAAGTGTAGGGCAGGCAAGACAGGTTCTGGTAGTGGGTGACTCTATTATTAGGGGGACAGACAGGGCAATCTGTCACAAAGACCGGGATCGCCGAACGGTGTGCTGCCTCCCTGGCGCTCGAGTCCGGCACATCGCGGATCGGGTTGACAGGTTACTGGGTGGGGCTGGCGAAGACCCAGCGGTCATGGTCCACATCGGCACCAATGACAAAGTGAGTGGTAGATGGAGGGTCCTTAAAAATGATTTCAGGTACCTAGGTAGGAAGCTTAGGGCAAGGACCTCCAAGGTAGTTTTCTCAGAAATACTACCAATCCCGCGAGCCACACAGGAGCGCCAACGGGAAGTTAGGGAGGTGAATAAGTGGCTAAAGAGTTGGTGCAAGGCAGAAGGGTTTGGGTTCATGGAGAACTGGGCCGACTTCGCGGTCGGCTACAGGCTCTACCGTAGGGACGGGCTGCACCTCAATGGGGAGGGTGCAGCGGTGCTGGGGAAGAAGATGGCTAATAGGTTGGAGGAGTTTTTAAACTAGAGACGGGGGGGGAACCAAGGAAATAGGTGGGATGTGAGGCAAGCAAGGGGGAAGGGGAGAAGTGAATATAATGAGGGTGGAGAGGGGGGTGGGGATAGTACAGTTAGATCGTTAGAGAAGAATAGGATGCTAAATAACCCCAAAGTTTTATCTTGCATGCTGACCAACGCAAGAAGCCTGACCAATAAGGCAGATGAGCTGCGGGCGCTTATATCGGAGGAGAGGTATGACATCGTAGGTATAACAGAGACTTGGCTAGACGATAGCTACGACTGGGCGGTAAATTTATTAGATTATAGTTTATTTAGAAGGGACAGGAAACAGGGGAAAGGCGGAGGAGTCTGCTTATATGTAAAGTCATGTCTAAAACCCAGACTAAGGGAAGATATAGGAGAGGGAGAAGAGGGGGTCAAGTCCATGTGGGTAGAGATAGAGGGGGCAAAAAATAATAATAAAATATTACTGGGGGTCTGCTATAAGCCACCCAATATAACAGAGGAGAATGAGAAACTGCTATTAGGACAAATAGACAAAGTAGCAAAACATAATGAAGTGATTGTAATGGGGGATTTCAACTACCCGGATTTTGACTGGGAAACAGAAACCTGTAGATCTCAGAAAGGAAAAAGGTTCTTGACAAATATTAAGGATAATTATCTCTCCCAACTAGTGCAGGAACCAACGAGAGGGAAGGCCGTGTTGGACTTAATATTGACTAATAGGCCTGATAGAATAACTGAGGTACAGATAGGGGGGCACCTAGGTAATAGCGACCATAATATTATCGACTTCAAAATGCCCTTCAGTAGGGTTATCAATAAGGGAACAGCAAAAACATTAAACTTTAGGAGGGCGAAGTTTGATCAGCTGAAAGAAAACCTTCAACTTATTGACTGGGACAAAGTTCTTAATCAAAGGAAATACGAATAGTAAATGGGAAACCTTCAAAAGAATTCTGAATACTCAGTGCGAGAGGTATATACCGTATGGGAATAAAAGGGCCAGAAATAAGAGGAAACCAATATGGTTGAACAAGAACGTAAAAGGGGCGTTAAATAGCAAAAAAGAGGCATTCAAGAGATTAAAACAGGAAAACAGTAAGGAGGCACTAATGTGTTACAAGGAAAAAACGAGAACCTGCAAAAAACAAATAAAAATAGCGAAGGAGGAAACAGAGAGACGTATTGCTAGGGAAAGTAGATCAAATCCCAAACTGTTCTTTACGTATATAAATAGTAAAAGGATTAAATCGGATAATATTGGACCGATAAAAAGTGAGGAAGGCAAAATCATAGAGAAAGATGAGGATAAAGCTAATCTATTAAATAATTTTTTTTCGACAACTTTCACAAAGGAAATCGAACTAACAGGAGAAATGAGAAGTGACAAACTTAAACCTCCACTAAGTATGACAAATCTAACCCAAGCTGGGGTACAGAAACGCCTCAGTAACATTAAAATAAACAAATCACCAGGACCTGATGGCATACACCCACGGGTACTAAGGGAACTAAGTAATGTGATAGACAGACCGTTATATCTTATATTTAAGGACTCTGTTGAGACTGGGTCTGTACCACTTGATTGGCGACAGGCGAATGTAGTGCCAATATTCAAAAAGGGAGCGAAAAGTGACGCCGGAAACTATCGGCCAGTGAGTCTGACGTCCGTTGTGGGCAAAATTTTTGAAAGCTTCATTAAAGAGGCAATTACGGAGCATCTTGATGCTAATAATCTTTTAATTCCGAACCAACATGGATTCATGAGGAATCGCTCCTGCCAAACAAACCTGATTGACTTCTACGAGGAGGTGAGCTCTCGAGTAGATCAGGGGGAACCAGTGGATGTCGTGTATCTCGACTTCTCAAAAGCGTTCGATAGCGTGCCACATAATAGGTTGGTATACAAAATGAGAATGATGGGGCTGGGGGAAAATGTCTGCAAGTGGGTAGCTAACTGGCTAAAGGATAGAAGGCAGAGGGTGGTTATAAATGGAATATACTCAGATTGGGTAAGCGTCACTAGTGGGGTACCACAGGGGTCTGTACTAGGCCCAATGTTATTTAATATCTTTATTAACGACATAGTCAACGGGATAAATAGTAAAATATCTATATTTGCAGATGACATAAAGTTATGTAAAACAATTCATACAAAAGAGGACAGTGCAGACCTACAGAGGGATTTGGATAAGCTGGGTAGGTGGAGCATTAAATGGCAAATGAGGTTTAACGAGGAGAAATGTAAGGTCATACATATGGGAAGGAAAAATGGAAGTCACCAGTACTCACTGAATGGGAAATCATTGGGGAATTCAGAGATGGAGAAGGACTTGGGCATCTTGATTGATAGCAAACTAAATTGGAGTGCCCAAAGTCAGGCGGCTGCTGTAAGGGCAAACAGGGTAATGGGATGTATCAGAAGAGGTATAGCTGCAAAGGAGGAGAACATTGTTCTTCCACTGTACAAAGCACTGGTCAGACCACACTTGGAATACTGTGCTCAGTTATGGGCCCCAATATATAGAAAGGATATAAATGAGCTTGAAAAGGTACAAAGGAGGGCAACAAAATTAATAAAGGGAATGGAGGGACTGCAATACCCAGAGAGGTTGGCAAAACTAGGACTATTCAGCCTGGAAAAGAGAAGGTTGAGGGGGGACATAATAAATGTGTACAAATATGTTAGGGGACAGTATAGAGACCTTGCCCGGGATTTGTTCAAAAGGAGGGATATTACGGTAACAAGAGGGCATTCACTAAGACTGGAAGAGAAAAGGTTTCAGCACCAGCATAGGAAGGGGTTCTTTACGGTAAGAGCAGTGAGAATATGGAATTCACTGAGTGAGGAGATGGTAATGTCAGATTCACTACACCAGTTCAAGCGGGGACTGGATGCTTTTCTAGATACCAGGCAGATTTCAGCATATACTTAAAAATAAAATAAAATAGTAGGTTGATACAGGGATTTATTCTGACTGCTGGTTTCAGAGTCGGGAGGGAATTTTTCCTCAGGTGAAGATTGGCTAAATCATTTGGGGTTTTTGCCCTCCTCTGGATCAACTTTAGCAATTACAGAACTAACAGGTCGAACTTGATGGACGCAAGTCTTTATTCGGCTTTACAAACTATGTTACTATGTATGTTACTATGATACATCCCTATTCCACGCCTGAGTTTGATGTCAGCTTTGTTCGGCCGGAGGGGCTTGAGCTCTTCTGGGCGAATTATGAGCTGGCAAAAAATGAGCCCGGCTGGCGAGACTTTGCCGTTCAGGCAGTGTCTCGCCAAAACCAGATCAAGAAAGTGTCCGTGATGACTCGTAACGAGTCGCTTTCTTGCTATGACATCATGACGTGGCTTGGTCGGTATGGAGAGGTGGTGGAGATGCCAAAGAAAAACCGCGACGAGTTTGGTATCTGGTCAGGGGCCTGGACGTTTATGGTAAAACTTAAGCGTTCAGGTGGTACGGTTGCCCACATTCCATCGTCTGCCTTTCTGGGTAGGGATCATATCCTGGTCTTCTACCAGGGGCAACCGAAGCTCTGTCACAGGTGCGGCGACCGCACACACTTCAGTGCAAACTGCACCGTACAGAAATGCGCGTTGTGTGGGGGTGTCGGCCATCTTGCTGCCTCTTGTGTGGAGATTAGGTGCCACCTGTGTGGTGAGTTAGGTCACCCATTCAGCCGTTGTCCTCGCTCCTTTGCTAATGCAGTCGAGACCCCGGTGGGAGTAAGCCGTGAGGCCGATTCTGCTGGGGGGGGGACTAGCAGGGGTGGGGGAGCTGAGGGGCCAGGGAAGAAAAGCAATAAAAAGATGCCTGCCCAGCTGAGGCGTCTAGACAAGCGCAGACAGGAGAGGGAGCGGGGCGAGCCCCAGACTACCGGGGCAGCCCCTGTCCTGGATGCCAGTCTTGCTGCTGAGGCCCCGAGGGATGATGAGTTGGATGAGGAGGTCAGGAGGATCCACAGGGAGGAAACCGCCTCTGCCTCAGAATCCTCCCATTATGAAAGTATGGATGAGGATAATAAGCGGTGGCTAGAGAACAAGCGTAAGCTCGGCACCAAAAAGAAGAGAAAGAAGGGAAATAAAACATCTTCTCCCGCTCTGACCAAGGTACCTAAGGAAGGTAAAACTGACTCCCCTCTGGTTGGTCTTTCTAACCGGTTCCAAGCCCTTGATAACATCTCTTCCTCTGAGGAGGAGGCTGAGGGTGAGGTTCCGGCTTCAGCGGAGCTTACAGGGGGCGCCGAGTCTCCTTCTCCTGGGGATGCAAGGTCCTTGGGGGAGGGACTGGCCCAGAGTCCGGAGACGAGGACGAGAAAAGAAGGAAAAATGTGGGAATGGACACCTCTGTGTCATTAAAGAGGGGGAAGGATTCCTCCTCTGAGGCAGAGGGTAAGGGGAGTGGGAAGAAGAAAGCCATCTAACTCAATCACCAATGATGGCGGTACCCACTCCGTTGACGCTGGCTTCCATTAATGTCGCCAGCATTAAGTCAAATATGGCTAGATTTGCGGCCTTTGATTTTCTCAGCCGGGTTGAAGCTGACATTTTCTTTTTGCAAGAGACCAGGCTGCCAAATATGGCAGAGGTGTTTATAGCTAAGAGGGAGTGGAGACTCGGGCCCTCCTATTGGTCTCTTGCGGCCGAGCCGTATAGCGGAGTGGCGGTCCTTTTTACCGCACCAGTAGAATGCCGACGGGTTATTGAGTTAGAAATGGGGAGGTGCCTGATATTAGATGTCCTCATGAAGGAACAGGAGCTTCGGCTCATTAACATTTATGGTCCCCAATCTAAGTGGGACCGGAAGTGTCTCTTTACGAGGATCAAGCCCTACCTTTTTACGAGTCGGCAGGTCGTCTTTGGAGGGGACTTCAACACTGTCACGAGGCCCCGGGATAGAGGAGGTTCCAGAGACAAGCTGACTTATGATAGCGTCGCCCTTAATAGTATAGCTAGTGAGGCTCGCCTGGTGGATGTCCACATCCGGCACACCCCAGGCCACGAGGGGTTCACCTATCATAGAGGTAACTGTAGGTCCAGGATAGACAGGTTTTATTTAAAGGAGGAAGCCGTCTCTTCAGCAGTATCTGTTGTTGAGGTGGAGTTCTCCGATCACTGTTTGATTTTGTTTTCCCTGAATGTTACAGAGACCCCCCGGATGGGAAGAGGCTTTTGGAGGCTCAATTCTTCTCTCTTGGAAGAAGCGGAGATAAGACAGTCCTTTGAGGATTTTCTTCAGAGCCAGGTACCCTTACTGGATCTTTGTAGTAGTAAGTCAGAGTGGTGGGAGATGTTCAGGGCCTGAGGAGGAAACTCGAGCATCTTGTCTCAACTGGAGGTAGCCGCGAGGAGATCTCCAGAGTGAAATCTTTGCTAATGAGGTGTCAGTATGATAGACACGCATCTTTGGTTTTTGAGAGGGATTACGGGAAGTACCGCTCGCCCGACCCTTACAGAAACTGCAAGATGTCAGTGAATAGTAAAGTTGTTACAGGACTGGTTGACACTGCGGGGTCCCTGAAAAGATCCAGATCGGGGATCCTGGAGGTCGTCAGATCCTTCTACTCGCACCTCTTGGGGAAGAGGGATCTGGATTGGGATGAGATGTCGGCTTTTCTGGCTGAAGCCGTCCCCGAACCAGGGGTAGACCCCTCTTTTGGCGTTTTGACAGAGATGATCAGGGAAGAGGAAGTTAAGTTGGCGATTGAAGGGCTTGTCCTGAAGAAATCTCCCGGTCCGGATGGCTTAACATCTGAATTCTATAAGACCTTTAAGGACGCCTTGATTCCCCTCTTGACTGAGGTATTCAATGAGTGTCTTTCCTCGGGCACTCTGCCAAAGTCAATGAGGAGGTCTGCCCTGATCATCTTGTCAAAGGGTAAGGACCAATCTTGCATTGAGAATTGGCGTCCCATAGCGCTTCTCAATGCAGACAGGAAGGTTTTGGCAAAGGTGCTGTTTAATCGGCTGGTGAAATTTGCACCCCAGCACCCCAGCTCCTTTCGGGGGCCCAGCATTGCTCTGTTCCGGGCCGCAGTACAATTAGTGCTGTACTCTGTGTCCGAGAGGCGGTGGAGCAGGGTAGGGCTGGCCACTGGAAGGGGTACATGCTGTCATTGGACCAGGCAAAAGCATTTGATCGGGTTAATCATGAGTACCTCTGGTCTGTCCTTCTGAGGTATGGCCTGCCGGGGGGGTTCGTTGATTGGCTTAAGACGTTGTATGCTGGGGCAGAGAGTTTCCCACTTGTGAACGGTTGGATTGGCAGCTCTTTTGAGGTTGGGTGTGGTGTTCGCCAGGGTTGTCCCTTGAGCCCGCTACTGTACGCGTTTTCGATTGACCCACTTCTTAGGAGGGTGGAGCGTGGACCGTTAGCTGGGTTCGGGATGGACCGGGCAGCACCGGAAGCCACTCTGAGAGTGGTGGCATATGCCGATGACGTCACCGTTTTTGTTTCCTCTGATGGGGAGGCAGAATGGCTGATGTCAGAGGTAAATCGCTACTCGGAGGCATCCGGGTCTAAGATCAACCGGGATAAGTGTGAGAGTCTCTGGCTGGGAGGAGGAGATCCTGGTTTTGATCTCCCGGACACCCTTCCAGAACCCAAAGTCTCTGCAAAAGTTCTTGGCATCGAATTTGGCCAGGGGGATTACCCCAAACAAAATTGGGACAGCAGGCTAGAGATCGCCACTCAGAAGGTGAACCAATGGAAGGGTTGGTCCTTGACCCTAAGGGAAAGGGTAAACCTGATCAAAACTTACCTGCTCCCTTTGCTGATCTATCTGGGCAGTGTGTGCATCTTGCCGGAGCCTCTCTGGACTCGGGTCTACAGTTTGCTCTTCCAACTGTTATGGGAAATAGACTGAACCTGGTCAAGAGGGAGGTTACTTACTGTACGAGGAGACTAGGAGGGTTGGGTATGGTCAATCCTGTGGTATTCCTTGTGAATACCTTCATGAAGATGAATATTGCAGACCTCTGGAAAGACAGGGCTCCTCCGTGGGTATTCTCCTGTAGGGAATGGTTTCAGCCTTTCTTCCAGGAATAGGAGACAGGAGGGCAAGTGAAGGATCTACGCACACCGCATGGACATCTCCCGGCTTACGCTACCGTGGTTCTGAAGGTAATTCGCCGGTGGGGTCTGGGAATGTGGGAGGTCAGGACTCTGCCAAGGAAGCTCCTTGACAAAAGGGTTCTGTTGACCCATTTTCAGAGGCCTCTGGCGCTCAGGGATTGCCCAAGTCAGGATCTTGTGGGCGGTCTGCTTCTTTTGAATTGTATCAGGATCCCCTCGAAGTTTTGGGACTTGGCTTGGCGCTGCTTCCATGGGAAACTGTGTGTGAGGGACAATCTGAAGTGTAGGAGCTCTGAGGACAGGAACTGTCCTCGGGAGCATTGTGGTACCATGCTGGAAAGCATGGACCACTTCCTGCTTCATTGTACCTTTAACACAGAGGTGTACAACAGGGTGGGCGCCTCCATTGGCTGGCCCCGGCTGGCAGGTCTCTCTTATGCGGAATGGGCCTATGGAGCATTCGGGGACCTGGGTGGTCGGGACCGCTGCACCGTATTTCTAGTTAGCGCAGTGGTTAGGTATCACACGTGGAACGCTCGGTGCTTAGTATCGACGCAGCGGAAAATCCTCCCAGTGGACGATGTGTTTAGGACCATACTCGGTGACCTGGTGAAGGTGCGTTCTCTGGAGTATGAGAGACTGGGTACACGGAGGGCCGCTCTCCTCTGGAGGGGCTTTTCTTTTAGTGTGCCCTAGTCTGGTCGTCTCCTCTCCTGGTGGTGGGCTGCTGCTGACAGCATAGATTTTTGTTTTATTGATCAGTAGACAGTGATGTAGGGCTGCAGGCGCCGAACTTGGGCTTTGTCAGTTGTGGTTATTGTATTGTTTGTTATTGTATTGTTTGTTTCTGTATATATTGTATATATGGGTTTGGGTGTAGGTGTTAGGTTGGGTGGTGGGAAAAGGGGGGAGGTGGGTTCATCTTGTGAGACACTGGTTATTTGGGTGAATAACTGGCACTGCCTGATCTGTCCTATGGACTTTGGACATGGACTGAGGCATGAGACGCAGGACCAGCTCTCAGGTCAGTGCCGGGGAGCGACTGGTGGGCTCGAGTGTGCGGTGCTTAGTTTAGTCTTGTATATATTTGTATAGTTAGTGTTTATTTTATATTAAAATATTTAAAAAAAAAAATAAAAAAAAAAAATTATGTATATATTAGTTTGTATATATTTTTGACCGCTATTGTTTATTTTACTTATTGTATTGTTATTATTTTATTTGGTAACCGGACCAGATATCATAGTGTAAGTAGTTATTATTCTGTATAAATGTAGGGGGGAGGGGAGAGGGAGCGGCTGGACCAGTTTCATTATAGTGATTACTTTCTGGTTAATATTTTTGTTATTATTATTATTATGTTTTTCATTTTTATAATAAAAAGATCTACAGGAGGTAACTCAGGATCAGTAATGTAATGTATGTACACAGTGACTGCACCAGCAGAATAGTGAGTGCAGCTCTGGAGTATAATACAGGAGGTAACTCAGGATCAGTAATGTAATGTATGTACACAGTGACTGCACCAGCAGAATAGTGAGTGCAGCTCTGGAGTATAATACAGGAGGTAACTCAGGATCAGTAATGTAATGTATGTACACAGTGACTGCACCAGCAGAATAGTGAGTGCAGCTCTGGAGTATAATACAGGAGGTAACTCAGGATCAGTAATGTAATGTATGTACACAGTGACTGCACCAGCAGAATAGTGAGTGCAGCTCTGGGGTATAATACAGGAGGTAACTCAGGATCAGTAATGTAATGTATGTACACAGTGACTGCACCAGCAGAATAGTGAGTGCAGCTCTGGAGTATAATACAGGAGGTAACTCAGGATCAGTAATGTAATGTATGTACACAGTGACTGCACCAGCAGAATAGTGAGTGCAGCTCTGGAGTATAATACAGGATGTAACTCAGGATCAGTAATGTAATGTATGTACACAGTGACTGCACCAGCAGAATAGTGAGTGCAGCTCTGGAGTATAATACAGGATGTAACTCAGGATCAGTAATGTAATGTATGTACACAGTGACTGCACCAGCAGAATAGTGAGTGCAGCTCTGGAGTATAATACAGGATGTAACTCAGGATCAGTAATGTAATGTATGTACACAGTGACTGCACCAGCAGAATAGTGAGTGCAGCTCTGGAGTATAATACAGGATGTAACTCAGGATCAGTAATGTATGTACACAGTGTCTGCACCAGCAGAATAGTGAGTGCAGCTCTGGAGTATAATACAGGATGTAACTCAGGATCAGTAATGTAGTGTATGCACACAGTGACTGCACCAGCAGAATAGTGAATGCAGCTCTGCAGTATAATACAGGATGTAACTCAGGATCAGTAATGTAATGTATGTACACAGTGACTGCACCAGCAGAATAGTGAGTGCAGCTCTGGATTATAATACAGGAGGTAACTCAGGATCAGTAATGTAATGTATGTACACAGTGACTCCACCAGCAGAATAGTGAGTGCAGCTCTGGAGTATAATACAGGATGTAACTCAGGATCAGTAATGTAGTGTAGTAACACAGTGACTGCACCAGCAGAATAGTGAATGCAGCTCTGCAGTATAATACAGGATGTAACTCAGGATCAGTAATGTAATGTATGTACACAGTGACTGCACCAGCAGAATAGTGAGTGCAGCTCTGGAGTATAATACAGGATGTAACTCAGGATCAGTAATGTAATGTATATACACAGTGACTCCACCAGCAGAATAGTGAGTGCAGCTCTGGAGTATAATACAGGATGTAACTCAGGATCAGTAATGTAATGTAAGTACACAGTGACTGCACCAGCAGAATAGTGAGTGCAGCTCTGGAGTATAATACAGGATGTAACTCAGGATCAGTAATGTAATGTATGTACACAGTGACTGCACCAGCAGAATAGTGAGTGCAGCTCTGGAGTATAATACAGGATGTAACTCAGGATCAGTAATGTAATGTATGTACACAGTGACTGCACCAGCAGAATAGTGAATGCAGCTCTGCAGTATAATACAGGATGTAACTCAGGATCAGTACAGGATCAGTAATGTAATGTATGTACACAGTGACTGCACCATAATAGTGAGTGCAGCTCTGGATAATAATACATTACTGACCCTTAGTTCTGCATTTCCAGAGTGACTGAAGATAAATGCATTCTTCAGGATAATAATACACATACCCGTCACACACAGACATGAGCGATTCCTGCTCTCTTGTATCTATGTAGCACATGTTCAAAAGCAGCAGCATTGAGGACAGCATCCAGCAGTACTGAGCAGTGTAGCTGTGAATCCAGCTCTAGGGTAAGATAAAACACTTACTAGAAAGCAATGGTATTTAGGACAGCATACAGGAATACCGGGCAGTGTAGATGTGAATTCCACACTTGGGTGAGATAAAACACTTACTATAAAGCAGCAGCATGGAGGATATTATACAGCGGTCCTAACTGACTTGGAAGTCTTTTTTCACTTGAGAAGAATGTATTTTAGCAGTTTTTCAGAGGGAATGATGAGTGCAGGAGGAAAGTGAAGAGGCAGAAGTGTCTCATAAGAGGAGAAAGAAGCAGATTTCTCTGATAAGATATATTACAAAGTTTCTTATATTCACTTGTTCTATTGATTTTTGCAAAGTTTGTTGAAATTACAGAGATGATCTAATAACAACTGAAACACTCACAGCACAGATCAGACCTACAGTATAAAAATATCCTTTAATGCTAAGGCACATGATACAGTATATACACAGAGAGCCGACGCACAGGAGTCGTCATCTAGATTATCCCCCGGCAGAGTGCGTAATATGCGATCGATCGCTGATAGAAGTCGCTGAGGGTTTGCAGCAGGTGAGCGCTGCACAATGTGATGCGGGTAATGTGCACGGAGGAAAAGCAACGGCGTCTAGAGATCTGCAGAATCAATGTCCAGATAAGGGAAGGGGAACTAATCTCTGAGTTATATCACTGCTGGCGGAGGTCTCCACAGCATGGCTAGCCCTCCAGGGGGCAGCAGAGAGACATCAAGTCTGGAAACGCAAAGGAAACAAGCAGAATTTTGAATGCAGCTCTGGATGTAAATGCAATGATGACACCTGGGATCAGTACAGGATACATGGTGAAAAATTTGTGAAGTTACTGAACATTGAATGCAATTTTTACCGGTATGTAAAGCTGTTGCTAAGGATATAGAAGACGACTAACTGAAAACGATCCTCGGAACGATGACCCGACCATGACACCCTCAAAACAGACCTTCCCTTTAATGCAGATTAGCAGGAAGCTCTGTCTTGTTGCGGTGTAGTTAGGGGAGTTGTCTATGGGGGGAAGTCTACAGCCAAAGTCAGTGTATCATCTCACCTAATTACATCGGGCTTCAAAAAATGGCAGCTGGCTGGATGGATCCCTGCAATGGAATCCCCCCCCCCCCCACCAAAGAATTCAGATTCATTAATTTTTGGGGGTACATTTGTAGCAAATTCCATTGTTAGATACATTTGTAGCGAAGCTTTTGTTTCTTAACCTCCTGTGCAAACATAAAAGCCGCGCGGTGATTAATTTCTAGGGGGCAAAAACACCAAAAATTTTACATGACTTATTCTACCTAACTTCTATGGGGTGTCATTTACGCCCCAATCTGGGCGTTTCGGGTTCTTTTGTGGACTGGACGGGATGGAGCTGAGATCCGCTGCACAGATGGGGATTTGCGGTTCGGTCTGGACTAATGAGGTCTAATGGGTCCAGTCCGCAGACGTCTCCCCTCCGCCCTCGCAGGGGGGCACAGAGTTCCTGGAAATAAATCTGTCTCTTCACTTGGTGCCCAGGATGTCGGCCAGCATCTTGATGGCGTATTGCGACTGCCCGCAGGCGTACTCCTCCAGGCTGCGTCCCATCACTTTGTCCAGGCTTTTGGTCAGTCTGGTGACCACGTCCTTGAAGTTCCCGTTCCGCCCCGGCAGTACTCCGTTCCCGGTGATATTAGACAGGAAATACCACAGCACTGGTAAGACGTGGCGCTCCACGGCCTGCGGCTTCCGGGGGTAGACCGCACACACCAAGCCTGCAACCGGGAGAGCAAAAGTTACAGCTCTGGTACTGTAAGGCCATGTTCACACATGTTGGGTTTTTCAGAGTTTTTTGCTGCAGATTTTCAATCAATAACACAAGAGGGGCACCGGGTGATTCCACCACAGCCGGAGACATGAAGCCCCCCAATATGTACAGAACATATCAGGAAAACGTAACGCTCCGTCTCACCTGATAATCGCTCCGTCACATCATTCATAGCACGGCCGCTAAGAAAGCGCACCCGACCGGCCAACGGCTGCAGCAGCCACAGGTTATCTGCAATAGAAAGGTCAACATTCATATGGGGGCACTGTGGATATCACTGTTATTATGGGGGCACTGTGGATGTCACTGTTATTATGGGGCACTGTGGATGTCACTGTTATTATGGGAGCACTGTGGATGTCACTGTTATTATGGGAGCACTGTGGATGTCGCTGTTATTATGGGAGCACTGTGGATATCGCTGTTATTATGGGAGCACTGTGGATATCACTGTTATTATGGGAGCACTGGGGATGTCGCTGTTATTATGGGAGCACTGTGGATATCACTGTTATTATGGGGGCACTGTGGATGTCACTGTTATTATGGGAGCACTGTGGATGTCGCTGTTATTATGGGAGCACTGTGGATATCACTGTTATTATGGGAGCACTGTGGATATCACTGTTATTATGGGAGCACTGTGGATATCACTGTTATTATGGGGGCACTGTGGATGTCGCTGTTATTATGGGAGCACTGTGGATGTCGCTGTTATTATGGGAGCACTGTGGATGTCGCTGTTATTATGGGAGCACTGTGGATATCACTGTTATTATGGGAGCACTGTGGATATCGCTGTTATTATGGGAGCAATGTGGATATCACTGTTATTATGGGAGCACTGTGGATGTCACTGTTATTATGGAGGCACTGTGGATATCACTGTTATTATGGGAGCACTGTGGATGTCACTGTTATTATGGGAGCACTGTGGATATCACTGTTATTATGGGGCACTGTGGATGTCACTGTTATTATGGGAGCACTGTGGATATCACTGTTATTATGGGAGCACTGTGGATGTCGCTGTTATTATGGAGGCACTGTGGATGTCACTGTTATTATGAGAGCACTGTGGATGTCACTGTTATTATGGAGGCACTGTGGATGTCACTGTTATTATGGGGGCACTGTGGATATCACTGTTATTATGGGAGCACTGTGAATATCACTGTTATTATGAGAGCACTGTGGATGTCACTGTTATTATGGAGGCACTGTGGATGTCACTGTTATTATGGGGGCACTGTGGATATCACTGTTATTATGGGAGCACTGTGGATATCACTGTTATTATGGGAGCACTGTGGATATCACTGTTATTATAGGAGCACTGTGGATGTCACTGTTATTATGGGGGCACTGTGGATGTCACTGTTATTATGGGAGCACTGTGGATATCACTGTTATTATGGGAGCACTGTGGATGTCACTGTTATTATGGGGGCACTGTGGATATCACTGTTATTATGGGAGCACTGTGGATATCACTGTTATTATAGGAGCACTGTGGATATCACTGTTATTATGGGGGCACTGTGGATGTCACTGTTATTATGGGGGCACTGTGGATGTCACTGTTATTATGGGGGCACTGTGGATATCACTGTTATTATGGGAGCACTGGGGATGTCGCTGTTATTATGGGAGCACTGTGGATATCACTGTTATTATGGGGGCACTGTGGATGTCACTGTTATTATGGGAGCACTGTGGATGTCGCTGTTATTATGGGAGCACTGTGGATATCACTGTTATTATGGGAGCACTGTGGATATCACTGTTATTATGGGAGCACTGTGGATATCACTGTTATTATGGGGGCACTGTGGATGTCGCTGTTATTATGGGAGCACTGTGGATGTCGCTGTTATTATGGGAGCACTGTGGATGTCGCTGTTATTATGGGAGCACTGTGGATATCGCTGTTATTATGGGAGCAATGTGGATATCACTGTTATTATGGGAGCACTGTGGATGTCACTGTTATTATGGAGGCACTGTGGATATCACTGTTATTATGGGAGCACTGTGGATGTCACTGTTATTATGGGAGCACTGTGGATATCACTGTTATTATGGGGCACTGTGGATGTCACTGTTATTATGGGAGCACTGTGGATGTCGCTGTTATTATGGAGGCACTGTGGATGTCACTGTTATTATGAGAGCACTGTGGATGTCACTGTTATTATGGAGGCACTGTGGATGTCACTGTTATTATGGGGGCACTGTGGATATCACTGTTATTATGGGAGCACTGTGGATATCACTGTTATTATGAGAGCACTGTGGATGTCACTGTTATTATGGAGGCACTGTGGATGTCACTGTTATTATGGGGGCACTGTGGATATCACTGTTATTATGGGAGCACTGTGGATATCACTGTTATTATGGGAGCACTGTGGATATCACTGTTATTATAGGAGCACTGTGGATGTCACTGTTATTATGGGGGCACTGTGGATGTCACTGTTATTATGGGAGCACTGTGGATATCACTGTTATTATGGGAGCACTGTGGATGTCACTGTTATTATGGGGGCACTGTGGATATCACTGTTATTATGGGAGCACTGTGGATATCACTGTTATTATAGGAGCACTGTGGATATCACTGTTATTATGGGGGCACTGTGGATGTCACTGTTATTATGGGGGCACTGTGGATGTCACTGTTATTATGGGGGCACTGTGGATGTCACTGTTATTATGGGGGCACTGTGGATGTCACTGTTATTATGGGGGCACTGTGGATGTCACTGTTATTATGGGGGCACTGTGGATGTCACTGTTATTATGGGAGCACTGTGGATGTCACTGTTATTATGGGGGCACTGTGGATATCACTGTTATTATGGGGGCACTGTGGATATCACTGTTATTATGGGAGCACTGTGGATATCACTGTTATTATGGGGGCACTGTGGATATCACTGTTATTATGGGAGCACTGTGGATATCACTGTTATTATGGGAGCACTGTGGATATCACTGTTATTATGGGAGCACTGTGGATATCACTGTTATTATGGGAGCACTGTGGATATCACTGTTATTATGGGAGCACTGTGGATATCACTGTTATTATGGGGGCACTGTGGATGTCACTGTTATTATGGAGGCACTGTGGATATCACTGTTATTATGGGAGCACTGTGGATGTCACTGTTATTATGGGAGCACTGTGGATGTCACTGTTATTATGGGAGCACTGTGGATGTCACTGTTATTATGGGAGCACTGTGGATATCACTGTTATTATGGGAGCACTGTGGATATCGCTGTTATTATGGGAGCACTGTGGATATCACTGTTATTATGGAGCACTGTGGATGTCACTGTTATTATGGGAGCACTGTGGATATCACTGTTATTATGGGAGCACTGTGGATATCACTGTTATTATGGGAGCACTGTGGATGTCACTGTTATTATAGGAGCACTGTGGATATCACTGTTATTATGGGGGCACTGTGGATGTTACTGTTATTATGGGAGCACTGTGGATATCACTGTTATTATGGGAGCACTGTGGATATCACTGTTATTATGGGAGCACTGTGGATGTCACTGTTATTATAGGAGCACTGTGGATATCACTGTTATTATGGGGGCACTGTGGATGTTACTGTTATTATGGGAGCACTGTGGATATCACTGTTATTATGGGAGCACTGTGGATATCACTGTTATTATGGGGGCACTGTGGATGTCACTGTTATTATGGGAGCACTGTGGATATCACTGTTATTATGGGAGCACTGTGGATGTCACTGTTATTATGGGGGCACTGTGGATATCACTGTTATTATGGGGGCACTGTGGATATCACTGTTATTATGGGAGCACTGTGGATATCACTGTTATTATGGGAGCACTGTGGATGTCACTGTTATTATGGGGGCACTGTGGATATCACTGTTATTATAGGAGCACTGTGGATGTCACTGTTATTATGGGGGCACTGTGGATGTCACTGTTATTATGGGGGCACTGTGGATGTCACTGTTATTATGGGGGCACTGTGGATGTCACTGTTATTATGGGAGCACTGTGGATATCACTGTTATTATGGGAGCACTGTGGATGTCACTATTATGGGAGCACTGTGGATGTCACTGTTATTATGGGGGCACTGTGGATATCACTGTTATTATGGGGGCACTGTGGATATCACTGTTATTATGGGAGCACTGTGGATATCACTGTTATTATGGGAGCACTGTGGATGTCGCTGTTATTATGGGAGCACTGTGGATGTCGCTGTTATTATGGGGGCACTGTGGATATCACTGTTATTATGGGGGCACTGTGGATGTCACTGTTATTATGGGGGCACTGTGGATATCACTGTTATCATGGGGGCACTGTGGATATCACTGTTATTATGGGAGCACTGTGGATATCGCTGTTATTATGGGAGCACTGTGGATGTCGCTGTTATTATGGGGGCACTGTGGATGTCACTGTTATTATGGGAGCACTGTGGATGTCGCTGTTATTATGGGGGCACTGTGGATATCACTGTTATTATGGGGGCACTGTGGATATCACTGTTATTATGGGGGCACTGTGGATATCACTGTTATTATGGGAGCACTGTGGATATCACTGTTATTATGGGAGCACTGTGGATATCACTGTTATTATGGAGGCACTGTGGATATCACTGTTATTATGGAGGCACTGTGGATGTCGCTGTTATTATGGGAGCACTGTGGATATCACTGTTATTATGGGAGCACTGTGGATATCACTGTTATTATGGGGGCACTGTGGATATCGCTGTTATTATGGGAGCACTGTGGATATCGCTGTTATTATGGAGGCACTGTGGATGTCGCTGTTATTATGGGAGCACTGTGGATATCACTGTTATTATGGGAGCACTGTGGATATCACTGTTATTATGGGAGCACTGTGGATATCACTGTTATTATGGGAGCACTGTGGATGTCACTGTTATTATGGGGGCACTGTGGATATCACTGTCATTATGGGAGCACTGTGGATATCACTGTTATTATGGGAGCACTGTGGATGTCACTGTTATTATGGGAGCACTGTGGATATCACTGTTATTATGGGAGCACTGTGGATGTCACTGTTATTATGGGAGCACTGTGGATATCACTGTTATTATGGGGCACTGTGGATGTCACTGTTATTATGGGAGCACTGTGGATGTCACTGTTATTATGGGAGCACTGTGGATGTCACTGTTATTATGGGGGCACTGTGGATATCACTGTTATTATGGGAGCACTGTGGATATCACTGTTATTATGGGAGCACTGTGGATATCACTGTTATTATAGGAGCACTGTGGATGTCACTGTTATTATGGGGGCACTGTGGATGTCACTGTTATTATGGGAGCACTGTGGATATCACTGTTATTATGGGAGCACTGTGGATATCACTGTTATTATGGGAGCACTGTGGATATCACTGTTATTATGGGAGCACTGTGGATATCACTGTTATTATAGGAGCACTGTGGATGTCACTGTTATTATGGGAGCACTGTGGATGTCACTGTTATTATGGGGGCACTGTGGATGTCACTGTTATTATGGGAGCACTGTGGATATCACTGTTATTATGGGAGCACTGTGGATATCACTGTTATTATGGGGGCACTGTGGATATCACTGTTATTATGGGGGCACTGTGGATGTCACTGTTATTATGGGGGCACTGTGGATGTCACTGTTATTATGGGAGCACTGTGGATATCACTGTTATTATGGGAGCACTGTGGATGTCACTGTTATTATGGGGGCACTGTGGATATCACTGTTATTATGGGAGCACTGTGGATGTCACTGTTATTATAGGAGCACTGTGGATGTCACTGTTATTATGGGGGCACTGTGGATGTCACTGTTATTATGGGGGCACTGTGGATGTCACTGTTATTATGGGAGCACTGTGGATGTCACTGTTATTATAGGAGCACTGTGGATGTCACTGTTATTATGGGGGCACTGTGGATGTCACTGTTATTATGGGGGCACTGTGGATGTCACTGTTATTATGGGAGCACTGTGGATATCACTGTTATTGTGGGAGCACTGTGGATATCACTGTTATTATAGGAGCACTGTGGATATCACTGTTATTATGGGAGCACTGTGGATGTCACTGTTATTATGGGAGCACTGTGGATGTCACTGTTATTATGGGAGCACTGTGGATGTCACTGTTATTATGGGAGCACTGTGGATATCACTGTTATTATAGGAGCACTGTGGATGTCACTGTTATTATGGGGGCACTGTGGATGTCACTGTTATTATGGGGGCACTGTGGATGTCACTGTTATTATGGGAGCACTGTGGATATCACTGTTATTGTGGGAGCACTGTGGATGTCACTGTTATTATGGGAGCACCGTGGATATCACTGTTATTATGGGAGCACTGTGGATATCACTGTTATTATGGGAGCACTGTGGATGTCACTGTTATTATGGGGGCACTGTGGATATCACTGTTATTATGGGGGCACTGTGGATATCACTGTTATTATGGGAGCACTGTGGATGTCACTGTTATTATGGGAGCACTGTGGATATCACTGTTATTGTGGGAGCACTGTGGATATCACTGTTATTATGGGAGCACTGTGGATATCACTGTTATTATGGGGGCACTGTGGATATCACTGTTATTATAGGAGCACTGTGGATGTCACTGTTATTATGGGGGCACTGTGGATGTCACTGTTATTATGGGGGCACTGTGGATGTCACTGTTATTATGGGGGCACTGTGGATGTCACTGTTATTATGGGAGCACTGTGGATATCACTGTTATTATGGGAGCACTGTGGATGTCACTATTATGGGAGCACTGTGGATGTCACTGTTATTATGGGGGCACTGTGGATATCACTGTTATTATGGGAGCACTGTGGATGTCGCTGTTATTATGGGAGCACTGTGGATGTCGCTGTTATTATGGGGGCACTGTGGATATCACTGTTATTATGGGGGCACTGTGGATATCACTGTTATTATGGGAGCACTGTGGATGTCGCTGTTATTATGGGGGCACTGTGGATGTCACTGTTATTATGGGAGCACTGTGGATGTCGCTGTTATTATGGGGGCACTGTGGATATCACTGTTATTATGGGGGCACTGTGGATATCACTGTTATTATGGGGGCACTGTGGATATCACTGTTATTATGGGAGCACTGTGGATATCACTGTTATTATGGGAGCACTGTGGATATCACTGTTATTATGGAGGCACTGTGGATATCACTGTTATTATGGAGGCACTGTGGATGTCGCTGTTATTATGGGAGCACTGTGGATATCACTGTTATTATGGGAGCACTGTGGATATCACTGTTATTATGGGGGCACTGTGGATATCGCTGTTATTATGGGAGCACTGTGGATATCGCTGTTATTATGGGAGCACTGTGGATATCACTGTTATTATGGGAGCACTGTGGATATCACTGTTATTATGGGGGCACTGTGGATATCACTGTTATTATGGGAGCACTGTGGATATCACTGTTATTATGGGGGCACTGTGGATGTCACTGTTATTATGGGGGCACTGTGGATATCACTGTTATTATGGGAGCACTGTGGATATCACTGTTATTATGGGAGCACTGTGGATATCACTGTTATTATGGGGGCACTGTGGATGTCACTGTTATTATGGGGGCACTGTGGATGTCACTGTTATTATGGGAGCACTGTGGATGTCACTGTTATTATGGGGGCACTGTGGATGTCACTGTTATTATGGGAGCACTGTGGATGTCACTGTTATTATGGGGGCACTGTGGATATCACTGTTATTATGGGAGCACTGTGGATATCACTGTTATTATGGGAGCACTGTGGATATCACTGTTATTATGGAGGCACTGTGGATATCACTGTTATTATGGAGGCACTGTGGATGTCGCTGTTATTATGGGAGCACTGTGGATATCACTGTTATTATGGGAGCACTGTGGATATCACTGTTATTATGGGGGCACTGTGGATATCACTGTTATTATGGGAGCACTGTGGATATCACTGTTATTATGGGAGCACTGTGGATATCACTGTTATTATGGAGGCACTGTGGATATCACTGTTATTATGGAGGCACTGTGGATGTCGCTGTTATTATGGGAGCACTGTGGATATCACTGTTATTATGGGAGCACTGTGGATATCACTGTTATTATGGGGGCACTGTGGATATCGCTGTTATTATGGGAGCACTGTGGATATCGCTGTTATTATGGGAGCACTGTGGATATCACTGTTATTATGGGAGCACTGTGGATATCACTGTTATTATGGGGGCACTGTGGATATCACTGTTATTATGGGAGCACTGTGGATATCACTGTTATTATGGGGGCACTGTGGATGTCACTGTTATTATGGGGGCACTGTGGATATCACTGTTATTATGGGAGCACTGTGGATATCACTGTTATTATGGGAGCACTGTGGATATCACTGTTATTATGGGGGCACTGTGGATGTCACTGTTATTATGGGGGCACTGTGGATGTCACTGTTATTATGGGAGCACTGTGGATGTCACTGTTATTATGGGGGCACTGTGGATGTCACTGTTATTATGGGAGCACTGTGGATGTCACTGTTATTATGGGGGCACTGTGGATATCACTGTTATTATGGGAGCACTGTGGATGTCACTGTTATTATGGGAGCACTGTGGATATCACTGTTATTATGGGAGCACTGTGGATGTCACTGTTATTATGGGGGCACTGTGGATGTCACTGTTATTATGGGGAGCACTGTGGATATCACTGTTATTATGGGAGCACTGTGGATATCACTGTTATTATGGGGGCACTGTGGATATCACTGTTATTATGGGGGCACTGTGGATATCACTGTTATTATGGGAGCACTGTGGATATCACTGTTATTATGGGAGCACTGTGGATATCACTGTTATTATGGGAGCACTGTGGATGTCACTGTTATTATGGGAGCACTGTGGATGTCACTGTTATTATGGGAGCACTGTGGATATCACTGTTATTATGGGAGCACTGTGGATATCACTGTTATTATGGGAGCACTGTGGATATCACTGTTATTATGGGAGCACTGTGGATATCACTGTTATTATGGGGGCACTGTGGATATCACTGTTATTATGGGAGCACTGTGGATATCACTGTTATTATGGGAGCACTGTGGATATCACTGTTATTATGGAGGCACTGTGGATGTCGCTGTTATTATGGGAGCACTGTGGATATCACTGTTATTATGGGGGCACTGTGGATGTCACTGTTATTATGGGGCACTGTGGATATCACTGTTATTATGGGAGCACTGTGGATATCACTGTTATTATGGGTGCACTGTGGATATCACTGTTATTATGGGAGCACTGTGGATATCACTGTTATTATGGGAGCACTGTGGATATCACTGTTATTATGGGAGCACTGTGGATGTCACTGTTATTATGGGGGCACTGTGGATATCACTGTTATTATGGGAGCACTGTGGATGTCACTGTTATTATGGGAGCACTGTGGATATCACTGTTATTATGGGGCACTGTGGATATCACTGTTATTATGGGAGCACTGTGGATATCACTGTTATTATGGGTGCACTGTGGATATCACTGTTATTATGGGAGCACTGTGGATATCACTGTTATTATGGGAGCACTGTGGATATCACTGTTATTATGGGAGCACTGTGGATGTCACTGTTATTATGGGTGCACTGTGGATATCACTGTTATTATGGGAGCACTGTGGATATCACTGTTATTATGGGAGCACTGTGGATATCACTGTTATTATGGGAGCACTGTGGATGTCACTGTTATTATGGCGGCACTGTGGATATCACTGTTATTATGGGAGCACTGTGGATGTCACTGTTATTATGGGAGCACTGTGGATATCACTGTTATTATGGGAGCACTGTGGATATCACTGTTATTATGGGAGCACTGTGGATGTCGCTGTTATTATGGAGCACTGTGGATATCACTGTTATTATGGGAGCACTGTGGATATCACTGTTATTATGGGAGCACTGTGGATATCACTGTTATTATGGGAGCACTGTGGATGTCGCTGTTATTATGGAGCACTGTGGATATCACTGTTATTATGGGAGCACTGTGGATGTCACTGTTATTATGGGGCACTGTGGATATCACTGTTATTATGGGAGCACTGTGGATGTCACTGTTATTATGGGAGCACTGTGGATGTCACTGTTATTATGGGAGCACTGTGGATGTCACTGTTATTATGGGAGCACTGTGGATGTCGCTGTTATTATGGAGCACTGTGGATATCACTGTTATTATGGGAGCACTGTGGATGTCACTGTTATTATGGGAGCACTGTGGATATCACTGTTATTATGGAGCACTGTGGATGTCACTGTTATTATGGGAGCACTGTGGATGTCGCTGTTATTATGGGAGCACTGTGGATATCACTGTTATTATGGGGGCACTGTGGATATCACTGTTATTATGGGAGCACTGTGGATGTCGCTGTTATTATGGGGGCACTGTGGATATCACTGTTATTATGGGGGCACTGTGGATATCACTGTTATTATGGGAGCACTGTGGATATCACTGTTATTATGGGAGCACTGTGGATATCACTGTTATTATGGGGGCACTGTGGATATCACTGTTATTATGGGGGCACTGTGGATATCACTGTTATTATGGGAGCACTGTGGATATCACTGTTATTATGGGAGCACTGTTTATATCACTGTTATTATGGGAGCACTGTGGATATCACTGTTATTATGGGGGCACTGTGGATGTCACTGTTATTATGGGAGCACTGTGGATGTCACTGTTATTATGGGGGCACTGTGGATATCACTGTTATTATGGGGGCACTGTGGATATCACTGTTATTATGGGAGCACTGTGGATGTCACTGTTATTATGGGAGCACTGTGGATGTCACTGTTATTATGGGAGCACTGTGGATGTCACTGTTATTATGGGAGCACTGTGGATATCACTGTTATTATGGGAGCACTGTGGATATCACTGTTATTATGGGGGCACTGTGGATATCACTGTTATTATGGGGGCACTGTGGATATCACTGTTATTATGGGTGCACTGTGGATATCACTGTTATTATGGGAGCACTGTGGATATCACTGTTATTATGGGAGCACTGTGGATGTCGCTGTTATTATGGGAGCACTGTGGATGTCGCTGTTATTATGGGAGCACTGTGGATATCACTGTTATTATGGGGGCACTGTGGATATCACTGTTATTATGGGGGCACTGTGGATATCACTGTTATTATGGGAGCACTGTGGATATCACTGTTATTATGGGAGCACTGTGGATATCACTGTTATTATGGGGGCACTGTGGATGTCACTGTTATTATGGGAGCACTGTGGATGTCACTGTTATTATGGGGGCACTGTGGATATCACTGTTATTATGGGGGCACTGTGGATATCACTGTTATTATGGGAGCACTGTGGATGTCACTGTTATTATGGGAGCACTGTGGATGTCACTGTTATTATGGGAGCACTGTGGATGTCACTGTTATTATGGGAGCACTGTGGATATCACTGTTATTATGGGAGCACTGTGGATATCACTGTTATTATGGGGGCACTGTGGATATCACTGTTATTATGGGGGCACTGTGGATATCACTGTTATTATGGGTGCACTGTGGATATCACTGTTATTATGGGAGCACTGTGGATATCACTGTTATTATGGGAGCACTGTGGATATCACTGTTATTATGGGGGCACTGTGGATATCACTGTTATTATGGGAGCACTGTGGATATCACTGTTATTATGGGAGCACTGTGGATATCACTGTTATTATGGGGGCACTGTGGATATCACTGTTATTATGGGAGCACTGTGGATATCACTGTTATTATGGGGGCACTGTGGATATCACTGTTATTATGGGAGCACTGTGGATATCACTGTTATTATGGGGGCACTGTGGATATCACTGTTATTATGGGAGCACTGTGGATGTCGCTGTTATTATGGGAGCACTGTGGATGTCGCTGTTATTATGGGAGCACTGTGGATGTCACTGTTATTATGGGAGCACTGTGGATGTCACTGTTATTATGGGAGCACTGTGGATGTCACTGTTATTATGGGAGCACTGTGGATATCACTGTTATTATGGGAGCACTGTGGATATCACTGTTATTATGGGGGCACTGTGGATGTCACTGTTATTATGGGGCACTGTGGATATCACTGTTATTATGGGAGCACTGTGGATATCACTGTTATTATGGGGGCACTGTGGATATCACTGTTATTATGGGAGCACTGTGGATATCACTGTTATTATGGGAGCACTGTGGATATCACTGTTATTATGGGAGCACTGTGGATATCACTGTTATTATGGGGGCACTGTGGATGTCGCTGTTATTATGGGAGCACTGTGGATATCACTGTTATTATGGAGGCACTGTGGATGTCGCTGTTATTATGGGAGCACTGTGGATATCACTGTTATTATGGGGGCACTGTGGATGTCACTGTTATTATGGGGGCACTGTGGATATCACTGTTATTATGGGAGCACTGTGGATATCACTGTTATTATGGGGGCACTGTGGATATCACTGTTATTATGGGAGCACTGTGGATATCACTGTTATTATGGGAGCACTGTGGATGTCACTGTTATTATGGGAGCACTGTGGATATCACTGTTATTATGGGAGCACTGTGGATATCACTGTTATTATGGGAGCACTGTGGATGTCGCTGTTATTATGGGGGCACTGTGGATATCACTGTTATTATGGGGGCACTGTGGATATCACTGTTATTATGGGAGCACTGTGGATATCACTGTTATTATGGGAGCACTGTGGATATCACTGTTATTATGGAGGCACTGTGGATGTCGCTGTTATTATGGGAGCACTGTGGATATCACTGTTATTATGGGGGCACTGTGGATGTCACTGTTATTATGGGGCACTGTGGATATCACTGTTATTATGGGGGCACTGTGGATATCACTGTTATTATGGGAGCACTGTGGATATCACTGTTATTATGGGAGCACTGTTTATATCACTGTTATTATGGGAGCACTGTGGATGTCACTGTTATTATGGGAGCACTGTGGATGTCACTGTTATTATGGGGGCACTGTGGATGTCACTGTTATTATGGGAGCACTGTGGATGTCACTGTTATTATGGGAGCACTGTGGATATCACTGTTATTATGGGGGCACTGTGGATATCACTGTTATTATGGGAGCACTGTGGATATCACTGTTATTATGGGAGCACTGTGGATATCACTGTTATTATGGGGGCACTGTGGATATCACTGTTATTATGGGAGCACTGTGGATATCACTGTTATTATGGGAGCACTGTGGATATCACTGTTATTATGGAGGCACTGTGGATATCACTGTTATTATGGGAGCACTGTGGATGTCACTGTTATTATGGGGGCACTGTGGATATCACTGTTATTATGGGGGCACTGTGGATGTCGCTGTTATTATGGGAGCACTGTGGATATCACTGTTATTATGGGAGCACTGTGGATATCACTGTTATTATGGGGGCACTGTGGATGTCGCTGTTATTATGGGAGCACTGTGGATATCACTGTTATTATGGAGGCACTGTGGATGTCGCTGTTATTATGGGAGCACTGTGGATATCACTGTTATTATGGGGGCACTGTGGATGTCACTGTTATTATGGGGGCACTGTGGATATCACTGTTATTATGGGAGCACTGTGGATATCACTGTTATTATGGGGGCACTGTGGATATCACTGTTATTATGGGAGCACTGTGGATATCACTGTTATTATGGGAGCACTGTGGATGTCACTGTTATTATGGGAGCACTGTGGATATCACTGTTATTATGGGAGCACTGTGGATATCACTGTTATTATGGGGGCACTGTGGATGTCACTGTTATTATGGGGGCACTGTGGATATCACTGTTATTATGGGAGCACTGTGGATATCACTGTTATTATGGGAGCACTGTGGATATCACTGTTATTATGGGGGCACTGTGGATGTCACTGTTATTATGGGGGCACTGTGGATATCACTGTTATTATGGGAGCACTGTGGATGTCGCTGTTATTATGGGGGCACTGTGGATATCACTGTTATTATGGGGGCACTGTGGATATCACTGTTATTATGGGAGCACTGTGGATATCACTGTTATTATGGGAGCACTGTGGATATCACTGTTATTATGGAGGCACTGTGGATGTCGCTGTTATTATGGGAGCACTGTGGATATCACTGTTATTATGGGAGCACTGTGGATATCACTGTTATTATGGGAGCACTGTGGATATCACTGTTATTATGGGGGCACTGTGGATGTCACTGTTATTATGGGAGCACTGTGGATGTCACTGTTATTATGGGAGCACTGTGGATATCACTGTTATTATGGGGGCACTGTGGATATCACTGTTATTAT